>NC_142030.1:32212499-32520833 GCF_982192425.1 Myodes glareolus | reverse complement strand
CACAGCCTTCAGCATTGTGTGTTGTTTTTGCTGGGGGTGCAGTATTATTTTGGCTTTCATAGCTGTTGTTTGATGCAGGGTTTCTATACAGGCTAAAGGTTGGGTATCTGTGACAACTTCTTCAAATAGGTCACCAGTTAAGTTTCCAATGTCCACTGACTCTTACACACACACACACACACACACACACACACACACACACACACACATCAGTATGCTGGGCTTCTTGGTGGCATTTCACCCACAGTAAAACATTTTTCAAAATCAAACACTAAGAATATATTATAGTTCAGTAGTAGTTTGAGGTACTAAATTTCAATGCCCAGGACAATCATGAGTGTGGAGAGGGGCATCACTGACTTTATAAGCTACCTGACACCACAGAAACCCACAGTGAAGATGCTGGTAGAGAAGGTTCTGGGACAGAATGTTCCAACCTTCAAAACAGTAGGAAAACACATTTCCGCTTCTTGTAAGCTACCTAGCCTCAGATATTTTATTATAAAAATAACAGACTGATATAAGTCGTTCCATCTGCCTTCTAACCTCAATAATCACCTAGGGAGGATGTATTGGAATTGCTTTCAGTTTTCCTGCTTGAAATACAGTTGCTCTTTACTCATGATTGACAGTAGATGCCTCCCTGTTTTAGTAATTCTAAGTAGATCTGTCATGGTCATCCCTGTGAGGGAGGGCAAGGTAGAGATACAGGAGGCCATACCCAACCTTCAAAACAAAAGACAAGCCTTGTAATCATAGTGGGTCTTCAAGTCAGGTGCAGGACTGGAGTTAAAAATAGGTGCTACCCAGGCTCTCCTGTCTTGAAAAAGTTCTGAGAGGCTTTGCTCTGCTCGTTCTACCTCCAGAAAGGAATGGGCATCCCATGTACTGAAGAGCTTGCCAGGGCCCTTTGGTGGGGATAGAAAGGAGACTTCCAAGAGAAGAGGCACCACTATTTCCCAGAAAAGAGCATTAATGAACTGCTGTACTTCTGCATCTGTAGTCAAGGCACAAGGGGTCTCTGTATGAAGAGATTTTGAGGGACAGGACTATCTCCAACAGGGGGAACGTTCATGGAGAGAGCTCCTACCTGGAGCTGGGATAACAGCAATCAGCCTTGTAAGAGGACAAACTCTTGCTCTTTGTCTATTTTGAGAATCACAGGGCTGGGGGTTTGGCCCAGTTGGTAGAGTGCTTGCCCAACATGCAAAGTTTGATTCTCCCAGCCTAGTTCAAAGAGGGCACAGCATTACCTGTCTATAATTTTAGCATTCAGATGGTAGAGGCAAGAAGCTCAGAAGTTCAAAGTCATCCAGTTACTTAGGAATTTCAGGCCCAGCCTGGAATAAAGGAGATCCTGTCTCACCATCACCACGAAAAGTGGCTCTTAGTCCAAACTGAGAATGGACAGGCTACAAGGTCAAAAAGATGCCCCTTACTTCATCTCCATTCTCCAGTCACCACTATTTTGTTTTAGGTTTTGGTTTTTCAATTCAGGGTTCCTCTGTGAGCCTCTGTGAGTCCTAGAACTCTCTTTAGTCCAGGCTGTCTTTGATCTAAGTGATCTCCCTGCCTCTACCTCCCAAGTGGAGGGGGGTTAATGGTTTGCATCACCACCTCCCTATCACCAGCTCCCATTGTTCCTGTCTCCTACCTGGCCCTAATTGAAGCAGACATTGGACAAGAAAGGCAAAGACGAAAAGAATCAGGCTGTCAATGAAGATCTACCATGTGTCAGTCTCAATGCCCTGTGCTTTCCTGTTTTCAAGCAAGGAACTCTCAAATCTGTAGCCTGGCATGTTTTTGCAGGATGAGGAAAGGCATCTAATGACTTGATTATGGTTGGAAGAAGTGATAGCTACTCAGAACCTCTGTCTTCTCATTCAAAAGCAGCAGAGAGGGGCCAAGACTCGGGCCTTTATTGAATCCCTTGAAGTCTCCAGGTCCTGGAATGTCTCTGCCTTGACTCTCCCCACTCCCAGCTCCTGAGCTGAAACAGGATGAAGCATTCCTCAGAGCCAGACCCTGCTCTTCCTGAAGAAGTGGCCCCAAGGTCTGAGGTATAAGCAACCAAGAACCTGAGGCATTGGCACAATAGAGACTCTGCATTCCATGACTGTGCACTACCGTGAATTCCAAGAGATCAAGTATATAAGTCAGTGTGGCATCTGTGGAACCTAGGGAACTTTGCTATCTCTGCAAAAATGTTGATGTTCATCACCTGACCCCAGAGCAGCAGGTTGCAGAACCTGAAGAAGGATTATCCTGAATGCAAGGCCTTCATGCTGCTCTTTCCTGTAGGCCAGCATGGCACCGACCATTCAGTGCCAGAACCTCTCATTCATGTACAGGGGCTGGCTGCATGGCCAATCCATCTGACAAAAGCTCCCCTGTGGCATGATCATAACTGACCAGCCCACTACTGCCATCAGATCTCTTGTGTTAGTGTGCCCACTTCCATCCCTACCCAGAGACCACCCTTCCAGTGGCTTTAGGTGAACAAATACTACTGACTGATATTGTGTAACAGTTGATTTTATTTTTCCCAGGAAAATGGAGGGACTAGAAAGTTGGGAAAAGTTCTACATCTTTGTGTCAGTCAGACACAGTAGGGGGCACATATAATCCTAGAGTTTAAGAAGTTGAGGTAAAATGGTTGACTAAAATCTAGATGGGGGAAGTCCCTGTCTCAAAACCTGGAGGTAAAAAAGTTGCCAGGCTCAGGCCCAGTGGACTGAGGAGGAAACAAAGTGCTGCTACCACCCGGATGTTTGGGGACGGGGGAAAGGCTCTCTCTCTTGTGCTGGACCTCTTGAAGGAGTCTAGATAGAGGTAGGTAGCCTAATAACGACCAGTGTATGCCTGATTCAAAGCTTTGCTGGACCCATTACCCAAGGTGCAACAGAAGCCAACTGAGAAATGTAGGCTGTATGTTGACTCAGACTCTTGATCCTGAAGGCACTGGCTTCTCTGTGGCTTCCTGATGGTTCTACTATGGTCAATAAGTACTAGAGATTGCCGTGTCTGTCTGCAAGGAAGGAAGTGCTGTCGGGACACTCTGAGGTCTGATAGAACTGTAGGTGGGGCTACAGGGTTGGCAACTTGACTTAGATCTGAGGTTAGAAACTGGGAAATGAGGAAAGAAACTGGAGGGATGGGTAGAGTACAGAAAACTGTACTGGAGGCAGGCACTGAAGCCAGCTGTGGGACACTGGGGTGGAGTCCAGTGAGCTTAGGTAGTCAGGGTTCAGCTGCCACTACCAGGATAAACATCGTCCCTGCCAACAGGCGCAACAGGGTGGAGGGTCACACTGCTCTGGACAGCAGGGTGCTCCAGGCCGCAGTCAGTATATGGCTCTAGGCAGTCTGGAGAGGCCATGATGTATGCAATGTAGATCTGCTCCTGCACCCCATGCATCAGGTGTGCCTGGAGGCCACATGCCAATATCTCCAAGTCCTGACCAGTACAGGTCTCTTCCTAGGGCAGAGCTGCCTGCTGCTCGTAGGTGGGGTTGCCTGCAATGGAGGGGAGTTCAGAGTAAGAGGCCTCCACCTCCATGAGCTCTCTCATTTCCTATGGAAACAAAAGAAGAGCCTATTCTCCAAAGTACATATCTTTTGACTTAAATTTTGAAGTCAATACATTTTCAAAATATATATGTTGGATTAATCCAGCAGCATTTATAATCAAATATCTGGAGAGGGAGGGGAGTGGGGGAATTTCCACCTCCTCCCCTCCTCCCATTTCTCTCTCACTCCCCCCTCCCTCTCCAGTCCTAAGAGAAGTCAGAGTGCCCTCCAGCCTCCATCCAGGTCTAGGGAGGTGTGCATTCAAACAGACTAGGTTCTCAAAACACCAGTACATGCAGTAGAATCAAAACCCAGTGCCATTATCATTGGCTTCTCAGTCAGCCCCCATTGTCAGCCACATTCAGAGAGTCCAGTCTGATCACATGCTCTTTCAGTCCCAGTCCAGGTAGCCTTGGTGAGCTCCCATTCGATCAGTCACACTGTCTCAGTGGGTGAACGAACCCCTCGCGGTCCTGACTTCCTTGCTCATGTTCTCCCTCCTTCTGCTCTTCATCTGGACCTTGGGAGCTCAGTCCAGTGCTCCAATGTGGGTCTCTGTCTCTATCTCCATCCATCACTGAATGAAGGCTCTATGGTGATATGCAAAATATTCATCAGTGTGGCTATTGGATAAGGCCAGTTCAGGCACCCTCTCCTCTGCTGCTCAAGGACCTAACTGGGGACATCCCCTTAAACACCTGGGAAACCCTCTAGAGCCAAGTCTCTTGCCAACCGTAAAATGGCTCCCTTAATTAAGATATCTTCTTCCCTGCTCCCATATCCACCCTTCCTCCATCTCAACCATACCACTCCCCCAAGCTCTCCCCAGTCCTCCCGTCTCCCTCCTCTTTCCCCGTCTCCCCTTCTTCCCCCTCCACTCCACCCCCATGCTCCCAACTTTTGCCTGGAGATCTTGTCTACTTCCAATATCCAAGAGGATAAATATGTTTTTCTTTGGGTTCACCTTCTTATTTAGCTTCTCTAGGATCACGAATTATAGGCTCAATGTCCTTTGTTTATGGCTAGAATCCACTTATTTGTGAGTACATACCATATTCATCTTTTTGGGTCTGGGTTATTTCACTTAGTAAAGTGTTTTCTATTTCCATCCATTTGCATGCAAAATTCAAGATGTCATGGTCTTTTACCGCTGAGTAGAACTCTAAAGTGTATATGTGCTCTTTGTCCATTCTTCTATTTAAGGGGCACCTAGGTTGTTTCCAGGTTCTGTCTATTACAAATAGTGCTGCTGTGAACATAGTTGAACAAATGCTTTTGTAGTATGATTGGGCATCTCTTGGGTATATTCACAAGAGTGGAATGCTGGATCCTGAGGTAAGTTGACTTCCAGTTTCCTGATAAACCGCCACACTGATTTCCACAGTGGTTGCACAAGTTTGCAGTCCCACCAACAATGGATGAGTGTTCCCCTTACTCCACATCCTCTCCAGCATAGATTATCATTGGTGTTTTTGATTTTATCCATTCTGATAGGTATAAGATGGTATCTCAAAGTTGTTTTGATTTGCATTTCTCTGATTGCTAAGGAAGTTGAACATGACCTTATGTATCTTTTGGCCATTTGAACTTCTGTTGAGAATTCTCTGTTCAGTTCGGTGCTCCATTTTTTAATTGGGTTATTCAGAATTTTAATGTCTAATTTCTTGAGTTCTTTATATATTTTGGAGATCAGGCCTTTGTCTGATGTGGGATTGGTGAAGATCTTCTCCCATTCAGTAGGTTGCCTTTTTGTTTTAATGACAGTATCCTTTGCTTTACAGAAGCTTCTCAGTTTCAGTGGAAATTTTTAATAAACAAAAAAGGAAAATTGTCCATTTCCTTTAACTTTTCCAATTACGTGGAATACAAGTTTTCAAAATATGTCCTAATGATTCTCTGGATTTCTTCTATGTCTGTTGGTATGGCCCCCTTTTCATTTCTCATTTTGTTAATTTGGGTATTCTCTCTCTGCCTTTTGGTTACTTTGGATAAAGGTTTATCTATTTTGTTATTTTTCTCAAAGAGTATGCTGTGTCTCATTGGTTCTTTGTATTTTTTCTCTGTTTCTATTTTATTAATTTCAGCACTCAATTTGGTCATATCCTGCCATCTAGTACTCCTGGGTGAGTTTGCTTCTTTTTGTTCTAGAGTTTTAACTCACAAGTGTGGGATTTTTCCAGCTTCTTTATGTAGGCATTAATGGCTATGAACTTGCTTCTTAATACCACTTTCATTGCGTCCCATAAATTTGGGTATGTTGTGTAGACATTTTCATTGAATTTTAGGAAGTCTTTAATTTCTCCCTTTATTTCTTCCTTGACCCATTGATGATTCAGGTGAGCATTGTTTAATTTCCATGTGTTTGTGAGTTTTCTAGACTTAGTTGTTGTTGGATTCTAGTTTTAAGCCATAGTGATCTCATAAGATACATTGGGTTATTCCAATTTTTTTGTATTTGTTGAGGTTTGTTTGGTTACCAAGTATGTGGTCAATTTTTGAGAGGGTTCCATGAGGTGCTGAGAAAAAGATATATTCTTTTATGTTTGGATGAAATATTCTATAGATATCTGTTAAGTCCATTTGAGTCATAACATCCCTTATTTCTCTGTTCATTTTTTGTCTGATTGGCCTGTCCAGTGGTGTGAGGGTAGTGTTGAAGTCTCTCATTATTAGCATGTTGGGTTTAATGTATGATTTAAGCTTTAGAAGTGTTTCTTTTATATATGAGGGTGCCCTTGTATTTGGCGCATACATGTTCAGTATTGAGATTTCCTCTTGATAGATTTTTCCTGTGACTAATACAAAATGTCCTTCTTTGTCTCTTTTGATTGATTTCTGCTTAAAATCTATTTTGTTAGATAGTAGGATAGCTACACATGCTTGTTCATTAGGTCCATCTGATTGAAATATTTTTTCCCAACCCTTTACTCTGAGATGATATCTGTCTTTGAGGTTGAGATGTGTTTCTTGTATGCAGAACAAGGATGGATTCTGTTTTCATATTTTTATAGGTGAGTTGAGTCCATTTAAATTAAGGGATATTAATGACCAGTGGTTGCTATCTCTTGTTAATTTAGTTTTTGTTGTTGGTGATGTTAATTTGTGTGCTTTTCCCTTCTTTGGGATTTGCTGCTATGAGACCTGTTTTTTTGTTGGTTTAGCTAACTTCTTGGGTTGGAGTTTTCCTTCTAGTATTTTGTATAGGGCTGGGTTTTTGGCTAAGTATTAGTTAAATCTGGTTTTGTCATAAAATATCTTGTTTTGCCCTTCTATGGTGTTTGAAGGTTTTGCTGGGTATAGTAGTCTGGGCTGGCATCCGTGGTCTCTTAATGTCTGAATAATGTTTGACCAAGCCCTTCTGGCTTTCATTGTCTCCAATGAGAAGTCAGGTGTAATTCTGATAGGTCTACCTTTATATGTTACTTGGCCTTTTTTTTGCATCTCTTAATATTATTTCTTTACTCTGTATGTTTAGTGTTTTGATTATTATGTGGCAAGGGGACTTTTGTTTGGATCCAGTCAGTTTGATGTGTTGTAAGCTTCTTGTATCTTCATAGGCATGTCTTTCTTTAGATTGGAAACGTTTTTTTCTAGGATTTTGTTAAATATATGTACTGTGCTTTAGAATTGAACTTCTCTTTCTTCTATACCTATTATTCCTAGATTTGGCCTTCTTATGGTGTTCCATATTTCCTGGATATTTTGGGTTAAGCTTTTGTTAGATTTAATGTTTTCTTTAACTGATGAGTCTATTTCCTCTATTGTATCTTCAGCGCTTCTGTCTTTCATCTCTTGTATTCTGCTGTTCATGCTTGTGTTTGTTGTTCCTGATCATTTTCTTATGATTTCTGTTTCTATAATTCCCTTGTCTTGTGTCTCCTTTATTGTCTCTATATCAGTTTTCAAGTCTTGAATAGTTTCTTTCGTATGTTTGATTACTTTGTCTTGGTTTTCTTTAAGGGATTTGCTGATGTCTTCCATTTTTTTTGTTTGTCTTTTACTCCATTTATTTGAGGGAAGTTCTCATTTCCTCTTTAAGAGTTTCAAACATTCTCCTGAAGTTATTATTTTAGGTAATTTTCTTCTGCTTCATCTATATTTAGTTGTTCAAGTCTTGGTGTTGTAGGGTCTTTAGGTTTTACTGGTGTTGTGCTGCTTTTTGTGATATTACTTCTGTTTTTACCTTTTCTACTCATCTTTTCCTCTAAGAGGTGTGGTTTGGGCTATCTGAGATTCTGTTGATTAATCTTCTAGGTGCCAGTAAATCCAAAGCTCAGATGGTTGTTCCTCATGGTACAGTCAATGCCACAGTTCTAGTTACCCCATCGATTATTCGTGGAGATAACTCAGTATTTGGGCTTTGCTCCACTCCCTTGGAGCTTGCTGTCTGAGGCCCACTTTGGCCTAAGCTTTGCCGTGTTTCTGTAAATCCTGGTCTGGATCCCCTCCTGCGGAGGTCCCTGTCTTGGAGTTGGTCCTGCAAAGGTCTCTAGCTCAGGTTTACTGCCTCAGAGTTCCCAGGCTCAGGTGCACCCAGAACCGCAAAGAACCTGGCTCAGGCTTACTCCCTCAGAAGTCCCAGGCTCAAGATTGGATCCACAGAGGTTTCAGGTTCCGGCCTATTCCCTTTCATATCCTAGACCAATGCCCAGACCCAAGAAGTCCTGGCTCAGACCTACTCCCTCTGAGGTTCCAGACTCATGCCTGGACCTGCAGAGATCTCTGGTTCCTGCCTACCCCCTCAGGGGTCTCAGATTCACTTGCAGACTGGCAGAAGTCCTGGCTTAGGCATAGTTTCTCAGAGGTCCTAGACTCATGACCAGACCCACAGGTGTCTTAGCTTAGGTCTCGGATAGGTATTTTTCTAATTCTGGCTTTGCCATGAAATTTCTTGTTTTCTCTGTATATGGTGAATGAAAGTTTTGCTGGGTATAGTAATCTGGGTTTGAATCTGTGGTCTTTATTATCTGTAGTACATCTGTCCAGGACCTTTTTGCTTTTAGAGTTTCCATTTAGAAGTTAGGTATAATTCGGATAGATCTGCCTTTATATATTACTTGTTCATCTTCCTTTGCAGCTCTTAATATATTTTTTATTCTGTATGTTTAATGTTTTAATCATCATATGCAAGGGACCTTTTTTGGTGTCTATTTGCTGTTCTGTAAGCTTCTTATACCTTCATAAGCACATCCTTCTCTAGGTTGGGAAAGTTTTCTTCTATGATTTTGTTAAATATATTTTCTCTGACTTAGTGTTGGAGTTCTTCTCATTCTTCAATCCCTATTATATCTTAGGTTTGGTCTTTTCATGGTGTTCCAGATTTCCTGGAGGTTTTGTGTTAAGAATTTGTTGGATTTAACATTTTCTTTGGCTGATAAATCTATTTCCTCTATTGTATTCTTCATTGCCTAAGAGTCTCTCTTCTATCTCTTATATTCTGTTGGTTTGCTTGTATCTGTAGTTCCTGTGCATTTACCCATATTTTCCATTTCCAGAATTCCCTCAGTTTATGTTTTTTTCATTGCCTATATTTCAGTTTTCAAGTCTTGAATTGTTTGCTTCACCTGTTTGATTGTTTTTTCCTTGGTTTTCTTGGGTGTCTTTAAGAAGTTTATTGATTTCTTCCAATTTTTTTTTGTTCTTTAAGGGAATTCTTCATTCCCTCTTTAAGAGTTTCTATCATCTTCATCAATTTAAATTTAAAATCATTTTCTTCTGCTTCTTCTGGGTTAGGATATTTATATCTTCCTGTTGTATGACCACTGGTTTCTGATGATGCCATGTTGCTTCTATGAATTGTTTAGTGTGCCCAGCAAAATTCCAGCAAAATTCTTCAAAAACCTTGAAAAACGGTAATCAACTTCATATGGAAAAGAAAAAAAAACTAGGATAGCCAAAACAGTCCTGTACAATAAAAGAACTTCTGGAGGCATCACAATCCCTGACTTTATACTCTACTACAGAGTTACAGTACTGAAAACAGTTTGGTATTGGCATAAGAACAGACAGGAGGACCAATGGAAACAAATAGAAGACCCGGATATCAATCCACACATCTTTGAACACCTGATCTTTGATAAAGAAGCAAAAATATCAAATGGAAAAAGAAAGCATATTTAACAAGTGATGCTAGCATAACTGGATATCAACATGCAGAAGAATGAGAATAGATCCATATCTATCACCATCCACAAAACTCAAGTCCAAATGGATCAAAGACCTCAACATAAAGCCAGCCACCCTGAACGTTATAGAAGGGAAAGTGGGAAGTACAGTTGAACACATTGGTACAGGGAACCACTTCCTAAATATAACCCCAGCAGCACAGACACTGAGAGAAAAAATTAATAAATGAGACCTCCTGAAACTGAAAAGCTTCTGTAAAGCAAAGAACATGGTCAACAAGACACAACGACAGCCTACAGAATGGGAAACGATCTTCACTAACCCCACATCAGACAGAGGTCTGATCTCCAAAATATACAAAGAACTCAAGAAGAAATTGGACTCCAAAAGATCACATAATCCAATAAAAAAAATGGAGTACAGACCTAAACAGAGAACTCTCAACAGAGAAATCTAAAATGGCTGAAAGACACTTAAAGAAATGTTCAACATCCTTAGTCATCAGAAAAATGAAAATCAAAACAACTCTGAGATTCCATCTTACACCTGTAAGAATGGCCAAGATCAAAAAACACTGATGACAACTTATGCTGGAGAGGTTATAGGGTAAAGGGAACACTCCTGCATTGCTGGTGGGGATACAAGCTGGTACAGCCCCTTTGGATGTCAATGTGGCAATTTCTCAGAAAATTAGGAAACAACCTTCCTCAAGACCCAGTAATACCACTTTTGGGTTATATCCAAAGGATGCTCAATCATACCAAAGACATGCGCTCAACTATGTTCATAGCAGCTTTGTACGTCATAGCCAGAACCTAGAAACAACCTAAATGCCCCTCAACTGAAGAATGGATAAGAAAAATGTGGTATATTTACACAATGGAGTACTACACAGCTGAAAAAAATAACAACAGCTTGAATTTTGAGTGAGGTAACCCAGACACAGAAAGACATTTATCACATGTACTCACTCATAGGTGATTTTTAAACATAAAGCAAAGAAAGCCAGCTTACAAGCCACAGTCCCAGAGAACTTAGACAGCAATGAGGACACTAAAATAGACTTACATAGATATAATCTACATGGGAAGTAGAAAGTAGTAAAAGACAAGATCTCCTGAGTAAATTGGGAGCATGGGGACCTTGGGGGAAGGTTGAAGGGGGAGGGGAAAAGGCAGGGAGTGGAGAAGAGAAAAATGTAGAGCTCAATAAATATCAATTAAAAATATATTTAAAATGTATTCTTGCATTGGCTCCTACCCATCTCTTCCTCTAATTTGTGCGGGCAGTGTCTTTGCCTCTTGGTACCTTGCAGTCAGTGTCTGTGTCTCAGTGATCCTCTCTTGGAGCGAACATTGCAGTTGCTGTCTATGTCTTAGGGAGTTACTCTTGGTCTGTTCTTTGCAGTCGCTGTCTGTTTCTCAGGGAGCAGTTGACATCTCTGGAGATGAGGGTGGAGTGGGACTTGGAGATTACAGGGTCTGACTGATGGGAGGGTGTTGGAGCAGCCTGTCTGCAGGAGGCTTGCTTGCTGGCCAGCTAGCAGAGCTGCACCGGGCTTAGGAGGGGTCTGGGGTTTTGCAGGGGCTTAGGCCCTGGAGACTGGGCTGTCTGTCTGTGGAGATAGTAGCTCACCTCTCGATCTGCTCTGTGCAATTGTTGTCTGTGTCTCAGAGAGTCAGTGAATTCATGAGAGATGTGTGCGTTTGGGAGTGGAGTGGAACTTGTAGACTGCAGAGTCTGATCAATCTGCAGCTATTGTGACAGCCTACCTGCAGGATGCTTGCCTAGTAGCTGGCTAGTGAAGCTGAAGCGTGTGCTGGAGGGGCCCCGGGTGTTGGTTTGGGAGCTAGGTCCTAGAGATTGGACTGTTCACCTGGGGAGCTATCACTCATCTCTTGGTCCACTCTGTGCGGTTGCAGTCTGTCAGAGAGACTCTGAAGTCGTGTGTGTGTGGGGGGGGGGGGGGGGGGGTGCCTGAGGCACATCTTTAACCCTCGAGAGGCTTTAAAGTTTCTAGCACAAAAGCAATGACAGCCGTTAAGAGCACCTGCTGTTCTTGGAGAGCGTTTTTTATTGATGGTCATTTTTTAAATATTTGTGGGAACATACCCAAATCAGAACTGCCTGTGGATGAGTCTCAAATAACACAAATACTGAGTAGAGAAAAATAGCATTCTTTAGATGATCAGTGGAAAGCCAATTACATTTCCAAAGGGGTCTTAGTTGTTCTAGAGTCAAAGACATTGCAGTATTTCCAACAGACACCAGGTGGCGGTGTGGGGCACATTATAGGTTGCGGAGAAGAGCCAGAACAAAGCTCAAGTGAAAACTGCACACTCTCTAGGACAGGCTCCAAAACTACAGAGAAACTCTGTCTTGAAAAACCAAAACCAAAACCAAAAACAAAAACAAAAACAAAACTAAACAAACAAACAAACAAAAAACCGACACACCCAAACCAGACCAGGCTTAAGAGGCACACAGTTTCTATCCAGGTTGACAGATAATCTTCCTTTAAACAAAGCCATGGTATTGAAACTGGGAGAAGCTGTTGTACTGTTTTTGTTGCAGTGTGTCAAGTGCTCAAATTTCTACAAAAGAATGCAAGGCATTAAAACAGCAGAGAAATGCTCACTCAAGAGAAGCAAGTTTCTAGGACAGTTTTTTTGTGTTACTTGAGACAAAAACTCATCCACAGGGAGCCTCCACACTGGGCAGATTCCCACTTTTTTTTTGTACATGTAGAAAAGACTAGAGAGTTTAGAGTTGGTCTCTGGCAGAACATTTCCTCTTAATCAGTTTCCAGGATGGGGAGGAGGTTTGGATGCATCCTCTGGCATGCTGTGACATTATATTAATTTCTAGAAGTCTCACAAAGGCAAACTCAGATTATTGTCAAGTTCATGTCTCTACCTATGAACAAGGAAGGGCATGTGACTTGTGTTTCACCATCATGCTAACCGCACAGGGTCCAAGCCTGAGCCTGTGTCTCTCAGCTTGTTGGTGGCTTCACTTTTTCAATAAATGAATGCGTTGAGGCTCTGTAGTTCCTGCACTGAAGACAATGCTGATAACCCAGCAGCAGCCGTGCTTACTGGATCCAAACAAAGGGTGTCTGTGAGAAACATGACCTCCTCCTGGCCATCACGGCCTCAGCATTCAGCTAGGCTGCCCAACAGTACCAAACCCAATCAAAGCAGATGAGTATAGAATATTCTTCTTCTCCATCTGATAATGTTGAAAACCAAATCTGAATTGAGATTAACATGCAGGAACTCATGGGTGATCATCCAAATGAGGGATTGCTTCCCTGCAGCTCTGAGATCTGAATTGGAGACTGGAACCTGTATCAAAGTCCATCTAAAAACAAAAGGATTCCCTAGGCTAAGTCCATAGTTTTGAAATTCTTGCCTATTAATATGCCTTATCTGCTACAGGAACTCCTTCATCCAGTAACCTTTGAGTTACCAGCCCACTTGAGCATGGCCTCTTGTACTATAAGTGCCAATGTAAAGTGAAATATCTCTCTCTCTCTCTCTCTCTCTCTCTCTCTCTCTCTCTCTCTCTCTCTTTCTCTCTCCCAGCTGCTGAATTTGGTTCCTGTTTCCCCATGCATGCAGAGGACTGTGACCTGTGAGTCTACCCCTAAATAAATAACTATTATACTCAATTCTGAGTTACTGTGATTTATTTTTAGCATCCTTCACTTATCCTCCATCTATTAAAAATTCATAGAAAGTTATGCCAGGCCTGGTAGCACATGTGTTTAATTCCAATACTTGAGAGACATAGGCAGGTAGATCTCTTGTGAGTTTGAAGCCAGCCTGGTTTACATAGCGAGTTCCAGGACAGTCTGGGTACATAGTGAGATCCTATCTCAAAAACAGCAACAACAACAACCTCCATCCAACCAAACAAAATCAAACCAAACAAAAAAACAAACAAAAAACCCAGCTAAACAAAACCCAAACCTGAACAGACAAGGCATAGTGGCCTTCACTTTTAATATCAGAACACAGACACAGAGGCTTTTGGATTTCTGTAAGTTTAAGGCCAGCATTGTCTACATAATGAGTTCTGCGACAGTCAGGACTATCTACAGGAACCCTGTCTCAAACAACAACAACAACAATAACAACAACAGCGGCAGCAACAACAAGGCAGTTATCAGAAAAGGCATAACACACGAACCCGCATGAGAATAGGTTGTGAGGTTGTCAGTAAAGATATACTCAAGACATTAACAAACTTTTATTCATTTTTATTTTATGTGGAGTCACACATTTTACTCCTTAGTCTATATATCTTCACTTGTAAGTGTCCATTGCTATGAATCAGTGGTTTGAGGCCTCCGGCTTCTGCTACACTATTGATAATCAGCCCTCACTGGGACTCTGCTTGGATGGATATTCTGTTGTTGTCCTGTGTCAAGGAGATCCTGCAGTTTGGGATCTGTATATCCAGCCCTTTCATATGCTCCAGTAGTTCATAGACGAGGTGGATATTGGGGTGAACCAGCTTATATCCCTTGTTGTGGGCCTGAGTGGTAAGTTGGGTTGGTCAGCTTACCACCTTTCCCTCATCATCACTACCAGAGCAAACTAGTGTTTCCCCAGCTAGCTCACCAAATGCAGCAGGCGGCAAGGAGTAGGGCCATTTTCCTGCTCTCAGGCCCTTGGGTTTGGCTTACCTGCACTTTTACTACCAGGGCCAGCTCTACTGTTTTTGCTCAGGTATGGTGCAGGCAGAGCCTGCTCTCCTGATTGTTGTAAGGGGAACATGATGTGGAGGGGGGGGGTCAGCTCTCCTCCTCTCACACCTTCAGGGCTGCATCCCCACTATCAGGGTCAGCTCTAGCATGCTGCCCAGGCCAGGTGTGGGGCCTGCTCTTCCATGTGCTGCAGTCAGAGAGGGCCAGGGCTAGCTCTTACACTCTTTGTGACCCCAGGGCCAGCTCTCCTACCTGCAACAGATGACAAGGGGTGGGGTGCTGGGGGAGGGCATCTTTCCCTCACCCATGCCATTGCATGGCGGATGGGGGAGGGAGCATGGTCAGCTCCCTGCTCTTTTGCCCTCAGGACTGGCACACCTGCAACTCCCCCTACCAGATCAGCTTTACTGTGATGCCCAGGTGAGGTGCTGCTCTCCTGTGTGCTACAGCCAGCGAGGGATGGTGGCAGCTCACCCACTCTCATGAACTCAGGGCCAACTGTCCCACTTGACTTGGGCAGTGATGAGTGGGAATGGGAGAGGTTGTCTCTTCTTCGCCCACTCCATCTTATGGCAGATGAGGGATGGGTTAATTTAAGATGTAAGAGTCTTCTGGGAACATGCCAGAGTCATTGGCCAAGCAGTGTTGTAATTAATACAGTTTCTGTATGATGACGTGGAGTCACAGTGGTTGTGAAAGGAACTAGCAGCCTCTGCCAACACCTGAGGACTGATGATGCCTCCCTGATGCTAGCGCCATCTGTAATGAGGATGAAGGGGCCTGAATGATGCACAGCTGCTCCAGGTCACCTGCACTGTCTTATCCTGCCATTTACAATCCTCTTAGAAGTGAGCAGTTTATCATATCACTCAGACTCAGAGCCAAAGAATGTACAGCACTAGTCTGCCTCGTTTCAGGCAGACACCAGCTACAAAATTGAAGGGATGTGAAGTTATAGCATTTGCCCAGGCTGGCAGCAGTTGGCGATTTGGAGGAGTAAATCACCCTGACAGTAGGAAATAGCCCGTGAGGGACTGGCCGGGGACCAGTTCTGAGTTTTTAATGACTTCTCAGGCTTCTAACAATGACTGCCTAATGCCTTTGGGTCTGGGGTCCATGCAACATAGGAGAACAATGAAAGTGGCTGTCTCAGAGGCTTTACTCCTGAGATATTGTGCCTATTTGTGCTGAAGATGCTCAGTAGGGTTGGTCCAGGACCAGAAATAAACAGCCATGGCCACAACTTCCTTTTTCTGGAAAACATTCCTGAGAGTCTTCCCTTCCCAGACCACATGGATTATGCTTGCTGTTCCTTATTTCCTGGATAATAACATGATAAGATGTAGGGATCTGATCCTACCTTCCTGTTCTGTGTACACCAGGTTCACTTATGTCACAGCCCAGGTCATCTGATTCTCTCAATTTCTGCAAGAAACAAAAGTCTAGTGGGCTATGGTGGCACATGCTTTAACGCCATGGGAAGAAGAGGCATACAGATCTCTATGAGATATGCCAGCCTAGTCTATATAGCATGTTTCAGACCATGAGAGTACATAGTAAGTCCATGTTTCATAAAAACAAAACAAAGTAAACAATAAATTACATAGTATGTTTTTCTTCCATGCTGTCAGGGTCACGTTTTGTAGACCAGGCTAGCTCTGCAAGTCCCAGCTTTTAACTGCACATTTTGGCCACCAGGAAAGACAGCATTTCCCAGTATTTATTTTACAGTGGCTTATGTAAGTAAGATTAAATTCAGGCTATTAAAATATAAGAAGTCCTGTCATCCCACAGATGCAGGATGGTTCAACATACAAAAAACTGTCAACGTAATCCACCACATAAACAAGATGAAAAATAAAAACCACATGATCATCTCATTAGATGTCAAAAAAGCCTTTGACAAAATACAACTTCCCTTCATGATAAAGGTCTTGGAGAGAGCAGGAATACAAGGAACATGCCTAAACATAATTAAGGCAATATGCAGCAAGCCAATAGCCAACATCAAACTAAATGAAGAGAAACT
Organism: Myodes glareolus; assembly: GCF_982192425.1. Taxonomy (NCBI): domain Eukaryota; kingdom Metazoa; phylum Chordata; class Mammalia; order Rodentia; family Cricetidae; genus Myodes; species Myodes glareolus. The sequence continues at coordinate 32,504,394 of NC_142030.1, read as the reverse complement.
CCCAGCAATCCCACTGAAATCAGGAAGATGACAAAGTTGTCCATTCTCTCCATATCTATTCAATATAGTTCTTGAGGTCTTAGCTAGAGCAATAAGACACCAAAGGGAGAACAAGGGGATACAAATTAGAAAAGAAGTCAAACTTTCACCGTTTGTTGATGATATGATAGTTTACATAAGTGATCCCAAAAATTCTATCAAGGAACTTCTACAACTCATAAAAACTTTCAGCAAAGTAGCAGGATACAAGATTAACTCAAAAAAATCAGTAGCCCTCCTGTACACAGATGATAAAAGGGCTGGGGAAGAAATCAGAGAATCAATACCCTTAACAATAGCCACAAACAGCATAAAATATCTTGGAATGACTCTAACCAAAGTGAAAGACTTGTATGACAAGAACTTTAAATCTTTGAAGAAAGAAATTGAAGAAGACACCAGAAATTAAAGAGATATCCCATGCTCTTGGGTAGGCAGAATTAATATAGTAAAAGTGACGATCTTACCAAAAGTAATCTACAGATTCAACGCACTGCCCATCAAAATCCCAGCAAAATTCTTCAAAGACCTTGAAAGAACAGTAATCAACTTCATATGGAAAACCAAAAAACCCAGCATAGCCAAAACAATCCTGTACGATAAAAGAACTTCTGGAGGCATCACAATCCCTGACTTCAAACTCTACTACAGAGCTACAGTACCGATATTGGCATAAGAACAGACAGGAGGACCAATGAAACCGAATAGAAGACCCAGATATCAATCCACACATCTTTGAACACCTGATCTTTGATAAAGAAGCAAAAAAATATCAAATGAAAAAAGAAAGCATATTTAACAAGTGGTGCTGGCATAACTGGATATCAACATGTAGAAGAATGAAAATAGAGCCATATCTATCACCATGCACAAAACTCAAGTCCAAATGGATCAAAGACCTTAAATTAAAGCCAGCCACCCTGAACCTTATAGAAGAGAAAGTAGGAAGTACAGTTGAACACATTGGCACAGGGAACCACTTCCTAAATATAACCCCAGCAGCATAGACACTGAGAGAAAAAATTAATAAATGAGACCTCCTGAAACTGAAAAGCTTCTGTAAAGCAAAGGACACAGTCAACAAGATAAAATGACAGCCTACAGAATGGGAAATGATCTTTACTAATCCCACATCAGACAGAGGTCTGATCTCTAAAATATACAAAGAACTCAAGAAATTGGACTCCAAAAGATCACATAATCCAATAAAAAAAATGGAGTACAGACCTAAACAGAGAACTCTCAACAGAGAAATCTAAAATGGCTGAAAGACACTTAAAGAAATGTTCAACATCCTTAGTCATCAGAAAAATGCAAATCAAAACAACTCTGAGATTCCATCTTACACCTGTAAGAATGGCCAAGATCAAAAAACACTGATGACAACTTATGTTGGAGAGGTTGTGGAGTAAAGGGAACACTTCTGCATTGCTGGTGAGAATGCAAGCTGGTACAGCCCCTTTGAATGTCAATGTGGCAATTTCTCAGAAAATTGGGAAACAACCTTCCTCAAGACCCAGTAATACCACTTTTGGGTTATATCCAAAGGATGCTCAATCAAGTCACAAGGACATGTGCTCAACTATGTTCATAGCAGCTTTGTACGTCATAGCCAGAACCTAGAAACAACCTAAATGCCCCTCGACTGAAGAATGGATGAAGAAAATGTGATACATTTACACAATGGAGTACTACACAGCAGAAAAAAAAATAACAACAGCTTGAATTTTGAGTGAGGTAACCCATACACAGAAGGACATTTATCACATGTCCTCATACATAGATGGTTTTTAAACATAAAGCCAAGAAAGCCAGCCTACAAACCACAATCCCAGAGAATTTATACAACAATGCAGACACTAAGAGAGACTTACATAGATGTAATTTACGTGGGAAGTACAAAGTAGTGAAAGACAAGATCTCCTGAGTAAATTGGGAGCATGGGAACCTTGGGGGAGGATTGAGGGGGAGAGGAGAGGCAGGGAGGGGAGCAGAGAAAAATGTAGAGCTCAATCAATATCAATAAAAAATTCCAAAAAAAAGTATAGAAAGGATAAAACTTTAAGATTTACTTTCGTATATGCAGGATTTTTTTTTCCATTTTTTTTTCGAGACAGAGTTTCTTTGTACAGCATTGATTGTCCTGGAACCCACTCTATTGATGAGACTGGCCTTGAACTCGCAGAGAACCTCCTGCCTTTGCCTCCTGAGTGCTTGGATTAAAGGTGTGAGCCATCATGCCCAACTTGCACCACCATGCCCAACTAGGATGTCTTGTCTGCATGTAAATGTATGCATGCTCTGTGTTCCTGGTGCCTGCAGAGGTCTGAAAGGGGCGCTGTTTCTACTGGAACTGGAGTTGACTTCCCATGTGGGTTCTCGCAACTTAACACACATCCTCCGGAAGAGCAACCTCAACTGTTAAGCTCTTCAGCCCCAAACATAACAAATGTTTAAAAAGTTTCTTTCTCTCCTTCCTTTTGATGCAGGTTCTCCCTTTGTAGCCTAGGCTAGCCTAGACTCAATCCTCCTACTTCACTATCCTCATGTGTTGGGATTACAGATTTGTGCACTGGGCCCAGCCTGTTAGCTTTGCTTGTGAGTAAGAATCCAGACAGCTCTGTGGCCTGGAGCTGAAGCCGCACAGCTGATGCAAGGGAGTCTGTGCTGTGGAGAGGTCAGAGCGCAGGCATCCAGGCCTCACTTATATAGGGAAAGAATTTACTTATACTCTATTATTTGGGAATTCTGTCACTTAAAGAAAACATAATCTAGCCCTTACAGTAGCCCCTAAACTTTGAACTTAATCCCTCCTGTATCCTCACTGTTCCATTTTTTTTTTCTAGCACATTGTTTAGATTCACTCAGGGAGTCTAGGTAATATTTTGCTTTGGTACCGCCGTGGAAGATGAACTCCAGATGAGTGTGCCCAAAAGCAGACATGATAGATTCCTTCAGAAAACAGAGGTGATACTTGACAAAGTGAAAGTTACCAATACCCTGACCCCAAAATATTCTAGAGATGTGTGCCTGAGAGCAACACAGTTAATCATCAAGAAAGGTGATGTACAGTTCAAATGAACTGTCAGCAGAATTGCTTAGTTAATTGAAGTGTGTTTGTCGGATAGAATAGAGCATGCAGCATGGCTACATCAGGTAAAACTCCAAAACAAACAAACAGGTTACACACACACACACACACACACACACACACACACACACACACACACACACACACATCTCACCAAAGAAGAAAAAGTACAGGCATAGAAATTTCAAAACCAGGAGCTATTGAGACAGCCCAGTGCGCAAGGCAGCATTTGCTGCCAGACTTGACAACCTGAATTTGACCCTAGGACGAGCATGGTGAGTGGAGAAAATCAACTCCTTTAAGTTGTCTTCTGGCCCCCACACATGCTAAGGCACAAGTGTGCCCACCTATGTAGGTATAAATAAATGTAATGAATGTTGGGAAATAGATTTCAAAACTCTAAACACTGGGTAGTCTAGCGAGGTAGCTTTGATAGCCAACGTTGTGTTGATGCTAACTTACATTACTGTACTTATGAAAACTATAAAGCAAAATTGGACTTCTAATTCTTTTTTTTAAAGCAATTCATTTATTTTTTTACTTTATTTGCATGTATGTCTGTGTGAGGGTATCAGATCTTGGAGTAACAGACAGTTGCTAGCTGTTGTGAAGGTTTTGGGATTTGAACCCAGTCAGTGTTCTTAATCACTGAGCCATCTCTTCAAACCAGAGAGCCATCTCTCCAGCCCAGACTTCTAATTCTTAAGGGCTGATAAAGATTGTTTTTGAAATTGTCTGGTCTTGTACAATTAACAAAATTGTTGTTTATGCAAGATAAACATAAGGCTTATGGCTGTTTCTGCTTCTGTAAACCAAAGCTTGTTTTGTTCAAGATAACCTTCTGCTTGCACATAAACAATGTTCTTTGACTTTATAGATCCCTCACTGATGTGGTTGAGCACTCTACTTGGGAATCCTGAGTCCCTGGTGTAGATCTGGCTCCAGTATCTGAATATAAGTCTCTTATTTTGAAAAATTTATTAATGGTCAGACTGGTGAATCTCTGAATGACCCCAGACCCATAACAGTAGACATTCATGACAAATTAATGTAGGAAAAACAAGGTTATCTCCAGATTTTGGACAAAGGTTGGATGAGGGAAGGGAAGCACGCTGCTAAGGGGGGAACCATGAAGGTTTTGATAGTTCTGGAAGGTTTATTGTTCACAGAGGACAGAGGTAGATTTGGATCTGTGAATGAGCATATATATGTCCTATCTGATGTCTTCTGGATGGACAGAGGTCCAAAGGAAGGGGCCTTGACAGTGTTGTGCCAGTGGAGGGGAGAAAATGTCTTTCCCCCTTTCTTCCCTGATGTGGGTAACATCCCACTACTATTTACCACTTTCTGCATTCTGTTTAGATTGCTACTGACTGTTAAAAAGTCTGTCTTTATCTTCCCTTAATGTGTTCCCTCAGATAAAATTTATGGAAGGGATGTCACTTAAGGAAACATCTGATAAAGATGAGAAACCATGCATGGTGGTGTGCTGCCATGACACTGCTCCCAGCACCAAGGGCAAATTGGCAGAAGGATCAGAAGTCTGATGTAATCCTGGTTGCTTGAGACACTATCTAACAATAATAACAATAAAAATAATGAAGAACCACACTTCTCAGAGGCGGGAGGGTTGACAGAGTAGGAAACATGGCCTGATTTGGTCCTGTATGATCTTGGGAGTTGGCTCTCCAAAAATGTAACAGTATGGGAGTTGAAAGCTTGTTCTGTCTGACAGTCCAGCCTAGGTTTCTTAGAGCAGGCAGATCCCACCCTCACCACTCAGCACAGCCAAGGACATGGAGACATTTGATTGGCCTGGGGAACGAGTGAGATGGTCAGAGGGGTTCTAACTGTGACTAAATTCTGTGTGGTCAGCATGTGATAGGTAGAGGATGATGTCCACTGTGTGGAGTAGTTTGAAATGGTCTACTCTTACTGGGTGGTAAAGGTGGTCAGAGCTCTGGAATCTGCCACACAGAACATGAGTTTCTTTATGGGCAAAAGATGTCCAGGAAATTATTTGCAAGTCCCTTCATGTTAAGGAGCATCTAGCCTAGGGTCCCAATGGAGACCTTAGATGGAAAGCAGAAACCTTCTAAAAAGCCTGGCACTGCTGCTGGGGCAGAAAGATTGTTAGTTTTTAGTATCAGACTGACTTAAACTAGAGTCGCCTGGAAAGAGGGACCCACAGTGAGGAATTTAGTTTAGGTTGACTTTGGGAATGTCTGTTGGAGATTTTATAGAATAGTAGTTATATGAAAGACCCTGAATTGGGCAGAATCATTTCATTGGCTGGGTGGGGCCTGAACTGTATAACAGGGAAGAGAGCTAGAGCATCAGTTGAGGCAAGTAGGCTGCATGGGTGTGTTCTTTTCTCTCTGGTCTTGAACGTGTGATGGGACTAGGTGAGTTCTTGTCTTGACTTCCCCCAAATAGACTCTAATCTGGAGTTGTGAGCTAAAAAGTCTATTCCTTCCCTAAATTTTTTTTTGGTCAGAGTATTTTACCACATCAATACAGAAAAAAATAGACTAGCCAGGGCACTGAACCTAGTGAGAATATCCCAGATACAGGAGTCCTGCAAGAATGCCTGACAGTCTAGGACAATTAGCATGTCTACCTCAGGGACTTGTCTCCACGGGTCTCCAGAAACTTCTCTATTTGGTTAAGGGTGAGACAGTCCAACTGGTACAGTACATGAGGATAGAAGGACAAAGCTAAGTACACAGTCAAGACTAGCTGCATCAGTAAAACACTGTGTCCCAACAGGCCTGGGAAGGCTGTACCTCTGTTGTGCCATTATTGTTGACAGCATATTTATCTCTGGTTTTCTTGATCTTCTCAGACAACCTTTGCTGTGGGGCTAATGTTCTTGCATACTGTAAGGATTTGTCATTCATAATAGTTTAATAAAACACTGACTGACCAGTAGCCAGGCAGGAAGTATAGGCAGGGCAACCAGACTAAAAGAATTCTGGGAAGAGGAAAGGCAGAGGGAGTGAGTGACCAGCCAGATGCAGAAGAAGCAATGAGAAATCCTTACTGAGAAAAGGTACCAAAGTTATGGGAGGGCCTTCTGTTTATGTGTTGCTTCTATTGGTTAGTGAATAAAAAAAAAACTGTCTTGGCCTACGATAGGGTAAAAGAACAGAGCTAGGCAGGGAAAACTAAAGTGAATTCTGGGAAAAAGAAAGGTGGAGTCAGGGAGATGCCATGAATAGCTTCACCAGAGATAGATATGTTGAAACTTTAGCCAGTAAGCCACAGTCACATGGCCATATATATATCAATAGAAATGGGTTAAATTAATATAAGAGTTAGCCAATAAGAAGCTAGAGCTAATGAGCCAAGCAGTGATATAATTAATACAGTTTCTGTGTGATTATTTTGGAACTAAGCTAGCCAGGTGGCCAGGAACCAAGAAGAAGCCAACTTGGCACCCAACTAAATTTGGCACACTAACATGGTGGACTAAAGCCATGTAAAACATAAAAAAGCTTAAAAAGGAACTCTAGACACAGAAAAACAAAGGTTAACCTCATATTCTTTTCTTGCTGGTGGCATGCTGCAACTCCTTTTAGGGAGGTTTTCCTGATTTACTGGTAGCAGAAAAAAATCTGCACCTCTTTTAAAGGGCAGCTTCCTGGGCCATGTTGCCAGCATAAACTCCAGCTATGGAGCATTTGAATGACATTTGTGGGCCCAGGTGTTTGTGTGCCTACTCAGGGTCAGGAAGAAAATAGCTGAGAACATGCCCATAGCTCAGTGCTCCCTGCCTGGATAGGCAGTGGGATCAGGAGAGTATGGCAGATTCCTGACACCATACACAGAGATACTTTCAGGTTGTGCAGTGCTCTACATGGCAGATTAGCTATTACTCAGGTAAAAAGGGTTTATATGCTGCATGCTCATTCTCAGAGTTAAAATGTTGAGTACAACTCCGACCTGGCAGTAATGGTACCTTCACCATTTTAAAAGTGGAGAGAGGCAGAGCCAGCATCCAAAGCAGCTGCAACCAAGCTGCTTACCACTTTAAAAAGCTCTTCAAGACAGGAAAGAATCACAGATATGGCTGCTCCCGTGCGGAGGGGATCCAGAGAGGTGAGTGAGTGGCCACACAGCTGGACAGTCCCAGGGAACTGAGTCCAGGACCCCTCCAATTCTCTAGGCTTTTCTGGCTGTCCAGTGGGGTGTGTTCCCAGCTGCTGGCTTTCTTTACCCTAATCCACCCTGCCCCCAAGCACTCCTTTTCATCTGCGGGGGTCCTTGGATCCCCCAGCACAGCCTGCTTCAGGGAGGAGGGGATCTGAGAGCCTGCTCCAGTGCTGAGGGGACCTATGAGAGGACAGACCAAGAAAAACTCCCAAGTACACAGTCATCCACAGCAAAGATTAGACTAAGATGCCAAGATTCTGCTGAGCTCATTTGAATGAAGAGATGGGCAGGCACCAATGCAAGAATTCCTCCAACATCCTGAAAACAACATGATAACACCAGAATCCAGCAAACATGCAACAGGAAGACTTGAACATCCTAACCCAGAAGAAGTAGAAGAAATCAACTTTAGGGCTGGAGGGATGGCTCAAAGGTTAAGAGCATTGCCTGCTCTTCCAAAGGTCCTGAGTTCAATTCCGAGCAACTACATGGTGGCTCACAACCATCTGTGGTGAGGTCTGGTCCCCTCTTCTGGCCAGCAAGCATACACACAGACAGAATATTGTATACATAATAAATAAATGAAATCAACTTTAAACGTAACCTTATGAAAATAATGGAGACCTTTAAACAGGAACTGAAAAATTCCCTTAAAGAAATGGAAAAGAAGGCAGTCCTGTCTAGACACCAAAGAAGCAGGATGTGACCTGCCCCACTGAAAAAGGTACAGAGCCATGCAGCTAACATAGATAAGAATAATGGGTTAATATAAGTTATAATAACTAATACTAAGCCTGAGCTAATGGGCCAATCAGTTTATAATTAATATAGACCTCTTTGTAGTTTTCTTTGGAAATTGCTGGCTGTGAGAACTGGGCAGGACAGAAACCCCAACAAGCAGGCCCTCATGTTACAAATGGTGCCCAACTGGACAACTGCATCCACATAAAATCTGAGAGAGCTTGGGAAGTAATTCTAGACAGAAAATAGAATAAAGCATGGCTTCTTCGTAGCACCAGTTTCTCGGATCTGCTCTGCTTGCTAGAGGCAAGTGCTCTCATTTAAAAGAGGCTTCCTGGCTCAGCTTTAGCTGCAAAACCTTGCAGCTTTTTTAAAAGGTCCTGCCACAAAACACTTAAATGGTGTTGATAAAAGCTGACTGCATGCTTTTTGGTTTTTAGCAATAGCAGGAAAAAAGCTGCACCATTTTAAAATGCCAGCTTTCTGGGCCGTTCTGCCAGTGCAAACTCTGACTCTTTGAGGCAGAAGGTCTGGCTACAGAAAGAGCATTTGAGTCTTGCTTGTGGACACACTGTTGCAGTTTGCTTGCTGGCAAGAACCTTGAAACACCATAAAGTTGTGGCAATAAACATGGCTCCAGCCAGTACCTCTGCCATGAGGCTGAAATCTCAGAAGGCTAAGAAATGGACTAGATCCAGTCATCAAAGCCACAGCTTTAATCCTACCCATATTGCTTAGCAAATTAAAGACTCATGTGGTCAGAAAAAGAGAGAGAGATACAGTAAAGAGAAATTCAAAGAATTAGAAAACCTCTAAATGGTTTAGAGTGTGTTAAAAAACAATATGCAAGTTTGTGAGAGTAAAGAAAGAGGTTAAAGTCCTTAAAATAAAAAAGAGAAGAGTTGGGTTTGGTGGCACATGCCTTTAATCCTAATGCCTGGGAGGCAGAGGCAGACAGATCTCTGTGAGTTCAAGGTGTGGTAGTAGACACCTTTAATCCCAGCACTTGGGAGGCAGAGACAGACAGATCTCTGGGAGTTCAAGGACAGCCTGGTCTTCAGAGTGAATTCCAGAACAAAGATACACAAAGAACCTGTCTCAAAAAGCCAAAAAGTAAAAATAAAAGAAATAGACGTTAAAATAAAGCCACATAAAGATGAAAAATAGACAGAGAATCTGGATACTTTATGTTATTATGCTCTCTTTGAACTGTTTGAATGCTGAGGAAGGAGCAACAGTGGCTAAAAGATATTTGTTTATAAATGCTGCTGAAATAATCCAAGTTAGGTATTTAAAAAATACCTTGACTTTAAAATTGAAGTCAAAAGGTGTGTTACTTTAGAGAAGAGATTTTGCTTTTCTTTCCACAGGAAATGAGAGGCTGTGGGTTCATTCTGAACTAAGAAAAATCAGGTTTGATCAAGGAAGACCACCTGAGAAATCTCTGGTAGCAGCAGATGGCCGGATGTCTAAGTTCTACATTCAGAACAGATTCAAGACTGCTGCCTGAGATGATCAAGACTCACAGGATTAACTCCAGTCAGGACTTGATCATAATTCAAAATTTTCCTTAGGTCCCCATAAGATTATCAGTACCCTCAACCAGCAAGAAGTAGCTTGGAATACTATGCCCACATTCCCAAATAATGGAATATGGATACTTTTCTTTATTTAAAAAAAGAGAGAGAGAGAAGGAAATGGTGAGGGACAATTCTGTATTCTGTCAATTATGTTTTAAATAAACGCTGATTGGTCAGTAGCCAGGCAGAAAGTATAGTACAACCAGACAGGAAGTAGAGGTGGGACAATAAAAACAGGAATATCCTACGAAGGAGGAAGCCCATTCCTCCGCAGTCCTGTCCTGACACCAAAGAGGCAGGATGTGACCTGCCCTGCTGAAAAGGGTACTGAGCCATGTGGCTAACATAGGTAAGAATAATGGATTAATATATGTTATAAGAGCTAATACAAAGTATAAGCTAATGGGCTAATCAGTTTATAATTAAAAAAAAGAAATGGAAGAGAATACAAACAAAAAGTTAGAAGAAATTAATAAATACCTCAAAGATACCCAAGAAAACCAAGAAAAATCAATCAAACAGGTAAAGAAAACAGCTCAAGACTTGAAGATCAAAATGGAGGTAATAAAGAAAACACAAACAGAGGGATGGCTGGATATGGAAAATATGGGTAAATATACAGGAACTGCAGAGACATTTATAACCAATGGAATATAAGAGATAGAAGAAATAATCTCAGGCACTGAAGATGCTATAGCGAAAATACACTCATTGATCAAAAAAAAAAACCAGAAAATCCAACAAATTCTTAACACAAAATTTCCAGGAACTCTGGGACACCATGAAAAGACCAAACTTAAGAATAATACGGGTAGAAGAAGGAGAATTCCAGATCAAAGGCCCAGAAAATATATTCAACAAAATTATAGAAGAAAACTTTGCCAACCTAAAGAAGGCTATTACTATGAAGATACAAGAAGCTTACAGAAGATCAAATAGATGGGATAAAAAAATCCCTTCAGCATATAATAATCAAAACACAAACATAGAGACTAAAGAAAGAATATTAAGAGCTGCAAAGGAAAAAGGTAAGAAACATATAAAGGTAAATCTATCAGAATTACACCTGACTTCTCAATGGAAACCATGAAAGCCAGAAGATCTTGGATAGATGTGCTGCAGACACTAAGAGACTATGGATGTAAGCCCAGACTACTATACCCAGCAAAACTTTCTTTCACTATCAATGGAGAAAACAAGATATTCCAAGACAAAAACAGTTTTAAACAATACTTAGCCACAAATTAAGCCTTACAGAAACTACTAGAAGGAAAACCTCAACCCAAGGAGGCCAACAACACCCAAATAGCACAGACATCTGACAACCCTCCACCAATACAACTCAACGAAGGGAAACACACAAACACTACCACCAAAATATAACCGGAGTCAACAACCACTGGTCATTAATATCACTTAATATCAATGGACTCAATTCACATATTAAAAGGCACAGGTTAAAGGAATGGATATGAAAACAGGATCCAACATTCTCCTGTTCACAAGAAACACACCTCAACCTCAAAGACAGACACTACCTCAGAGTAAAAGGTTGGGAAAAAGTTTTTCAATCAGACAGACCTAGGAAACAAGCGGGTGTAGCTATCCTAATATCTAACAAAATCAATCAGAAGGGATGGAGAAGGACACTTTATACTCATAACATGAACAATTCATCAAGATGAAGTCTCAATCCTGAATATCTATGCCCCTAATATAAAAGCACCCACATATGTAAAAGAAACATTACTAGAACTCAAATAACACATCAAACCCCACACACTAATAGTAGGAGATTTCAGCACTCTTCTCTCACCAATGGACAGGTCAACCAGACAGAAACTTAATAGAGAAATGAGAAAACTAACAGATGTAATGAATCAAATAGACTTAGCAGACATCTATAGAACATTCCATCCAAACAGGAAAGAATATAATTCATCTCAACATCTCATGGAACCTTCTCAAAAATTAATCACATACTCAGTAACAAAGCAAACATTCACAGATACAAAAAAAATGGAGTAGCCACCTGTGTCTTATCAGATCACCATGGAGTAAAATTAGAATTTAACAATTCCACCCACGGAGAGCCTACAAACTCATGGAAACTGAACAGTAACTACTGAACCACCCCTGAGTCAAGGAATAAAGAAAGAAAGAAATTAAAACTTCTTTGAATTCAATGAAAATAAAGACACAACATATACAAGCCTATGGAACACTATGCAAGCAGTGCTAAGAGGAAAGTCCATAGCACTAAGTGGTCACATAAAGAAAACAAAGAAAGTTCACATTAGTGACTTAACAGCACACCTAAAAGCTCTAGAAAAAAAAAGAAGCAGACTCACCCAGGAGGAACAGAAGATTAGAAATAATCAAACAGAGGGCTGAAATCAACAAAATAGAAATACAGAAAATGATACGAAGAATCACTGAAACAAAGAGCTGTTTTCTTTGAGAAAATCAACAAGATTGACAAACCCTTATCCAAACTAATCAAAAGGCAGAGAGAGAACACCCAAATTAACAAAATCAGAAATGAAAAGGGGGGCATAACATTAACACTGTGGAAATTCAGAGAATCATTAGGTCTTACTAAAAAAAGCCTGTACTCCACAAAACTGGAAAAATGTAAAAGAAATGAACAATTTTTTAGATAGATACCATATACCAAAATTAAATCAAGACCAGGTAAGCAATTTAAATAGACCTATGCCGGGCAGTGGTGATGCACACCTTAAAACCCAGCACTTGGGAGGCAGAGTCAGGCGGATCTCAGTTTGAGGCCAGCCTGGTCTACAAGAGCTAGTTCCAGGACAGGCTCCAAAGCTACAGAAACCCTGTCTTAAAAAAAAAAAACAAAAATAAAAAACAAAAAAGACCTATACGTCATGAGGAAATAGAAGCTGTCATCAAAAACTTTGCAACCAAAAAAAAGCCCAGGATCAGTTGGTTTTAGTGCAGAATTCTACCAAAACTTCCAAGAAGAGCTAATACCTATACTTCTCAATGTGTTCCACATAATAGAAACAGAAAGATCATTGCCAAAATCTTTATATGAAGCTACAGTTACCCTGATACCAAAACTGCACAAAGACTCAAGCAAGAAAGAGAACTACAGACCAATCTCACTCATGAACATCGATGCAAAAATTCTCAATAAAATACTGGCAAATCAAATCCAAGAACACATCAAAAAATCATTCATTATGATCAAGTCGACTTCATCTCAAAGATGAAGGACTGGTTCAACATACAAAAATCTATCAATGTAATTCATCATATAAATAAACTGAAAGAAAAAACATATGATCATTTCATTAGATACTAAAGAAGCATTTGACATTATGATAAAGGTATTGGAGACATTAGGGATATAAGAATCATATCAAAATATAATAAAAGCAATATACAGCAAGCCTACAGCTAACATCAAATTAAATGGAGAGAAACTCAAAGTGATTCTACCAAAATCAGGAACAAGACAAGGCTATCTACTCTCTCCATATCTCTTCAACATAGTATTTGAAGTTCTAGCAATAGCAATAAGACAACATAAGGAAATCAAGGGGATTCGAATTGGAAAGGAAGAAGTCAAACTTTCATTATTTACAGATGATATGATAGTGTACAAAAGTGACCTCAAAAACTCTTCCAAAAAACTCCTATAGCTAATAAATACCTTCAGTGATGTGGCAGGATACAAAATCAACCCCAAAAAATCAGTAGCTCTTCTATACACAAAGGATAAAGAAGTGGAGAGGGAAATCAGAGAAACAGCACCTTTCACAACAGCCATAAATAGCATAAAGTATCTTTGGGTAACACTAACCAAGGACGTAAAAGACCTATTTGACAAGAACTTTAAGTCTTTGAAGAAAGAAATTGAAGAGGATACCAGAAAATGGAAAGATCTCCCATGTACTTGGATAGGTAGGATCAACATAGTAAAAAATAGCAATCCTACCACAGGCAATCTATAGATTCAATGCAATCCCCATCAAAATCCCAAAAACATTCTTCACAGACCTTGAGAGAACAATAATCAACTTTATATGGAAAAACAAAAAACCCAGGATAGCCAAAACAATCCTATACAATAAAGGAACTTCTGGAGGCATTACTATCCCCGACATCAAACTCCATTACAGAGTTACAGTAATGAAAACAGCTTGATATTGGCATAAAAACAGAGACGTTGATCAATGGAATAGAATTGAATACCCGGATATTAATCCACACACCTATGAACACCTGATTTTTGACAAAGAAGCTAAAATTATACAATAGAGGAAAGAAAGCATCTTCAACAAATGGTGCTGGCATAACAGGATGTCAACTTGTAGAAGAATGAAAATAGAGCCATATCTATCATCATGCATAAAACTCAAGTCCAAATGGATTAAAAACCTCAATATAAATTCGACCACACTGAACCTGATAGAAGAAAAAGTGGGAAGTAACTGCAATGCATGGGCACAGGAGACCACTTCCTACGTATAACCCCAGTAGCACAGACAATAAGAACAACAATAAATAAGTGGGACCTCCTGAAACTGAGAAATAAAACAAAGAACACAGTCAATAAGACAAAAAGGCAACCTACTGAATGGGAGAAAATCTTCACCAACCCCACATCAGACAAAGGACTGATCTCCAAAATATTTAAAGAACTCAAGAAATTAGACATTAAAATTCTAAATAACTCAATTAAAAATGGGGTACTGAACTAAACAGAGAATTCTCAACAGAAGAATTTCAAATGGTCAAATGATACTTAAGGATATGTTCAACTTCATTAGCTATCAGGGAAATGCAAATCAAAACAACTCTGAGATACCATCTTACACCTGTCAGAATGGCTAAAATCAAAAACACCAATGATAACTTATGCTAGAGAGGATATGGACTAAGGGGAACACTCATCCATTGCTGGTGGGACTACAAACTTGTGCAACCATTTTGGAAATCAGTGTGGCGGCTTTTCAGAAAATTGGGAGCCAACCTACTCAGGATCCAACAATACCACTCTTGGGAATATACCCAAGAGATGCCCAATCATACTACAAAAACATTTGTTCAACTATGTTCATAACAGCATTATTCGTAATAGCCAGAACCTGGAAACAACCTAAATGCCCCTCAACAGAAGAATGGATAAAGAAAGTATGGCACATCTATACATTAGAGTACTACTCAGCAGTAAAAATCAATAACATCTTGAATTTTGCATGCAAATGGATGGAAGTAGAAAACATTATCCTGAGTGAGACAACCCAGACCCAAAAATATGAATATGGTATGTACTCACTCATTAATGGATTCTAGCCATAAACCAAGAGCATTGAGCCTGTAGTTCATGGTCCTAGAGAAGCTAAGTAATAAGGTGAACCCAAAGAAAAATAGAGAGAGAGCTACCTGGAAATTGGAAGCAGACAAGATCTCCTGACAAAAGTTGGGAGCATGGGGACAGGGAAGTAGAGGGGAGGGGAGAAGGGGAGGGTTGGGGAGAGCTTAGGGAAGTGGGATGGTTGAGATGGAGGAAGGACGGATATGGGAGCAGGGAAGGAGATATCATAATTGAGGAGGCAATTTTGGGGTTGGCAAGAGGCTTGGCTCTGAAGGGGTTCCCAGGAGTCCATGGGGAGGATCCCAGCTAGCACCTTGGGCAGTGGAGGAGAGGGTGCCTGAACTGACCTTGTCCCATAGTCAGACTGATGACTATCTTGAATATCACCATAGAACCTTTGTCCGGCAGTGAAGGATGGAGACAGAGACAGAAACCGACATTGGAGCACTGGACTGAGCTCCCAAGGTCCAATTGAAGAGCGGAAGGAGGGAGAACATGAGCAAGGAAGTCAAGACCATGAGGGGTTCACCCAGTAGACAGTGTGCCTGAGCTAATGGTATTTCACCAACTACAGCTGGACTGGGAATGAACAAGCATAGGATCAAACTGGTCCCTCTGAATGTGGCTGACAAGTGGGGCAGACTGAGGGGCCAATGATAATGGCACTGAGATTTGTCTCTACTGCATGTACTGGCTTTTTGGGATCCTATTCTCTTTAGATGTATACCTTGCTCAGCCTGGATGTAGTGGGGAGGGCCTTGGACTTCCCACAGGGCAGGGTGCCCTGCCCTCTCTTAGGACTGGAAGGGGTGGGGTAGAGGGGTGGGGAGGAGTGGGAGGGAAGTGGGATGAGGGGAGGAATTTTGATTGGTATTATTTTTAAAGTAAAAAAAAAATGGAGTTTAAAAAAACAAAAAACAAGCAAACAAATTAAAACCAAGATACAAAAGCTCAAACCAAAAAGGTGTTTTAAGATATTCAAATGAGCCAGGCGGTGGTGGCACACACCTTTAATCCCAGCAGAGGCCGGAGGATCTCTGTAAATTCGAGGCTAGCCTGATCTACAATAGTACAATAGCTAGTTGCAGGACAGGCTCCAAAGCTACAGAGAAACCCTGTCTCAAAAAACAAAAAAACAAAAAACAAGACAAAAAAAAGCTATACAAATGCACGCCTTTAATCCCAGCACTTGGGAGTCAGAAGCAGGCGGATCTCTGAGTTTGAGACCCAGTCTGGTCTACAAATGTTATTAAGGTGTGTACCTGCAAGTAATAAAGGTCTGAGGATAAGGGTAAGTTAACAAATTTCTCTCTCATATTGCCATTCATAGCTTTAATATTATCAATAAAATGCTGATAAACTATTAATTTAACTTTGGCAAAGTACTACTGCTACCACTACTGCAAGATCAAGATTTAAATTCTCTTTGGTCATTTTCTAAAGATATTTTTCATTGTACAAAAACACCTCTCACAGTCATTCTGGTATAAATATGCTGTTCTTTATACAATGTATGTGTCTAAAACTTATGTTTTCACAAACTCAAAAAATTCTTGTGAGCTTCAGAGAGCCAAATTGAAAGATTCACCTTAAACAGGTCAGATACACCCCTGGTCCTGAAAAACTTTTTCTTCCTAAACTTATCTTTGTCCTCTGCTCTGCCAACACCTTGCTAGGTTCAAGAGACACAAGAGAGTTCCACACCACAAATCCCAGACAGGAGTAAAGCAAACAGCTACCCCCAGAATGTGACCAGCACCGAGATTTCTCAGAACCCCCAAGACTTCAATGCCCACAAATAAGCAAGGAGCAGTCTTGAGAACCTGACAACCCAATCCCCTCAACCTGCCAATGCCTAACTCCCCGCCTTCTTATTAAAAGAGAAAGGTGGGAATGTTGTAAATCTTCTGGCCTGGCCTGTCACCTTCCCCTTTAAGAGACAAGCTCCACCCACTCCCAGTCTCCCCCTTCCTACCCAAATAGATCTCCCACCTCTCTCTCTCTCTCTCTCTCTCTCTCTCTCTCTCTCTCTCTCTCTCTCTCTCCCTCTTCTAATGAGGCAGGCAGCTTCTGCCTCTCTCCTTTCTTCTCTTCTATCTCTATTTTTCTCTCTTCTTCTCCCTTCCATAACCCCTTGCTCTTATGCTGTTCCCAATACCTACTACATAAACTCTATATCCAAGTTTTCTCTGCATGATGTGTCTGTCTCCTTCTCACTGTGGCCTCCGGCCACTGCCGCCACCCCTCGTGGGACCAGTCTCACCCAGGTTACCCGTGTCATGAATGATAACAGAGGCCAGAAGTGTAGGACCCTTAAAAGCAGAGAAGAGGCAATTGTGCACAGAGCACAAGTTATGTGAAGACTGAGTATTCAGAAATCCCCAAGTTGAGAAGAGCCTTTGTCCCAGCCCCACCTGCATCCCCCTAGAAGTACAGGCACTGCCATAGGAACTTCTGGCCTCTACAGCAGTGAAAATATAAATTATCTGTGGCTTGAGACATACATTCTTTGGCACTGTGATGGTTTCTCAAGTGACACAATGAGTGTAGAGTTTCGGGTGGCAAGATGAAAGTTATTGGTGTGGCCTGGCCAGTGCCCAGTAATACTATAGTTACTGCTGTACCACACACTGAGTAACTGACTGGTAATTAGTAAGTATTAGTAGCTTTTAACTCACTGTGACCAAAACATCTTCTAGAAACAACTCAAGAAGAGCCATTGATTTGGGTTCTTTTCAGAATGTTTTAGTCCTTTATCATAGAGAGGCATGGTGAAACGCTTTGGTCTATGCATCAGGACCCTGCAGTGAATGCTGCCCACATGATGACTCTCAAGACCCACCCCTGACCTACCTCTGTTGGTCAGAACCCACCTCCTAAAAGCTCCACAGATTCAAAATAGCACCATCAGCTAAGAGGCAAGCATCGAAAACATGAGCTCGTGGAGGACTCTTCAGATTGAAAACAGAGCAGATAATAAATAAAACAGGTTTTTTTTTGTTTGGTTTGTTTTGTTGTGAGACAGGGTTTCTCTGTGTTGCCTTGGAGCCTGTCCTGGTGTTAGCTCTGTAGAGCAGGATGGCCTCAAACTCACAGAGATCCACCTACCTCTGTCTCCCAAATGCTGGGATTAAAGGAGTGCACTACCATCACCTGGCTTATGAAACAGCTTTTTAACAATTTTTTAAACCATAATTAAAATTAAAACTAAGCTGGGACCTTGCCGGTGCCTCAGGACCTGCAGCGGCCCCCAAGCAAGAGAGGCCAGCTGGCTCTCAGAGAGATCAGCAAGGAATAACTTCTGAAGATCAGATCCAAGAAGGGAAGAAAGTTCTGAAACTCAAAACTGAAATGGCCGGCAAAGAGAACACCGGGAACGTAACTGAAAACCCTGCATTCCGTTAAAGACTGACGACGTGATCAGCTCAGAAACACACAACTTGAAGGACAGTGTTCAAGCTGTGCGATTATTATCAACTGAGATGATTTCCACGGTCAAACTGTGACGTCACACCAGGCATGTCACCTGAACGACAATAAAAAGATGCAAGCAACTGCGGAGAAGCCCAACAGGAAGCTAACACGCCTTTAAAAAGATGAGTGCTTGGCTACTATCATGGTCAGGCGGTTCAATCTAACATGAATTCATTTAGAAAGCTTCCAAATGTCCAAGAAACAAACTTCCCACTACTGTGTCTAAAGCTTCGAAGGCTCAGTCTTTGCCTGGAAATGGCATTAGTATAAGAGGCTCAAATGTGACTGCTACCACCGAGTCTGTGAACACTAAATCTGTGAGCACTGTGTCAAAGAACACACTTATGCAACCACCTGTTAGAACCCTCCACAATAATACCCAGGGTACTGCAAAACAGGGCCTTAGCAGGACCCTTGCCAGTGTTACTATCAGAAAAGGGCCTTTTGAAAAGAATTACTATGATCACAACCAGTTGTATATCCATCCTCAGGACACAAAAAGAGATAAGGCACCATCAAGAAGCATAACATCTGAAGGTGTAGCCAGGACTAATTTGTCTAATACCAGACTGCTATAAAAGTCAAAAAAAAGAAAAGAGTGAGACCAGATTTCAAGAATAAATTAAAAATAAAAATAACTGTTTCCTTTGTGTGTCAAAGTGGTTTATGCTGTTTACTGATTTGAATTAGTTCCATAATTCGGTATATTTATTCTTTACTATATCCACTGATTTCAAACCCAAGGACAGATGTCCTGGATTAGGATCTTGACAGTTTCCTGAATCTGAGTCACTGATGAACTTCACGCTGTGAAAGAGAATCTGAAACTATCTGAGAAGCTCTCCAAGCAAAACACAATGGAGCCGGGATGTGGAAAGATGAGGTCTTTTCCTGAAAACTGGTGTGCAGTGGGGATTAACAGAAAAGGCTTGAGGCTTAAACCTATTGCTGTGGAGTTGTGTCCACTTGATGAGATATACTGGCAGGCTGCTGAAGCTGCACCTGTTGTGGATGGAGCTCAGATTCACCAGGAGACCAGTATTTTTCGTCAGGTATCCATTCAGCCAGCATCGACCGGAGCCATTCATCCCAGTGTTGCAGAAAGGTAAAGAGTTTCTGGTCCAGTTCCCGAAAGTGTTGATTGACAGCTGGAGCCCGAGTAGAACTGTCTAAGGGTGGTACAGCCGAACCACTGCTCTCACCGGGATCTTGCAGTCTTTCTTGGATTTGGAGGCATAAAGGAGCCTGAGTGTGGAAGCCCTCCTCTCCTGGAGTTACTACCGGTGATAAGTGGCCAATAAACACTGAGGAATTTTGACCATCACCCCTTCCCTGTACCACCTGGGAGGGCTGTAGTACTGTGGTCCTTGACAACTGCTTCTGATGGCCCCTGGAGAGATTCAAAGGACCAGATGGTGTGTGGGGTGGAGAAAGAGCTGTTGTAACTGACAAGCGGCTGGAGAGAGTTTTGGAAGGAGCAGGTTGATCAGTAGTCTTCAGGGCAGGGCACTGGCTGTTCTGGGAAAGCTGAGCAGTTGCCTGTTTGCGACCTGGATGCCGAGCTCTCCGGTTCTGAAACCATATCTAAAACATACACACACACGAGAAAGAGAGAGAGAGAAAGACAGAGAGAGAGAGAGAGAGAGACAGACAGACAGACACAGAGAGAGAGAGAGTCAGAGTCCTTAATAGCAGAAATGATTCCACCTGTTTCTTATGATTTGCTAAGCAGAATAATAACAAGGGGACAAGGACCAAACCTTTCAAATGCAGGTTCTTGGTACTTCATTTCCTCCAATTAGACCCCACATTCCACATCTCTACCACTTCCCAACAATCCGTTAATATTTCAAATAGATTCTTTGCAGAGATCAGCTCAGAGGTCTTCTGCTCTAATGAGCTCTGGGAATGCCTCATCTCACCACCACGCCTGGAGATGAGCTTCACTAATCTTCAGTGTTTCTCAATCTCATTACATTGACAATCAAGATTAAGTAAATCAGAGCACATGGCCATGGGTAAAAATAACAGTATGGTTGAAAACACAGATTTAGAATCCACTCCCTTTGGTTCCCAGCCCTGATTCAGGAAACAAGTTCTCAAAAGCAGGGTGAATCTCTGCTCATCGTGGAGCATCTAAGAAAATGGAACTTGCAGAGGGCTCGGAAGCACAATGGCCGATAGGATCGTCTAAGGACATGCTTCAGAAGCATGCTTATCAATCTCCATAATATACAAAGAGCGCAGGCAGTGTTCTAAACTTCTCAGGTTACAATAAGAGATGAGCTGAGGGCTAGGCATGCAGACATCCCACGCACAGAGGGTCTGGATGCTAACTAACATCCTAACACACAGGACAACACCCTTATCCTCTGGTACTGAATTTTCAATATTTCTGAGGATTAGAAATACTAGAAAAGATTGTGTTCTCAAAACAAGTGTGACCTTCCAGCTTTCCCAATCTCACCTAGCCGTTTTCTCTTTCCTCCCTCCCTCCCTTCCTCCTTCTTTCCCACCCTTCTTCCCTCCCTCCCTCTCTCCCTCCATTCCTTCCTTCCTTCCCTGGTTTTTCGAGACAGGGTTTCACAGTGTAACAGTCCTGGCTGTCCTGGAACTCAATTTGTAGAACAGGCTGGCCTCGAACTCACAGAGATCCACCTGCTTCTGCCTCCCAAGCACTGGGATTAAAGGTGTGCGCCACCACCACATGTTTAATAGTTATTGCTTATTTCCTATGCTTCCACAGGTCTGATGCGACTGTTTTTCAGAGTGTCTACATCTCATACCTAGAACAGAGGGGACAACCCCAAACCATCGGCTTTTGTGCAGCAACAGCTGCATAGGACAAATGAATGCCAGAGACAGAGACCCTGGGCAACATACATGAATTCTGGATTCCGGGATGCCTGTTCGTTGAGCCAGTTTTTCCCTGGTAGCAATCCCAGGGAATCGATTCTTCTCGAAAGCTTCAATTAGAATATCAGTCTGAAATCTTGAGAAATGTGTCCGGCTCCTCCGAGCTTCTTTAACTACCGAACGCATAGGCACACAACAGGGTTTGCAAGTCAGTTTTCACATTCAAACTTGAAAAAAAAGCAACATTTTGATTATTGTTCTGACTACTTTTACTCTTGGAATATGCTCCACCATATACTACCAAAGAACTCTTTAATCTATCTTGTCCCTGAGATGAAACCTCAGAGGTGACATCTGCATCACCAAACAGCAACAGAAACAAGGAAAGGGAAGCTTTTCTTGCTAAGAGGCCATTTCTGTAGCCCAGGCTAGACTCAGACTCTCTAGGTAGTCAGAGATTACCCTGAGTTTTCTTGATCCCCTGTCTTTCACCTCCCAAGGCTGGGATTACAGTTACCACCCCAGCGAGATAATGTTTGTATCTCTGACCCTAGCATGCTCAGAATACAATAGGTTTCTGGTCTAAGCTTTCTCTATAGAATATTTCTCCATAGCACACAGTTGTTTACATTCCTAAAGCAATCAATGGAGAGGTTCTATTTGAACTCATAGGTCTTACCTTTAGGTTTATCCTGTTTTGGGGCTTGACTTTCTTCAAAGTAACATTCAAACTCCACTTGTTTCTGTATTTTTCTGTTCTTCTGAAACCAAGTCTGTGTGGGGGAAAGAAAATGAAGAGAGGGAAAGCAGGATGAAGCTCAGCTAGATCACTGCAAGTGTCAACTAAACAAACTGATTGGGCATCTTCCCTGGAGACCATGTCCATAAGAGAAAGGTAGAATTCAGTTATTTGTATTGCTATGTTTATCTAAGACACCAACAGGAAACTCTACTCGTTCTCCCACCTGCTCCCCCAACCCCCTACCGTGTACACACACATACTTCATACTTGTTAAGTGGGTAAAGTTTTCAATGCTAATTTCTTGGCCCCTAATTTTAGCAAATATCATTTCACAACGTGTAATACATATAGACTTGAACTTTGAAAATAATTCCCTTAAATAGGAAGGAAGAATTGACACTAATTTCTGATTACAGCTTACATTATTTCACTCCAGGGGAAGCCAGAATTATAAGGAGACTCCCAGCGATGCCAACATCTAGTTTTAAAACTGTTTCCACAGACTGGAGAGATGGCTCAGCAGCTAAGAGCACAGGCACATAATATTCTTCCATATTGACTTGAATTCAATTCCCAGCCACATCAGGTGGTTCACAACCCCCAGTAAACAGAGCTCACAGATACATACATACTTAAAATAATAAAGGTAAGTTTAAAAAGCCATATGCACCACTATAATTAAATTTATTTGTACTTGTTCTCTCGAAGGAGAACTGTGGGTTTTTGGTTTTCTTGGGTGGGGTTGTTGCTGGTGTTTTAGTTATTTCTGAGTATTTTCTTTGGGCTGATAATTCACTCTACCATTTACAACCTTAATGACAACCACTATCAGCTGAGTTGTTAGGCATAGGCCTTGTAATCCTAAAACACCAATTTCAAGTTTTGTTCTCAAAACTCCTCATGTTTTTCAGATTCAGCATTGAAAATAAGTTTTCAAATTAAAGCCTTATGAATAGCTGGAAGCTTCCAACTAATGAGTTGGAATAAACGTTCTCAAGAGCCACCAACACCCTGCAAGGTGCGGAACTTTTCCATCAGTTCAAGTCTCTTGGGTACCCAGCCACCAGGTGTGCCCACACGGAACAATTTCATTAGCATTATTTGTGCCAACCATCTCCCATACCTGGATAGTTTATCAGGGCATAAGAAAATTTTCCTTTCTCCATGATTTCCAAAGAGTCAAGTCGTTATATCAAAGGATTATTCATCAAGTATAAAAACTTGAACTAATTTTCTCACCTCTAAAAGTTTTTCTTCACTGGTTTAAATACCAATCCACTTGATAAAGTTATACACTTTACCACTCTAGTTCACCTTTGTCTATCACATCAGCAATTTTATTAAAATAAACCATATAGAATTTTACACAAAGCTTTTATGTAAAGGACATTTGAGATTATAAAAGAAGGAGGGAGAAGACAGAGAACAAGAAGAAGGAAGAGAGAGAGAGCTATGGTGGCACACCTTTAACCCCAGCGTTAAAGAGGCAGAGGCAGGTAGTTTCTTACTTCTAAGACATAGCTAGCTTGGTCTACATAGTAAGACTTTGTCTCAAAAACAAAAACAAGCCATGCAATGGTGGTGCACACCTTTAATCCCAGCACTTTAACGCCGGTGACAGAAGCAGGGAGATTTGAGTTTGAGGTCAACCAGGACAGTGAGTCCCAGGATAGCCAGCACTACACAGAGAAACCCTATCTCTGGGAGGAGAGAGAAAGAAAGAAAGAAAGAAAGAAAGAAAGAAAGAAAGAAAGAAAGAAAGAAAGAAAGAAAGGAGGGAGGGAAGGAGGGAAGGAGAAAAAAAGAAGGGAAGGAGGAAAGAAAGAAGGGAGGGAGGGAGGGAAGGAAAAAAGGAAGAGAGAAAAGACAAAAGAAAAGAAGATGAAGGTAGGAAGGGAAAGTGGAGATGTCCAGAAGGACTGGGAGGGAAATAAGAGAAGAAATTCGGAGAGGATAATTCAGATTTAAAAAAATTAATTATCTGGTCCATGGTGGTGCACACCTTTAATCTCAGCACTCAGGAGGCAGTGTCAGGCAGATCTCTATAAATTCAAGGCCAGCTTGGTCTACAAGAGCTAGTTTCAGGATAGGCTCCAATACTACAGAGAAACCCTATCTCAAAAAAAATAACTAATAAATAAGTGAGAAAAGAATAAAGGATAAAATAGTACTAACCTACAAACCAGCAATTTTCATGAGGTCTTAACTTCCCTATATTTTCACAGATGTTAATTTTATCCCTTATGTTCTCACGATGAAAGGTTCTACATTACTATTCTGATGACATAATTTCTTGTATTCTGTAATTCTCAAGATAATTATTTCATTATCTCCTATGGGGAAACCACGAACTAGTTATCCTTTCCCATCAGTTCAGGCTCACAAACAATATTTCCTTCAATAAAACATTTTATTTCAGACTGGAGAGATGGCTCAGAGGTTATGAGCACTGACTGCTCTTCCAGAGGTCCTGAGTTCAATTCCCAACACCCACATGGTGGCTCACAGCCATCTGTAAATGAGATTTGGTGCCCTCTTCTGGCATGCAGGCATACATGTAGACAGAATACTATATACATAATAAATAAATAAATCTTTTAAAAAAACATTTTATTTCTGTTTTATCTTCCCAATACATATGGAATAAACTTAGAAAAATACAGCCCACCTATGAGACATGCCCAGGGAAACTTAGCCTGGCTTTGCTCTTCACTTTGATTCAGAGAGAGAGAGGACAGGGGTTTGACGCCTACCATAATTTGAGACTCTGAGATGCCCAGTTCTTTAGCCAGATGCCCCCTTGTAGCTAAATCTGGATTAGGATTCTTTTCAAACCATGCAAGAAGAGTGTTCTTTTGATTCTGGTTCAGAATAATTCTCCTTCTCCGAGCTTCTTTTTCCAGTAGACCTAGCAAAGAAAGACAGGTAAAAATGTGAGTAGGACATCTTTTCTGGCATGAACTCCTGCCATGTCTGCTCCATGCTGAAAGCCCCGACATACAATGACGACTATGTATTTTTAATTTAGTGATATCTTTTTGTTTTTGTTTTTTATTGAAACAGGGTTTCTCTGTGTAGCCTTGGCTGTCCTGAAACTCACTCTGTAGAGCCAGTTGGCCTTGAACTCACAGAGATCCTCCTGCCTCTGCCTCCCCAGTGCTGGGATCAAAGGTGTGCTCCACCACCACCCAGCTAGGAAGGTATCTTAAGCCATGCCAATAAGACATGCACAGGTATAAACATGAATTTTAGAAGAGATGATAATTATATTAGAATAAAAGTAAGAAATTACAGAAATTCCCACAATGGTAGATGAAAATAGAAAGTAGTGGGAACTAGAAACATGCAAATTAATGAAACAAGTATATAAGTTTTAAAAATTGAAAGGTTAAAAGATTGAAAGGTTAGATTATTATACAAAAGTTGAACTGTGGGATAAGTGACATACTTTTAATAAAACGAAACATTAGATGTTTAATTATCTCTTTATCCAAAGTGTCAACTTAAATATTCTAAGTAGTCTCCTTTAAAAAAAAAACAAAAACAACAAAAAAAAACCCTGTTATTGTAAATTACAAGTTCCAAGAATTTCAAAGCACTCATTCATCAACCCACCCAAAATGTCAATAAAATCCAGCTCTCTTGCTCTCCCTCAAACAGTGGAAAAATCATGATTGTGATGGAAAAGTTCTGAGGTTTGGGAAAACAAAGGAGGCCTCTGGCATCACTGCAGGAATAAACAGAGAGAAACATACCAAACGTGCAGCTTAGATCCATACTGAAGTCAACTGGAATCCGGGAAAGACAGACGAGACAGACGAGTGGAGTGGCCCGACTGAGCTGCTCAGAGACACAGTGTTTATCAGAGCCCAGCCTGGCCCACCCATCCCTTAACTACCTGCTGCTTTCATCCCTTCATTAAATATGCAACAGCACTGTGGCAAATCTTGATTGTCAACTTGATTGGATTAAGAGGTTCCTGGGAGATTTGTGGGCTCCGCCTCTGGGTGTGTCTGGGGTGTTTCCAGGCAAGAGATTAAATCATAAGTAAGTTGAGCTAATCACAGGTTTAACCCTTTGATGGACTGACATTTAGAAGACTCTTGACAGGTGATGAGCTGTGAATGCTGGGACTTAGTTGGAGGGTTGCCTGACTTTAAAGGCCAGGCATTGGCCGTGGTGCATTGCTGTGACCCTCTCTATCTCTGTTTCCTTAGTTCCAGGAGAAACAGCCTCAGATTCACTGCCTTGATACTCTGCCTGATCAGTTCCCCAGCAGTGGAGTCTGCTAACCGCAGACAGACCCTCTGAACCAGGAAGCAAGAAGTGAATTCTTCCTCCTTCAAAGTGTCTCTCTGGGGCACTTGTTAGAGCAATGTGAAATTTGACTAACACATCCACAGAAGAGAAATTTGAAGTAATTACTTACACAAAGAAATCAAATTTGGAGAAAAAGTACCAAATCTTCTGAGTAATTTGGCATCTATGTTAATATCATATAAATGTATGGTTTCATTTCTGAGCTCTCTAGATTGTACCTGTATATTATTTCAGCTTTTTCATTATTTGCTGTGCTCGGGATGGAACCCAGTCTCAAACAGGTTAGGTAAGGTCCCTATCACTGAGCTCCAGCCCCAGCCTCTACTATTGATTTTTTTCCTAATTATTTTGACTTGACCATATTCTTTAATTTATTAGGAGTCTCACTTTGTTCCATATTTTTTCAACTTTTGCTCATCTTCCGCTAAAACACATTCTGTTTATTTTATTCTTTCCTTACTGATCTAATTGTATGTCCCATTGGCCAGCCTAGTCTCTAGCATATCAACTCAACCTTAGGGTAGGTGTGCTGCGAATGTATTTGGCACATGTGATTAAAAAGTAAAACCAGGTGACTTCAAGTAAAGCAGACTATCCAGTAGGAGTGGAACTGGCTAAGGAGGAAGAGAAGGTAGTAAAACTGGCACCTGCCTGAAGAAAGCCGACAGTGGAGAGCTAACACTGCAGCTGCGGCGTAAGAAGACCAGGCTTCTTCCCTCTTCTTCCCTAGCTGGCCCTGCTACTGTGCATGTATATGTGTGTGCGTTGTATACACATGCCTTGTGAGCAAGCATATATACACACTCGCAAAATATTTTCATGTCCTTTTATCCCGTTATTACCTAATACAAGACATATTAATAGCAATTAACTTCGGGAGCCAGTAAGATGACTAAGCAGGTAGGGATACTTGTTGCCAAGCCGTGACAATCTGAGTTCAATTCCTAGACCCCATATGATAAGAGGAGAGAGCCAGCTCTCACAAGATGTCCTCTGACCTCCACATATTACATGGCAGGAATGTGCCCACCTTATACATACATAAATAAATAACAACTTTATATAACCACATTCAACATATGGTAAGAAAAGAATGAACCTCATCCAAGAACCTTCTCCTTCTGAGTAAATGTGTTCAGGGGAGAGTTATAGAAAGCTAGAAATATGATCTGTTGTTGTTTTTCATTTGCACCTAAGAATAGCTTAGATTAGACATAGGCATGTCAAGTTGGTATAACTGTTGTAACTCTGGGGCAAGTAACAGTGGAATTAAAACTGCTAGTGAGAAATCATTTCAGCTGTCTCTGTTGCTAAAGAAAAAGACAGTTCATGCTTTAGAAAGGTGGATAAGCCCAGGACCTCTGAGAAACAAACTGTCGCAGTTACTTTTTCAGCTGAGACAAAATACCCTGATGAAAAGCAGTGTGGGGAAGGAAGGGTTCGGCTCAGTTCCAGGCTCAGTCCATCATGCAGGGTGGTCAAGACAGCAGGAGCCTGAAGCAGCTGGTCATACTGTTTCCCAAGTCAGGAAGCAGACAACCAAGGATGTCTCTGCTCAGCTAGCTTTCTCCTTTTCAGTGTAGTCTGCGATCCAAGCCCAAGCCCTAGGAAAGGAGCAGCCTGTTTTGAAAGTGGGTCTTCCCACCCCAATTAACCTAATCAAGATTAACTTGCAGATGTGCCAGGAAGCTTACCTCCAGGTGAGCCCGTACCCTGTAGAGGTGATGACAATTTTTACCCATCACCCACATCTCCACCAATCCTATAAAAGCTAGGTAGTCACCGCAGTGTGTCCATTCCACCATCAGGTTTTCTAGTTTGTTTTACATTACAGTCAGACATTAATTTTTAAAAATTGTTGGCTGAACACGTAACATTGCCAATTTTCTGTAGCCAAAAGTCACATTTCAATATGCATGTATTGTTAAAAATATGTTTTGTTGACAAGATATATTTTTGTGGCTTGGCATAAAATACATTGTTGTCTTCACTTTAAAAATATTTACAATAACAAAGAAAACAGACAATAAGTTGGGAGTCCCTGTAGCTAAATGAAATCAGTTGCATTAATTAACCTTTGTGCAGGGTGTTACAGATATCTGTCTATGAGACCAGTTTTAGTTCCAAAACAGCCACGTGACTAAACTAATGAAAAAATACTTGTGCAGAAAAACTCCTATCTAGATCGACAGTATCTACCCATATGGTAAAGAGGAGACCCAGTAGCCCCTGATCCCCCCACCCATGTATTTGCAAATTAAGCAGAGATGGAGATCTAGTCTAGGCATTTCAGTCAGGTAGCAGAAATTACCTAATTAGGGGAATCGCATCTGAAACTGAAGGATGTGAAAAACACCTCTCCAGCAGCAACTTGGTGTCCCACTGATACCACCTCGTCCTCTTCACAGTCTCCTCCTCTCCCCACTCCACATACCCCCTTCCCCACTGTATCAGAAGAGAAAAATGTTTGCTTTCTGGGGTAAGATGGCGGATTGGATGCTTCCTCCATGCAACCCCGGGACAGAAGAGTCAGGGTAACAAAGACAGGGTAACAAATACGGTGTATTCCCAAAAAACAAAGAAAGGAAAAGCATCAAAAACAGGCGATAGGACAGATGAAAAAGGATGGGAAAATACAAAGGCTAGCTATGACAAAGACAGGAAGAAGCAAGCTGCAGCCCCAATCTCCGCAGAGGAGCAGGAGCCCCAACCACGAGTAAGCGTGTCAGCCCTAGTGACAAAAGACTGGCAGTCCCAGCAGCAGGATAAACCCACAGTTCTCACAAGCCTTAATCCAGTGGGGGAGGGAAGATAATGCTTCCTCCGGTGGGGACCCGCCAGGGGCGGGAAAGAAATCCTGCATCCAGTCCCTGCATCCAAAGCCCTATCCAACCCGGTGTTTCAGAAGTGCAATGCTATACCAGGTGCCTGGTCGAGAAAGGACCTATTGTTTGAGACTAGGCTACTCTGGGACTCCGAAAACAAGGAACAGTAGTCACAAGTCAGCGAACATGGGGCCACCCTGCCACAGAAGCTACCAGGCGCAGATGTAAAGAGGAAGGGTCTGACGTGGGCGGACTGGGAAGTTTTAGGGGCGGGAGATCAGAGGGGGTGCCCCCTCCCTGAGAACTGAGAGCTGGTCCCAGCAAAGACACAGAGAGATCCAAGTCCCGGCTGGCGGATTCCTTGGCCTCCGGAGTTGCCTCTAGTCTGCCACGTAATGAAAGAAAAACACCAAGAGCCCAGAGCTGGCAGATGGCTCTATTTCCAACAGGGAGGCTTGCTGCTAGGCTGGGGCTGCGTGCCCGAAAACAGGCAGACAGCTTGTCATCCTCTCCCGGTGCAAAAACCAGCACTCCTTGATTCCCTTCCGATACACTCCTGGACACCTCTAGGCTTGGACATTTGCCACTGCTGGGTGTACAAATTTAAGGGGTGGAGGATCTATGGATTGGGAACCTGCCTTACTCACAACCCGCAAAGTTTACTGTGGTCAGCTGCAGCCGTCAGGGAAGGGAAGCTAAAAGAGTGAATGTATCCCTGACCTCGCAGCCCACCCTTGACTAGGGCAGACCCTCTCCGCATAGGCAGAAGGCTTTTCAACAGGTTTCGGCACTGACGCATCACACTTCCTCCACCTGGCAGACTCTAGTACTAAATGAACCCTGAAGGAAGTTTGGGTTTTCCCCCTCACGTTTTTCTTTTTGCTATATTATATTTTTAGTTTATTTTATTGAAATTTTTATTTAAAAATTATTTTAATTTTTGTTCCTTTTTATCCTTAACTTTATTTAATACTTTAAATTTTTAATTCATATTTATATCCTTATCATTTTCCTCACATTCCTTTCTCATCTTTTAACCTCATTTCATCTCTTTTCCCTTTCCGTTGCCCCTCCTAATTTTCTTTTTCTTTTTTTTTCGAGACAGGGTTTCCCTGTAGCTTTGGAGCCTGTCCTGGAACTAGCTCTTGTGGATCAGGCTGGCCTCGAACTCACAGAGATTAGGCTACCTCTGCCTCGCTAGTGCTGGGATTAAAGGCGTGCGCCACCACTGCCCGGCTACCACTCCTTATTTTCATCCTTTTATTATTACCTTTATCTTTATCATTTAAGACTTTTTGTTGGTTGCATTAATTATTCATAACAGTGAGTTTCACTATGTCGTTTCCATGCATGTATATAATGTAACTTGATCATAGTCACCCCAGTGGCTTATCCTGCTGCTAAAGCAGCTCAGAAATTCATTTAAAAAAAAAATATCATTGTAGGCCGGCATCTGGATAAAAAATACAGCAGTTTGAGAAATTCAAAGGGTCTTGCATTCTGATTAGCAACAACAAATAAAAATTTTAAAAATGAGTGTTCAGCCCTTCCAATAACTCACTGGAAAGCGTCAGAAAGCAGGTGGAATAGTGACTTACAATAACTGAAAGGGTGTGTAATAGAGAAACATTGTAAAAAGTTACTCACTCTGGAGGCTGGAGGGCCCTATGCTGCGAGACTCCCAAACAAGACCACCACGGAGCTGGTTTCTTGTGCAAACACAAAGGGGTTTATTGATTACAAGCTCGAGCTCGGACCACCGTCCAACACTCTGGTGCAGCGGGTGGAGGACAGCAGCACTGAGCATTTACAGTGTGGGGTTTATATAGAAAAAAATCCACAAGCAGTAGTACAAGTGGGTCATAGCCTTGCCATTGGGTCTCGGGGTAGCTGACATTTAACCTGATTGGTTGTGGTGAGGGGAAGCACAGAATTGAAGAGTAAAGTAGTTAAAAGTACATCAGGTGCGACTGAGGCATGTGGTGAGTAGCTGTCATTCACCCTGTGGTTAGTGGTTGCCATACCACTAACGCTCATCAGTCATACCCAGGATGGAGTTTGACTCATTTCAGGAACTTGGGGGAACTTGGAATCATGGAGAGGGCCTAAGAGGGGTGGTCTTAGTTTAGATCAAATTTGATCCTCACAGAAGCTTTTTATTTCCATAGCATTACTTATTTAGTGATTTCTAGTCTAGGTAGCAAGCCTGCCCCAGTAATCCCAGTCTCTGCCTCCCAGAGCACTGGGATACAAACAGCTAGCATGGCCCAGATTTTGTACAAGAATTCTAGGAATCTTAACTCTGATCCTCACAATTTACGAGGCAAAAACTTTAAGCCATGTCTCAGCGCCACTAATAAGCTAACTCAGTCTTTGAACCTATCTCTCAACATTCCCAGGAATACATTTATCATTACTACATGTTACAGCCCTTTACTAAATGTCCTGTAACTACTTTGTAGATTAGTCTGGCCTCAGACTCAAAGATCCACCTTCTTCTGCCTCTAGACTGCTGAGATTAAGGTGTGTACCACCACACCTGGCAAAATCCATCTTTTAAGTGAAATGCTTCAGCCTGTCTGTCATTCTCTCAGGCTCAAAAATCTAAAGATCCACCTGGCCAATGATCTTGAAAATAACAGGGCATGGTGGCACATGCCTTCAATCCCAGCACTCGGGAGGCAGAGGCAGGTGTGTTATGCCAAATCCGTGAAGTCCACCCAAAGCCAACAAGGAGAACAAGTCCCATATGTAAAAGCGAAGAGCCTTTATTTTATGCAAGTTTTCAAACTCGGTCTCTCCACATGTCCAATGTATTGGAATAAATGGAGAGCCCAAAGTTCAGTTAGAGTTGGGTTTTTATAGTAGTAAAGGTTGGGGTGAGGGGTTTCTGAGTTTCAGGACCCCTGATTGGCTGACATTTGTCTAGGGGTGTCCTGGTGAGTGTTTGCTGGCAGGTGATCCTTATCTACAGTGGTTGGAACTTAGAACATTAGGCATTTCTTTTGGATGGTCTGTTCTTGGGTGGTACTCAGGTAATCTTAGCTTATGGTCCTTCCTGCAACCAGGTATTACTTCAGGGTAAACTACTGAGACTCAGGACACCATTAAACTTAACGATGGCTGAGTCCTACTCTGGCAGGTGATAATGGTTGGAAGTAAAGAACTTCTTTTAGGTGATCTGTTTATATTTAGCTTATCATGGTTGGCCCCCACATTTTCCCCTTCACAAGCACCAATGACAGGACCCAATCTTGGATGACTCCCATTCCACACTCCCCTCCCTACTTCTCTGGCTGTTTGTTCTCTACAATAGATCTAGATGCCTCTTCCCTGTCCTTCCTAAAACTCTACAGGTGTTCCTTCTTTATTTTTGTTTCCTCTTACGTCTGCTAATCTGGTCCTTAATGCAACCACCTCTGTGATTCCCTGCCTTCTGCTGCTTGTCTAAAAGTGTTTTATTTGTCTGCCTGTTAGAATAATGTGTCCACAGTATGTCTGTGTGTAACATGAGGGCTGGCTTACTTGTTGGGGTTTCTGTCCCACCCGGTACCCCACAGCCGACAAGCCCCAAAGAAAATCACACAGAGATCTCCATAAGTTACAAACAGATTGGCTCATTAGCTCAGGCTTCGTATTACCTCTTAAAACTCATATATTAACCCATTATTCTTATATATGTGAGCCACAAGGCTCAGTACCTTTCACAGCAGGGCAGGTTACATGCTGCTTCTACAGTGGTCTGGGCTGGACTGGAGGAGGGAGTTTCCTGCTTCCCAGAATACACCTGTTCTCTTTGCTCTACCTCTACTTCCTGTCTGGTTTTCCCACCTATACTTCCTGCCTGACCAATCAGCATTTATTTAAAACATGATTGACAAAATACAGACAATTATCCCACACCACTTCCCCCTCTTTTTGTTTTTTAAACAAAGGATAAACTATATCCATAGTCCATTTTGGGGGAATGTGGGCATAGTTTTCCAGGATACTTCTTGCTGGTTGGGGGCACTGATAATCTTATGGGGACCTAAAAAAAATTTAGAGTTATAATCAAGTCCTGACTGGAGTATCCTGTGAGTCTTGATCATCTCAGGCAACAGTCTTGAAACTATTCTGGATGTAGAACTCAGACATACAGGCCATCTGTTCCTACCAGAGATTTCTCAGGTGGTCTTCCTTGATCAAACTGGATTTTTTCTTAACTCAAAATGAATCCATGGCCTCTCATTTTCTGTGGAAACAAAAGCAAAATCTCTTCTCCAAAGTAATATACCTTTTGACTTCAATTTTGAAGTCAAGGTATTTTTAAAATACCTATCTTGGATTAATTCAGCAGCATTTATAAGCAAATATCTGTAAGCAGCTGTTGTTCCTTCCTCAGCATTCAAACAATTCAAAGAGAGCATCATAGCATACTGTATCCAGAATCTCTGTGTATTTTCCATCTTTATGAGGCTTTATTTTAAACTTTATTTCTTTTACTTTTACTTTTAACTTTTGGCTTTTTAAGACAGGTTTTCTGTGTATCTTTGTCCTGGAACTCCCGCTGTAGACCAGGATATCCTTAAACTCAGAGATCAGTCTGTCTCTGCCTCTCCAGTGCTGGGATTAAAGGTGTCTGCCACCATACCTTGAATTTACAGAGGTCTGTCTGCCTCTGCCTCCCAAGCTTTGGGATTAAAGGCATGTGCTACCACACCTTGAACTCACACAGATCTGTCTGTCCCTGCCTCTCAGGCACTGGGATTAAAGGCATGTGCTACCACACCTTGAAGTCACAGAGGTCAATCTACCTCTGCCCCTTGAAGTAACAGAGGTCAATCTACCTCTGCCTCCCAAATGTTGGGATTAAAGGTGTATACCACCACACCCAACTACTCTCTTTCTTTTTTTAGGAACTTTAACCTTTTTTTCTTTCAAGCCTGCATATATTTTTAACACACAGTAAACCATTTAGAGGTTTTCTTTGTCTTTGAATCTCTCTTTACTGTATAGCTCTCTTTTTCTGACCGCATGAGTCTTTATGGAGAGTATTAAAGCTGTGGCTTTGATGGCTGAATCCTACCCATTCCTTAGTTTTCCAGCCTCATGGCAGAGGTGCCAGCTGTAGCCATTTTTATTGTCACAACTCTATGGCATTTCAAGGTCCCTGCCAGCAAGCAAGCTGCAGCAATCCAAACTCAAATGCTCCATAGTCGGACTGCCTGCCTGAAGAAGTCAGAGTTTGCCCTGGCAGATCGACCCAGAAAGTCAGTATTTTAAAACAGCACAGCTTTTTTCCTGCTATGGCTGAAAACCGAGAAGCGTGCAGTCAGCTTTTCATCAACACCATTTAAGTGTTTCGTGGTAGGACCTCTTAAAAAGCTGCAAAGTTTTGGGGCTAAAGCTTAGTGAAGAAGCCTCGCTTAAATGAGAGTACTTGCTTGCCTCTAGCAAGCAGAGCAGACCCGAGAAATTGTTGCTACCAAGAAGCCATGGTTTACTCTATTCTTTCCCAAGCTTTTTCAGGCTTTCTGTTGATGCAGTTATCCACGTGGGCACCGTTCTGTAACATGAGGGTCTGCTCATTGGGGTTTTCTGTCCTATCTGGTTCCCACAGCTGGCACACCCCAAAGAAAATCACACAGAGAGTCTGCATTACTTATAAACTGATTGGCCCATTAGCTCAGGCTTCGTATTAGCTCTTAAAATTCATATATATTAACCCATTATTCTTATCTATGTTAGTTACATGGCTTGGTACCTTTCACAGTGGGGCAGGTTACATGTTGCTTCTTTGGTGGTCTGGGCTGGACTGGAGGAGGGAGCTTCCTTCTTCCCAGAATACTCCTGTTCTCTTTGCTCCACCTCTACTTCCTGTCTGGTTTTCCCACCTATACTTCCAGTCTGGCCAATCAACATTTATTTCAAACATGATTGACAAAATACAGACAATTATCCTGCACCACCTGTGTGGGTATATGGGTGTGTTTTCATAGTATGCTTGCTTTATGTCTCTGGGTGCATGTGTGCTTGTTTTAAAATCAGTAAATGTTATAACTTCAGATTACAACAGCTCTGTAAAAATACAAACACGTGAGTAACCTTCATTTTGACCACACCACCATCTTGGGTAAGAGTATCCATATGTGCTAATATTCTTTGACTTATTAAAATATTTCTTTTAATCTTCCTACATTTACTAACATTGGCAAGCTGTAACTAATTAGGTAAAATACATGTCTAAACTTAGCTTATATGTCCAGTTTAAATATAACAGGTAATGGTACGGAATACTCAAGTGCCTTTACAGATCTGAGGGTATGGCATTTAACAAAAGAGCTTCTAAGACATGCCAGCTCCCACAGCATCCTATAGCTCCTCCAAGAAGATACATGGTTACAAAAGACCTTTGCCTTGAGGCTTGCCTTTGGGTTTGGCAAAGCTACCCACACAGCAAAATGCGGCCTTCCACCTCTTCAGCCAGTATTCCTCTGAATACCACTTGGGGAATCGATCTTCTCATCCTGCCAAGACAGGTAGTCTAAATCTCCCCCTACACACACAGGAAAATCTCTGGGCCTCTTGTACTCAGGAGCTAACAGCAAGCACTGTTTCTAGGCTGGTGTTCTCCAAAGACTAAGGAGAGACTTGGGATTGCCTGCGTAGCTAAAAAACTGTCTCGTTTCTGCTCATTTATCCCCTTAGATCTGTCTAATGGAATTTGATGACTTAAGGTACTGGCAATTTATTACTATATCTGCTGAGTTTCCTGTTAAAATACAGACAGGTGTGCCTCTTTAACAGGCTTTATAGTCCAGGACTAACAGGTTTCAGGTGTATCTTCAGAGGTTCAGAGTTTCCAGCTCCCTTTAATTGTCTTCTAAAATGTTCATACCTTTTAACCTAAAGCAATAGCCTTTTGCTATGACACCAACATGTAAATCTGTTACAGTTGCCTTACAGATACCTACAGGTTCCTGTGAAAAAATCTGCTGCTGTATCAAAAATCAGGTCTGGTAAAAAACACTAACAGGATCCAGAACCTAGTTTAACCCCACCAATTTTCGAGCATATTTTACAGGTCACTCCTGCTATCTGGGCCAAGATCAACTTATAAAGAGCTCTCCAGACAATGTGAACACCTGCACCAGCTCCAGAGACTTCACGATTGGTATCAACTCTCCTGGATCAAGGATACTTATCAACTAAAATCTGGTTTTATCTGCTATTGTGTCAAACTCATAACCTGAGCCTACCTGTACAACCAGGACAATTCTCTGTCTCATTCTTTCTGGCAGTTAATGACTCTTCCCTTGGCTAGCCCCATTTATAGAGCCAACAATAACAATATTTTTCCTCCTAGCCACCTGCCTTCTCATCTCCCTCAAGAAACAGTTGCCTGAGGTCTCCAGGATGACAGTGAACTGGATGCTGCTCCAACTATACCTCTTGCTGAGCGTGAGCCCCCAACTCCCAGCTCTCCTCTCTCCCACATCACCTCATGCCCAGACTTGAGCCAGTGTCCCTTTATCCAAGGAGTCTAAAATGCTTGGTTGAGACACTTCACCTTAGCTCACTGGCACCCTCCTTATCCAAAAATCCTGGAATGATTGGTTGAAAGCATCACCCCAGCTCCCTAACACCCCTTTATACAAAGAGCCTGGAATATTATAGTCAGGGGCCTCATCCCAAACTCTGGCACCCATCTTTGGAATACCGGGCAGGAACTCCATTTCAAGCCCCCTCCCCTGGGAGATGCCTTAGTTCAAACTCTACCTCCAAGAAAGCCCACCAAACAGTGATGCCCTCCCCAGGGAGGGTCAAGAAAGTCTGCCAAACAGTAACCCCTCCCCAAGGAAGCTCAAGATCACTCCCGTAGGCTACTTAAACTGCCCCCCATAGAATGAACATGTGATCTCAAAATTTCACATGGTCTCCCCTTTTCTTTCTCTTTCCCTCTCCATGCTTTCCTGGGGCCATCCAGGAGTGTTGCATTAAACATGGGTGTCTTTTAATTTGGTTTAATTTGATCTGATTGGAATTATTTGTGTTGGCAGAGAGGCTCGTCTAAGATGAAAAACCTAACACTTTTAAATGATGATAAATATATGGCTAGATCTGTTACAACATACTGTATCTGTGATTCAAGACTGTTATAAAATATATTGTATATAATAATAATAATTTAAGGTAATAAAGATCTATTTCAGATTAACAAAAGCTAACATTCTCAAACATAAATCTGACCTGTTAAGTTAAAATCAGTTACAGTCAAGCTAAAAAACTCTTCAATAACCTCTCAGTTTGGATCCAGCTCTCCAGCCAGATTCTATATTGTAGTCATATTCCACACATACCCAATAGATATCCCTCAAATGTCCAGAGATCTGGGGAATATGATGTTAAATGTTTACTTAAAAGAGTTTTCATGACTAGGTGGTAGTGGCAAACAGCTTTAATCCCAGTATGTGGAAGGTAGAGGCAGGTGGATCTCTGTGAGTTTGAGGTCAGTCTCGTCTACAGGAACCAGGGTAGGCTGCAAAGCAACACCAAGAAAGAGTGTCTCAAAAAAAAAAAAACATTTAAGGTCATGCTCATCCTCCTTAGTGATCAGGGAAATGCAAACCAAAACAACTTTGAGATACCATCTTACACCTGTCAGAATAGTTAAACTCAAAAACACCAATGATAGCCTATGCTGAAGAGGATGTGGAGTGAGGGGAACACTCATCCATTGTTGGTGGGAATGCAAACTTGTGCAGCCACTGTGGAAATCAGTGTGGCAGTTTCTCAGGAAACTGGGAGTCAACCTCCCTCAGGACCCAGCAATTCCACTCTTGGGAATATACCCAAGAGATGCCCTATCATACTACAAAAGCATTTGTTCAACTATGTTCATAGCAGCACTATTTGTAATAGCCAGAACCTGGAAGCAACCTAGGTGCCCCTCAATAGAAGAATGGTTAAAGAAGGTGTGGAACATATACACATTAGAGTTCTACTCAGCAGTAAAAGACCATGACATCTTGAATTTTGCATGCAAATGGATGGAAATAGAAAATGCTTTACTGAGTGAGGTAACCCAGACCCAAAAAGAGGAATATGGTATGTACTCACTCATAAGTGGATTCTAGCCATAGTTAAAGGTCTTTGAGCCTATAATTCATGATCCTAGAGAAACTAAATAAGAAGGTGAACCTGAAGAAAATCATATAGTTGTCCTCCTGGATATTGGAAGTAGACAAGATTGCCAGGCAAACTTGGGTGCACGGGAGGTGGGGGGTGGAAGTAAGGGGAGATGGTTAGAGAGAAGGGAGTGGGGGAGGATTGGGGATAGCTTGGGGGAATGGGATGGGGGGGAAGAAGGATGGATATGGGAGCAGGGAGGTATATATCTCAACTAAGGGAGCCATTTAAGAGACTTGATTCTGGAGGGGTTCCCAGGCCCAAGAAGAGGTCCCCAGATTGTTCTCTGGGCAGCAGAGGAGAGGGTGCCTGAACTGGCCTTGGCCCATAACCATACTGATGAATATTTTGCATATCACCATAGAACCTTCATCTGGTGATGGATGGAGATAGAGACAGAGACCCACATTGGAACACTGGACTTAACTCCCTAGGTCCAAATGAGACACAGATGGAGGGAGGACATGAGCAAGGAAGACAGGATCAGAGAGAACCTTCATCCGACGATGGATGGGGTTAGAACGGAGACCCACATTGGAGCACTGGACTGAGCCTCCAAGGTCCAAATGAGGAGCAGAAGGGAGAACATGAAAAAGGAAGTCAGGACCGCGAGGGGTGCGTTCACCTTCTGATACAAGGGGACTGATCTAATGAGAGCTCACCAAGACCAGCTGGACTGGGACTGAACGAGCATGCGATCAAACCAGATTCTCTGAATGTGGCTGACATGGGGGCTGACTGAGAAGCCATTGATAATGGCACTGGGTCTTGTTTCATCTGCATGTACTGGCTTTTTGGGATCCTAGTCTGTTTGGCTGCTCACCTTGCTAGACCTGGAGGGTGGGGGGAGGAACTTGAACTTCCCACAGGGCAAGAAACCCTGACTCCTCTTAGGACTGGAGAGGGAGTAGGAGAGGGAGTGGGGGGAATGGGAGGGTATTGGGAGGAGGGGAGGAAGTGGAAACTTTTATAAATAAATAAATAAGTAAAGAAAAAAAACACCAAAAAACAAAAAAACCCAACAACAACCACTAGGAAAAGGCTTTCATAACAGAGAGACAGGTTAGCTCCTGGCATCAACCTCTATTTCTTCCAAAGAAGATAGATGGGCACAGAAACTCACTTCATCAAGTGAAAGTGCTAGCCACTGAGCAAAACTGTCTTTCACCTAAACAGCAGCAAAAAATTCTTCAGACTGCAGATGACAGAACACTGGAATCAACTATCTTGAGTTGCCTAGGCCAATGGTAGGCTGGTCTTCCTGCAAACTCCTAATCCACAGTGTCTTCTGAAGCCTGGCAGGCCCCAGACTAACAGCAGAAGGTAAATGTTGCCCTGTGAAGCCCCTGCCCTCAGTGACCATGGAGGATCCTGGGGCGTGGCTGTCTAGGCAGCCAATCGAGACTCTGACATTTTTTAAATCAGTAACTCAGGAAAAATTTCATTCTTCTCATTCTCAAGGTCCCCTTGCACCATCTGGTGTGAAAACTTGCTCAGAACTTCAAAACAGATCTGCGCTTCCAGAGTGTAGCTATTGGTGTTTTGCAGGAGACATGTGAGGCCTATTTGGTTATCCTTTTTGAAGATACCAGTCTGTGTGTTATCCATGCCAAACACGTAACAGTTATGCCAAAAGATATCCAACTAGCACTCAGCATCCGTGGAGAATGTGCTAAAGAGTCCACTGGAGGAAGCACAGCGTGCTACTACACAAAGACGACTGAGATGTAGGCTGCTCCATTACCCCCATCCTGACCCTCAGACCCTGCAAGCTACGAGTCCCACCCCTGTTGACCAAGGTTTTCTGTCCCACCTGGTCCTGCAGTCATTAAGTCCCAAAGAATCACACAGAGATCTACATTAGTTATAAACTGATTGGCCCATTACCTCAGGCTTCTTATTAACTAATTCTTACAACTTACATTAGCCCATAATTCTTGTCTGAGTTAGCCACATGCCTTGGTACTTTTTTCGGTGAGGCAGTCACATCTTGTGTCCTTTGCATCTGGGTCACAACTGAAGACTGAAACTTCCCTCTTCCCAGAATTCTTGTTGCTCTGCCTCTACTTCTTGCCTGATCACCCCTCCTATACTTCCTACCTGGCTACTGGCCAATCAGCGTTTTTATTAAAATACAGTTGATAGGGTACAGACCACTGTCCCACAGCACACCCTGCCCCAAAACTTGCCTATCCCCCTACTACCTCAGTGGAATTCAGAAACATGATGGGCGTGGTCAATCGGTAGTTAAAAATTAACCAGACTAGCTTAATATGAAAGATATAGCTTTAATAAACAGAAGAAAGGAAAACTTACAAAACCGCGGTTCCAGCCATCCAAGAACACAGGGGGCAAAGAGGAAGCGGCTAGTGCACCTCGATCTTTTATTTGTTTTGTGTGGACCCAGGAGGACACACCCTAAGCAGAATGTGATTGGTTTAAGTTCCCCATCAGAAACATAGTCACTACTACACAAAGTGAATCAAGAGGTGAGTGACCAGCCACCCTGCAGGACACACCATCCTCTAGGCCCTCCATACTAGGGCAAAAACCCTGGGTCCTTCCCCGACCTGCCTCGGCTTCTCTAGACAGCCAGCAGGAGAGCTTCCTGCAGGTAGGCTGCTCCAGTACCCCCACCCCATCCATTGTACCCTGCAAGCTACAAGTCTTACCCTGCCCCCAAACATGCCAATCCCCCTGAACTTCAGTGGAACTCTGAAACACAGCCTGGTAATACAAAGAGAGGGCTACTGCAAAACCCCTGAGACACCGTGACAGTACAAAGCAGATCAAGAACAGTTCCCAAGATACAGACAGCTACTGCAAGGATAAAACCAAGACTCAAAGACACTGCTGGCATCAATTGAAAGAAGAGATGGGTAGACACCAATGCAAAAATTCATCCAACAGCCTAAAAGCAACATGGTAAAACCAGAACCCCCAGTGGTCATACAGCAGGAAAACTTGATCATCCTAACTGAGAAGAAGCAGAAGAAAATTATTTTAAATGTAACTTTATGAAGATGATGGAGACCCTGAAAGAGACATTAAAAACTTCCTTTAAAAAAATGGAGGAAAAGACAAACAACAAATCCAAAGTAATTAATAAATCTCTCATGAAAAACCAAGAAAAAAATAACCAAACAGGTTAAACAAATATTTCAAGACTTGAAGTCTGAAATGGAGGCAATAAAGAAAACATGAACCGAGGGAATTCTGGTCAATGAACGGGAACTACAGAGGCAAGTATAACCAACAGAATACAAGAGATGGAAGAGAGAATCTCAGGTGTTGAAGATATTATACAGGAAATAGATTCATTGGTCAAAGAAAACATTAAATCAAACAAATTCTTAACACAAAACATTCAGGAAATCTGGGATATCATGGAAAGACCAAACCTAAGAATAATAGTGAGAGAAGAAGGAGAAGAATGCCAGCTCAAAGGCACAGAAAATATATTCAACAAAATCATAGACAAAAACTTTCCCAACCTAAAGAAGGATATCCCTATGAAGGTACAAGAAATTTACAGAACACCAAATACACTGGATCAAAAGTACCATTGCCATATAATAACCAAAATGAAAAACATACAGAATAAAGAAAGAATATTAAGAACTGCAAAGAAAAAGAGTCAAGTAGAATATAAAGGTAGACCTATCAGAATTATACCCGACTTCTCAATGG
Organism: Myodes glareolus; assembly: GCF_982192425.1. Taxonomy (NCBI): domain Eukaryota; kingdom Metazoa; phylum Chordata; class Mammalia; order Rodentia; family Cricetidae; genus Myodes; species Myodes glareolus. The sequence goes on along the minus strand of NC_142030.1, from coordinate 32,462,357 downwards.
AAACCATGAAAGCCAGAAAGTCCTGAACAGATGTGCTGCAGACACTAAAAGACTATGGGTACAAGCCCAAACTACTATACCCAGAAAAGCTTTCAATCACCATTGGTGGAGAAAAAAGAAAAACCAGATATAAACAATGCCTACTCACAAATCCAGCCCTACAGAAAGTACTAGAAGAAAAAAACTGAATCCAAGGAAGCTAACCTCACCCTCAAAAACACAGGCAACAGATAACCTCACAGCAACAAAAACCAAAGAAAGGAAACACACACACACGCACACTGAAAAATAACAGAAATTAACAATCACTAATCATTAATATCTCAATATCAATGGACTTGCTTCACCTATAAAAAAGGCACAGGCTAACAGAATGGATATGAAAGCAGGATCTCATCTTCTGCTGTATACAAGAAACACACCTCAGCCTCAAAAGTAGCTGTTACCTCAGAGTAAAGGGTTGGGAAAAGATTTTCAAATTAAATGAATCTAAGAAACAAGCAGGTGTAGCTATTGTACTATCTAACAAAATAGACTTGAAACTAAAATCAAAAGAGACAAAGAAGGACATTTTATACTCATAATAGAGACAATACCACAAGATGAAGTCTCAATCTCGAACATCTATGCCACAAATATAAGATTACCCACATATGCAAAAGAAACATTATTGAAGCTTAAATCACACATCAAACCACACACACACACACACACACACACACACACACACACACACACTAATTGTAGGAAACTTCAACACCCCACTCTCCCTAATGGACAGATCAACCAGACAGAAACCTTACAGAGAAGTAAGAGAACTAGCAGATATCATGACTCAAATGGACTTAACAAACATCTACAGAACATTCTACCAAAATACAAAAGGATATACCTTCTCATCACCTCATGGAACCTTTTCTAAAATTGACCACATACTTAGTAGGAAAAAAAAAAGCAAACCTCAACAACAAAAAAAAAATGGAGTAAACCCCTGTATCTTATCAGATCACCATGATTTAAAATTCGAATTCAACATCAACACTAATTTCAGAAAGCCCACAAACACATGAAAATTAAACAGCACTCTATTGAACAACCCCTAGGTCAAAAAAGAAATAAAGAAATAAATTAAAGACTTTCTAGAATTCAACGAAATTGAAGGCACAATGTGAGGGGGGAGATTGGACACTTGACAAAAGAAATCCCACATTAACTCAGAACTAAGAAATATAGAGATTTTTACTAATAGATAAAACTTACAGATGGATGAGGATGAGATCCAAACAAACCAAATCAGCAAAACTGGGGTCCAGGGGGAAAGGTAGAGAGGAAGAGGAAGCAAGGGGGCAGGACACACTTCCGCATCCAGGTAAATAGTCCATGAGGCCACGCCCCAGTAGGCAGGTAGGTATTAGCTGTAACCTTCCTGCAGCACCTTCCCCTTTTATTTAAATAAGAGAGTTCTAAACCTACTATAAAATTAAATACAATAAGAACAAATATTCTATTCTAACTAGCCTAAGTCTTGTATAATAAATAACTTGGCCAAGTCATGAAAGGAAAGTAACTACATTTATCTAGTCTTCAACCCCATTGAAGATCTGAGAAGGGAAATAATGTTACCTGAGTAATTAGGAAGTGCAATCAGACAACTTCCAAAACATACAACAAATCACAGAGACAACTGGCTACCTGGGCAATCACCCAAAGTCACGTTAGCAATGTTGAAGCAATCAACTTTGGCTAAGGCCTAGAATAACTGAGAGATTATTTTTATTTATTTATTTATTTATTTATTTATTTATTTATTTATTGTGTATACAACATTCCTTCCATGTATGCTTGCATGCCAGAAGAGGGCACCAGATCTCATTATAGAGCCACCACGTGGTTGCTGGGAATTGAACTCAGGACTTCTGGAAGAACAGTCAGTGCTCTTAACCTCTGAGCCATCTCTCCAGCCCTGAGAGATTATTTTTAAAGGCAAGAAATTTTTCAAAACCATCTTACCCTGTCTTGACAAGATTTGACAGATCTGCTTATCCATTTCCAGATACAATGTATTTTGTCAGTGGTTGAGGTATGAGGAGTTCCTTGCTCAAAGGCCAGTTTTGCCAAGAAGAAGACAAGCTCCAAGTGAAGAGTCTTTGGTGCTCAACAATCTCTCAGAAATAGATCAGTGTTGCCAGGAGCAATTGTATCTCGCTACCACAGAACTCTAAATTAGATTAAATGCCATTTTCTACAGCAATTTGAAGAGGTTGAAGATTATCTATTTATACAGAATAAAATCTCTATGTAGCTAAAGAACCTGATTAGTCTAATTATAAATATGACAAACATAGATGACTATTGATCTATAATTCTTAATACCTATCTAACTTAAAGACTAAGACAATAAACAGCTATGCAATAAATGAGGACAATGACCTCCAAATGTAAATGATGTATAAGTATCTTGATCAGAGGTAGAAATGTACACTGCAATATGGTAAATATATATATTTATACATAAACAACATATAAATATCTTAATCAGATATAGAAATGTACACTGCAATATGGTAAATATATATATTTATACATAAACAACATATAAGTATCTTAATCAGATATAGAAATGTACACTGCAATATGGTAAATATATTTATCAATACATAAAAAATGTTTAAACAGAGGTATAAGCATACATGCATACAATGTTCAATATAATTTAACTTTGTATCCATATACAAGAATCTATACCAATGTAATTGTCTGTAAACAAAAACTCACAAATACCAATCTATTATCCCATCATCCAATTTTCCCTTTTTTTTTTTTCAAAAAGATTCCTGAGCTTATAAAATTCCTCCCCCAACCCTCAACCATATACCAATTATAATCAACCCCTTAATGATGTCCCTAAGCCTGAGGACAAACTTTGCTGGGAGAAGGGACATCGTCCTCTAGAATTACTTCCAGCTGTCATGGGGGCGACGTTCTTTCTAGGGGATCCTGTGAAAGTAAAATGATGGTTAAATTTCAAGATCAATGTCTGGCAAGATTGCAAATAGTCTCTGAGTATTTTGTGGAGGTCTGGCCAGAATGTTGTAAAAGATGTGCACCGTTTCAGCTAACCAACTCAGAACTGTCTTCTGCAGCTGGTACCCAAAACAGGTCTTGTAGTAGCGCTATCAGTATCATGACATCATATCAACCAGGTGGAGTTGTTGTTATGGGGCCCCATTTTCTTCCTGGGAACTTCAAAGATTACTGCAGGAAAATTCATTGTTCATTGTGGAAAACTTAAACATTAACTATATAGATGTATATAGACATATAATTCAATGAAAGGTATGATAGATATGAAGAAAAGCAAAGATGTTTTCTAAATTCTTTTTTCCTTCTGTCCTATATCATGGATCCTGACATGAGACAGAAACTCTGGGTTTTTCTCTTAACAACAAGCTTGGAATTGTTTGATTTTCTTGATGATCCGTATTGGATAGTAATTTTTTCCATCTGTCAGTATTCAAACATCCAAGGTCCCTTGAATTTTTCGAAGATGAGTGTTTTCCTGCAGGGATAAGAACAGAACCCTGCCCCCATTCTATATGTTTTTCTTACCACCTGTATGATTATCATCATTGTGGATGAGCTGTCATTTCTCCTTTCCAAGAGGTTTCTCCTCTTCAAACCGAACCTTTATTAATTTTGATGGTATCCACAATTTTTCTTCTCCTGTGGAAACAAGAGCAAAACCCCTTCCCCAACACAGCACATCTCCTGGCTTCCATTGCAAGGTCAGCACATCCTTGAAATAAACTGGATGATTTAGTTCAGCAGACTTTTCTATTATCCAATGTCTCTCTGCTGCTGTTGTCCCTTTCTCATTAGCATTAAGAAAATTCAAGGTTAATAAGGCATTATGTAATTTATTTCTGGGGCCATTTTCCACCCCTTTCTGTTTGTTTAACACATCCTTTATATTTCGATTTGATCTTTCTATAACTGCTTGACCTGTAAGATTGTGTGGTATACCTGTAGCATGCTTAATATTATAATAAGCAAAAAACCATTTCCTAGAGACATAAGCTGGACCATTATCTGCCTTTGTTTGTGCAGGTATACCCATGATGGCCATAACTTCTAATAAATGTGGATTACTGAATCAGCTTTTTCTGAGCTTAAAAGAATTGCCCACTGAAAGCCTGAATAAGTGTCAATGGTGTGGTGCACATATTTTAATTTTCCAAATTCTGCAAAGTGAAACACATCCATCTACCAGATTTCATTCCTTTGAGTACCCTTTGGGTTAGTCTCTGCAGTTAGTGGTATTTGGTTATATAAAGAGCAAATAGGGCATCTCTTTATAATCTCCTTAGCTTGTTGCCATGTAATAGAAAACTCTTTCTTTAAACCTTTGCCATTGATGTGATGTTTTTTATAAAATTCTGAGGCCTGCAACATGCTTCCAATCAATAATTGATCAATTTCTGCATTACCTTGTGTTAGAGGACCTGGCAGACCCATATAGGATTGGATGTGTGTTATGTACATACGACAAAGCCTATTCCTGATTATGTCTTGTATCTGGATAAACAATTAAGTCAATTCTGTATCATCTTGTATAAATTCAGCAGTTTCAATATGCAAGACAACTCTTTCTGCATATTGTGAATCAGTAACTATGTTCTTTAAAATCCCTTAGCACAATAAGAATGACATATAATTCTGCCTTTTGGACAGAATTATCAGGTCTTTGTTCCACCTTACTCAATTTGACTGATTTGTAACCTGCCTTTCCTGATTTATTAGCATCAGTATAAAATGTACAGGCTCCAGTTATTAAAGCATCACATACAATTCAAGGAAGAAATAGAACTGCTGAAGAAATAGAAACAGTCATCAAAAGTCTCCCAACCAAAAAAAGCCCAGGACCAGATGATTTCAGATCAGAATTTTACAAGACTTTCAAAGAAGAACTAGTACCAAATTATTCCACACAATAGAAACAGAAGGAACTTTGCCAAACTCTTTTTATGAGGCTACAATTACCCTGATACCCAAACCACAGAAAGACATTACTAAGAAAGAGAACTACAGACCAGTCTCACTCATGAACATTGATGCAAAAATACTAAACAAAATACTAACAAATCAAATCCAAGAACACATCAGAACCATCATCCACCATGACCAAGTTGGCTTCATCCTACAGATGCAGGGATGGTTTAACATACAAAAATCTGTTAACATAATCCACCATAAAAACAAGCTGAAAAATAAAAACCATATGATTTTCTCATTAGATGCCGAAAAGGCATTTGACAAAATACAACATCCCTTCATAATAAAGGTCTTGGAAAGAGCAGGGATACAAGGAACATACCTAGACATAATTAAGGCAATATACAGCAAGTCAACATCCAACATCAAACTAAATGGAGAAAAACTTGCAGCAATTCCACTGAAATCAGGAGCAAGATAAGGTTGTCCACTCTCTCCCCATCTATTCAATATAGTTCTTGATTTCCTAGCTAGAGTATTAAGACACCAAAGGGAGGGGCTGGAGAGATGACTCATTGGTTAAGAGCATTGGCTGCTTTTCTAGAGGTCCTGAGTTCAATTCCCAGCAACCACATGGTGGCTCACAACCACTTGCAATGAGATCTGGCACCCTCTTCTGGAGTGCAGGTATACATGGAGGCAGAATGTTGTATTCATAATAAATAAATCTTTTTTAAAAAGACACCAAAAGGAGATCAAGGGGATACAAATTGGAAAAGAAGAAGTCAAACTCTCACTGTTTGCTGATGATATGATACTTTATGTAAGTGATCCCAAAAATTCTATCAAGGAACTTCTACAACTCATAAACACTTTGAGCAAAGTAGCGGGATACAAGATTAACTCAAAAAAATCAGTAGCCCTCCTGTACACAGATGATAAAAGGGCTGTGGAGAAATCAGATAATCAACACCATTCACAAGAGCAACAAATAGCATAAAATATCTCACAGTAACTCTGACCAAACAAGTGGAAGACTTGTATGAAAGGAACTTTATATCTTTGAAGAAAGAAATTAAAGAAGACACCAGAAAGTGGAAAGACCTCCCAAGCTCTTCGGTAGGCAGAATTAACACAGTAAAAAATGGCTATCTTACCGAAAGCAACCTACAGATTCATCTCAACACCCATCAAAATCCCAGCAAATTCCTTCAAGACCTTGAAAGAATGGTACTCAATTTCATTTGGAAAAGCAAGAAACCCAGGATAGCCAAAACAATCCTGTGCAATAAAAGAACTTCTGGAGGCATCACAATCCCTGACTTTATACTCTACTACAGAGTAGTACTGAAAACAGCCTGGTATTGGCATAAGAACAGACAGGAGGACCAATGAAACCAAGTAGAAGACCTGGATATTAATCCACCTAACATCGAACACCCAATCTTTGATAAAGAAGCAAAAAATATCAAATGGAAAAAGGAAAGCATATTTAACAAGTGGTGCTTGCAATAGCTGGATATCAACATGTAGAAAAATGAAAATAGACCCATATCTATTACCATGAACAAAACTCAAGTCCAAATGGATCAAAGACCTCAACATAAAGCCAGCCACACTGAACCTTACAGAAGAGAAAGTGGGAAGTACACTTGAATACATTGGCAGAGGGAACCACTTCCTAAATATAACCCCAGCAGCACAGATACTGAGAGAAACAATTAATAAGTGGGACCTCCAGAAACTGAAAAGCTTCTGTAAAGCAAAGGACATAGTCAACAAGACAAAACAACAGCCTACAGAATGGAAAAAGATCTTCACTAACCTCACATCAGACAGAGGTCTGATCTCCAAAATATACAAAGAACTCAAGAAATTGGACACCAAAAGATCATATAATCCAATAAAAAAATGGAGTACAGACCTAAACAGAAAACTCTCAACAGAGGAATCTAAAATGGTTGAAAGACACTTAAGGAAATGTTCAACACCCTTAGTCATCATAGAAATATAAATCAAAACAACTCTGAGATTCCATCTTACACCTGTAAGAATGGCCAAGATCAAAAACACTGATGACAACTTATGCTGGAGAGGTTGTGGGGAAAGGGGAACACTTCTGCATTGCTGTTGGGAATGCAAGCTGGTACAACCCCTTTGGATGTCAGTGTGGCAACTTCTCAGAAAATTAGGAAACAACCTTCCTCAAGACCCAATAATACCACCTTTGGTTATATATCCAAAGGATGATTAATCATGACACAAAGACATGTGTTCAACTATGTTCATAGCAGCTTTGTTTGTCATAGCCAGAACTTAGAAACAACCTAAATGCCCCTCGACTGAAGAATGGATAAGAAAAATGTGGTACATTTACACAAAGGAGTACTACACAGAAGAAAAATATAATGACAGCTTGAATTTTGCAGGAAAATGGATGGAGCTAGAAAACATTATTTTGAGTGAGGTAACCCATACACAGAAAGACAATTATCACATGCAGTCACTCATACATGGTTTTTAAACATAAAGCAAAGAAAGTCAACCTACAAACCACAATCCCAGAGAACTTAGACAACAATGAGGACACTAAGGGAGTCTTACATAGATCTAATCTACATGGGAAGTAGAAAGTAGAAAAAAAAACAAGATCTCCTGAGTTAATTGGGAGCTTGGGAACCTTGGGGAAGGGTTGAAGTGGGGAGTTGAGAGGCAGGAAGAAGAGCAGAGACAAATGTAGAGCTCAATAAATATCAATACATAAATGTATAAAAATAAAAAAAGTAATAAGCTAACCCCACAGAGGACTTCGAACTTCTTACCTCGCTGCGATTGGTGTTGGAGATAGTTCCGAGCTACCTTGTATTATGCTTGCTTACAATAACTTGTTTACAAACTTGTTATTGCAGTTTGGACTTCTCTGGTTTCTGGTGGTCTCTCTCTTGGGGTCATAATCTGGGCACAACATTTGGTGCATTTGTTGGGAACCCCAGGGAACCCACGGGGACCTCCAAGAGTCCGGAGGTTCATTAGCATCTACCGGTTAAGAGTGCTCTTTGTCTTTTTGTCTTGCCTGTGTCTTTGTCTTATAACGTCGTCTGCTTTGTACCGGTTGACCAATCTGAGATTCAGGAATTGGTGGACTCTTTCTGGAACAGACGTGTTCGGACAGTGAACCTGGAGGAGAAGAAAGATGCCTTGTTTTCCAGTTTGGGTAAGGGACGCCCTCCCTCCCTCTTCCCACCCCACCCCGTCCTGAGCCATTTGGGGCCACCTCAGAGGCAGCAGTTTGGTTTCGGAAACCTCCTTCAGGAAGTGATCAGGAGCCTCTCCTGTGAATTCAACAGTCTGGGCCCTTAGGAGTGTGTTTGGGTATCTCCCTCCACTGTGGGAGGAAGTGCCACCTTGTGTTTTGTCCGGGATCTTGTCAAAGTCTTTTTGTGTTTTGTTGTGGTAGTTGTTGCCTTGTTTTCTTTCTCTCTTGACTTCTATCTTCATCTCTCCTCTTCAGCAATGGGGAATACCCCATCAACACCCTTAAACTTCATTCTTGCTCACTGGCAGAACGTCCAGGATACCACCAGCAACAACAGTGTAAATGTCAAAAAGAAGAAATGGGCCACTCTTTGTTCAGCTGAGTGGCCCACCTTCAATGCCGCGTGGCCAGCAGGCAGAGCCTTTGATGCAGCAACTATCCACCAGGTGGAGGAGATCATCTTCCACCCCTGCTGTGGCCACCCTGACCAAGGCCCCTATATTGTTACTTAGAGGGGACTAATAGATAGGGTAGGGGGACCCCTTTCTTGGATTGTACCGTTCTTACTTCCACAGCAGACCAAGGCACTCAAGTTTTGGCTGCTAAGACTAGGGCTCCCTCAGCAGGTAAAAAGGAGAATAGGACAAAGCCTGCTGTTGTATTCCAGGGGAGAACAGCAGAGACAGAGCTTTTTCCACCTCCCTATCTCCCTCAGTCTCCCCAAGCATGTCCTATGGCTCCTGTAGAAACCCCAGCCTCCAAACTGTCAGGAGAGTCACCGGCACTGTCTACTCATAGCAGAAGGGCAGGGACCCCACACCCAGACTCCATGGTGGCCCTTCCTCTCAGACCCGCTGGCCCTCCTGATGATTCAGGGAGCCAACCCTTCCATTATTGGCCATTTGCCACCAGTGACTTATATAATTGGAGGGCTCAGAATGCACCATTTCCCAAAGACCCCCAGGATTTAATTAACCTGTTGGAAACTGTTTTTTGGGTTGTTTGTTTGTTTGGTTGGTTGGTTTGGTTTGGTTTTTGGTTTTTCGAGACAGGGTTTCTCTGTAGCTTTTGAGGCTGTCCTGGAATTAGCTCTTGTAGACCAGGCTGGCCCCGAACTCACAGAGATCCACCCGCCTCTGCCTCCCGAGTGCTGGGATTAAAGGTGTGCACCACCACTGCCCGGCTGGAAACTGTTCTTTTTACCCATGCCCCTACATGGGACAATTGTCAGCAGTTGTTAAAGGTTCTCTTTACAACTGAGGAGAGAAGCAGAATCCTAGAGAACACCTGGAAGCTGGTCCCAGGACCTACAGGCGCCCCTCTAGCAGACCCTCTGCCAGCCAAGGCAGTCTTTCTAGCACCCCGCCTTAACTGGGACACAACAGGAGGTAAGGAGAGTCTCCGCTCTTGGCTCTATTGGCAGCTCTCAAGGCCACCGCATGCAGGCCTACTAATATGGCAAAAATTATGATGTAAAGCAGGGAAGGAATGAGAGCCCAGCTGTGTACCTGGAAAGGTTGATGGTGGCTTTCAAACAATACTCCCCCTGCAACCCGGAGTCTGGGGAAGCACAGAAGGCCGTTATCTTAGCTTATGTCAATCAAGCTGATGGAGGAGGGTTATCTGTCTATTGTGTTATTTTCATTGGTCAATAAAGAGACTGCCTTGGCCCCTTGATAGGACAGAAAATTAGGGAGGCAGAGTAAACAGAACAAAATGCTGGGAAGAGGGCTATGAGCCAGATGCCATGGAGCCAGCCACCAGGTCAGACATGCTGAATCTTTTCCGGTAAGCCACTCCTGCGCAGATCACTGAAGAGGCAGCATGTAACTTGCCCAGCTGAAAAAGGTACGGAGCCATGTGCTAAAGTAGATAAGGATAATGGGGTAACATAAGTTATAAGAGTTAACAAGAAGCCTGACCTAATGGGCCAATCAGCTTTATAACTTATAGAGTTCTCTGTGTGGTTGATTTTCCTTTGGGGCTTGCCAGCTGTGGAGCACTGGGCAGGACAGATACCCCAACAAGCCGGCCCGTCATGTTACATCAAGCAGCACCAGATATTAAGAGAAAATTACAGTCATTAGAAATACTAGGAGAGAGGAGCCTAAGAGATTTAGGAGCAGTGACAGAAAAGGTTTACAATAAGAGAGAATCAGAGAACCAGAAAGAAGAGAGAAGGGAAAGAGAACATCAAGAAAGGGAGGAGAAGATAGACAAAAGACAAGAGAGGAACCTAACCAAAATATTGTATAGGGAGCAAACTCAAATGGAAAGAGTCCTCCTTGCCACCGAGGCAGGAGGACAGGATGGAGACCAATGATTCCGACCAATGATTCTGGCCTAAGTTAGGAAAGAATCGGTGCAGGTATTGCTAGGAAGAAAGACATTGGGCCAGAGAGTGCCCCCCCCAAAGGAACAAAAGAGAGGCATCAACAGGATTGGGAAAAAAGTCAGCTTCCATCCTTGCTGCCTTGGAAGAGGACAGTGACTAGGGGAGATGGGGCTCGGCTTCCCTCCCCAAGCCTAAGGTAGCCCTAAGAGTGGAGGGGGAACCTATCCAGTTCATGGTGGATACAGGAGCAGAAAGTTCAGTACTGTTGACACCCGAGAGCCCCCTGTCAGGGAAACAGACCTGGGTGCAAGGTGTGATAGGCATCAAACCTTATAAATAGACCCAAAGAACAGTGGACTTGGGAGTGGGACAGGTAGCCCACTCATTCTTAGTCACCGGACAGTTCCACAGAGCGTGGACAGCAGTGAAACAAGCAGCTTCCTCAGGTTCCCCAAGATTTCAATGCCCACAAATCAGCAGAAAGCATCCTCTTTCCCTTAACCTGCCATGCCTAACTCCTCAGCTTTTTAATTAAAAAAGGAGAAATGTTAGTATCCAGGCACACCCTGGCACAGCACCTCAAGCCCTGCGCCCTGCATCCTAAGCCATGTCTGCCTGCCTAGCAAACAGCACACTGTCCCTTTAAGAGACAAGCTGTTGTGAGCACTACTGAGTGGGCCTTCTGGCCTTACTTAGAGGTCTGCAAGTGAATGACACTCAGGATAGCTGTTCTCTGCTTTGTCCGAACTACATTTATTGTATAAGCACTTCAAGATCTTACAGTTGTTCTGGCACAGCCAATAAGAAGCAAATATCATCATCACAGGCAAGGATATAATATCACAGAAGCAATGTCACACAAGCACATATCTATTTCTAAATCCTAGGCAAGCATTACTATATTCTATCTAATAAGGCATTGGGGTGTACAACCTGATGATGGTTCGTGGCTCTCGACGTAGACCTCTGGATCAGCAAGTCTTGATCTGCTGGCAAGAGCAAGTTCTCTGGTTCTTGGAAGATCTCTGGTCCAATGTCTCTGGTCCAATGTCTCGTTGATCGATTGATTGATTGATTCTCGATGCTGTAGAGCTTCTCTGGCGCCTCTCTGACAGAGTCTCTAGCAGATCATCTTGAGAATGGCTTCTGGTCCCTTTGTCTCACTTTTTATACTATTCTTCAGTCTCACTTCACTTCTTCCTACATCACACTCCAGATTAACACTCCTGTCTGCCTGTAGGTCACTCTTATCATCACTGCACACATGTCTGCTAGTGCCGCTTCTCCTGGACTTGTCCCAGATTTGTCCTTCAATGGACTCATCTAGGTTCTGTCCTTACAGACTCATAACACAAGCTCTGCCCCAGGTCTGTTTCCCTGACAGGGGGCCCTCAGGTGTCCCTCCCAATCTCCCCATCAAGGCAAACAGGTCTCTGCCACCCTCCCTCTTCTTGCTATTTATCTTTCTCTCTATATCTGTCTCTCTCTCTCTTCTCCCTCCCTTCCTTTCTCCCTCCCTCTCTCCTCCCTCTATCCCTCCATCCTCCTCTCAATAAACTCCACACCCAAACTCTGCCTGCATGGCTAATTCTGTCCTGGACTACATCATTCCTTGATTTGGTGTCCCACAAACCATCTAGATGTACAATGTGCCTCCCTTCACTTCCAGGGTCACGGACCTTTTTGAAGCTCTCAACATTTCCTGGAAATTCCACATCCCCTACCATCCACAATCCTTGGGAAAGGTGGAAAGGGACAATGGACTCATCAAACAACAACTAACCAAGCTCTCCATTGAACTCAGATATCTTGGCCCTCCCTTCTCCCCATTGCCCTTACTCACCTCAGGGCCACCCCCACGTTCCCCTAAAGGCCTGAGCCCTTTTGAGTTGTTTTAAGGCAGGCCCTTTCTCCTTAATCATCACCTCCCAGTCCAAACTCCTCCACTAGCAGGGTATCTACCCTACCTCTCCCTTTTAAGGTCCCTTCTCTGTTCATACGCTGACAGTTGTCTACCTGCCCCCACACCAGTGGACCCTAATGCTTCTAAACCTGCAACTCTCTCCCCGGGGACAGAGTACTCCTTAAACAGCTAACTCCTAGATTTCTCGAACCTCAGTGGACAGGACCTCGCACATTAATCCTCATCACCACCTCGGTTGCCAAGCTCCTGGAACACCCATGTTCAAGCGGGCACCCACTCAGGACATTTGGTCTGTCCAGCAGACAGGACCTTCCACTCTTCCAGTTTTCCAGGATGCCACAATGAAGGGCCTACCTGCTCCTCATCCTGGCACACCCATCTTTAGTGATAACAATATTTTTTTGCATAGTCACCTGCCTTCTCACCTCCCCCAAGGAATAGATGCCTGGCGTCTCCAGGATGACAGTACACAGGATGCCTTTCCAGCCACACCTCTTGCTGAGCGTGGACCCACCAACACCCAGCTCTTCCCTTCCTCACATCATCCCATGCCCATAGGAAGTAGCCAGACTTGAGTCAACGCACCTTTTTCCTAAGAGAGCCTAAGTGTTCGTCAAAGTATGACCTCAGCTTCCTTTTACCCCTTATACAGTCTGGAATGTAAGTCCCAGACTCTGGCCTCCATCTTTGTAGGCCCCATTCCTGCGTCCGCCAAGCCTTGACCCCTCCCTGGAGGAGGGTCAAGACAGCCCGCCAAAATCTTGATCACTCCCCTAGTCTATTTAAACTGCTTCCCGGAAAGTTCCCTATCCCCCCCCACACACACACACCCATCCCATTCACGGCTTTTCAGTTCCCCTCAGGGCCACCCAAGAGCGCAGGAATCCCATTAAACCTGAATATTTTTTAATTTGGCTTGTGATTTGGCTTGATTGGGATTTTTGTGTTGGCAGAGAGCTTGCTTTAGGAAAACTCCTAACACTACACAGAGAAACCCTGTCTCAAAAAAAACAAAACAAGAAAGAAAGAGAGTGAGAGGGAGGGAGGCGGGAAGGGAGAAAAAGAAAGAAAGAAAGAAAGAAAGAAAGAAAGAAAGAAAGAAAGAAAGAAAGAAAGAAAGAAAGGACAAATAGATAAGCGTTATATCATTATATTACATTACATTATAATTATACTTTCTCAAATGAACTCAGGGGCTATATACTAAAGATGCAGTTGTCTAGTTGTCTGCTGTGGTGCTGCTGGGAGGTGATGTGATCCTTAGAGGAAGCTGGCTCACTCAGAGTATGCCTTCGAAGGCAATGTTCTTTCTGATCTGTTTTCCAGTCGGTATAGTGCAAGCACACATGCCAGGAGTGTGGGATACCTGCCGAAGAGGAGTGGGCAGCAGGGACAGCCCTCCTGTGGTGCTGCTGGGAAATAGAGGGGCCTATAAGAGGTGGGGTATGGTTAGTGGAAGGCCATTGAGGGTGTGCTTTGAAAGAGATAGTGGTGCCCCAAGCCCTGTCTTCTCTCCCTTGCTTTTCACTTCCTGACACCATAGGATGTAAGCAGTTTTGCTCAGCCAAGCACTCCTCACTACTTATGGCCTTTCTGAAGATCCAAAACAGAGCAAATGATCTTTTTAAAAACACAGTCTGTGTGCTGGGGATATAGCTCAGTTGGCATTGTTTTCGTGCTACATGTAATACCCTAAACTCAACCCACAGCACTGCACTGACCAAGTATGATGGTGCATACCAGCGCTAAGGAAGTAGAAGCAGAAGAGTCAAAAGTTCAAAGTCATTCTGTGCTACACGGTAAATCTGATACATAGGGAGTTCTAAGCTATTCTGGGATACACAAACCCTTGTTTCAAAAAGAAAGGGGGCTAAAAATGATTTGATGGTTAAAAGTACTAACTATTCTTCAGAAGACCTAAGTTCAATCCCCAGGACCCACAAAGCATCGATAAAGCATTTGTACCTCCAATTTCCAGGGGCTCCAGCCCCCTTTCCCGTGTCTTTAAGCACTGTACAGACATATATGCAGGCAAGACACCCATATGCACACGTACAAAGTAAATCTCAAAAACAGAAAAACAATTTCTATGACCCAAAACAAGTATTTTAAACTTTTAAATTGTTTTTCTTGGTGACAGAAAGTCAACTCTCTGACTTTAGTTAATTGGAGGCTTTTTAAAAGACTGATTAAGCTGGAACCAGCTATTCTCTCTTTGGTTCTTTTTTCCTTTTCTTATTTATTGGTTTTTCGAGACAGGGTTTCTCTGTGACTTTTGGAGCCTGTCCTGGAACTAGCTCTTGTAGACCAGGCTGGCCTCAAACTCACAAAGACCTGCCTGCCTCTGCCTCATAGTGCTGGGATTAAAGGTGTGTGCCACCACCGCCCGGCTAATTCTTTTTTCTTTAGATGCTACTGTGTGTGTTGTTGGCCACACTTCTTAGAAGTTGCTCTGACTCTGAGGGTGATCCAATTGCCAATCATTCTTATTGTTTTGTTCTTCAAACTCACTTATATAATTTAAACTTGTTTTTCCTTTCAACAGAACTTAAATTTCAGCTGGTCACCAAAGACAGATAAAAACCCATATTTAAAAAAAAATGGTCCCCAACTTGTTCAGACATCTCACTTGGAGCGAGGGATTGTCCATTGTATATAAGATCACCACTGTGTTTGTCTTGGTGAGAAATAGGACAGCAACTTTGAGTTCTTTAAAATCAAACTTCAAATCCGCCAGCTCTGCCTCAGTATCTGTGTTGGGGAGAGCGGAGACAGGCTGACCCCGGCAGCCAAGGTGTTAGAACAGCTCAAAGGCCAGACACCTGTCTTTTCCAAAGCTAGGTACACCGACAGGTCCTTCGGCATCGGGAGAAAGGAGAAGATTCATTTCTGCTCACTGTCCTGTCCATGGAGCCAAGGCAGAAGAAATTCTGGAGAAAGGCCTGAAGGTGCGGGAGTATGGGTTTCGGAAAAATAACTTCTCAGATACTGGGAACTTTGGCTGTGGGATTCAAGAACACTTTGACTTGGACATCAGATATGAGCCAAGCATTGGGATCTACGACTTGGACTTCTATGTGGTGCTGGGCAGGCCAGGTTTCAGCATCGCAGACAAGAAGTGCAGGACAGGCTGCACTGGGGTCAAACACAGAATCAGCAAAGAGGAAGACATGCGCTGGTTCCAGCAGGGGTATGATGGGATCATCCTTCCTGGCAAATAAATTTTATCCAAAAGGCCAATAAAATTTTTCTCAGAAAAAAAAGAATCACAAGGCATTGAATTCCCTGTAATTACAGATAGTTGTGAACTACCATGAAGGTGCTGGGAACTAAATCTCGGTCCTCTGTGAAAACAAGCTCTTAATATTGAGCCATCTCTCCAACCCCCTTGTTAAATCTTTATTTGTGAGTGTATACACAAGCACCCGGGCTCGCAGCCCAGCACACAGCCGTCATACCTAGTGACACATATTTGCAGTCCTAGGGAGGAAGACAAAGAACCTCCGTTTGGGCCAGAAAGATGGCTCAGCTGGTTCAGCCATTTGCCCTAAAGACCCAAAGTTTGATCTTCAAAACCCACAGAGGGCAAGATGTTCCTGCAAATTGTCATTTGACCTCCATGAATGAATGCACTGCTTGTTTATTCAAAGGTTTGGACTGTGTTACTGCAGAGTTGTTTGTGTACCATTAGCCACTAGTGACACCAGGCACTGTAACATGAAAGGGGCTGGCTTGTTGGGGTTTCTGTCCCGCCCGGTACCCCACAGCCGGCAAGTTCCAAAGAAAATCACACAGAGTCTACCTTAGGTTATAAACTGATTGACCCATTAGGTCAGACTACTTATTAGCTCTTATAATTTATGTTACCCCATTATCCTTATCTACATTAGCCACATGGCTCAGTACCTTTTCCAGCGGAGAAGCTTACATCTTTCCTCTCCGGTGGTCTGGGCAGAACTGGCAGAGAGAGCTTCTCCTATTCTCATTGCCCCGCCTCTACTTCCTGTCTGGTTGACCTGCTTCTACTTCCTGCCTGGCCAATCAGTGTTTTATTAAAATACATGATTGACAGAATACAGATAATTCTCCTGCACCATTTCCCTTTTTTTTTTTAAACAAAGGAAAATACCCATAGTCCATTTGTTGGGAATGTGGGCATAGTATTTCAGGCTACTTCCTGCTGGTTGGGGGCACAGATAATCTTATGGGGACCTAAAGAAAATTTAGAGTTATAATCAAGTCCTGACTGGAGTATCCTGTGTCTTGAACATCTCAGGCAGCAGTCTTGAATCTGTTCTGGATGTAGAACTCTGTCATCTGGGCCATCTGTTCCTATCGGAGATTTCTCAGGTGGTCTTCCTTTTTTGAACCTGATTTTTCTTAACTCTGAATAAATCTCTGAGTTCAAGGTGTGGTAGCACATGCCTTTAATCCCAGCACTGGGGAGGTAGAGACAGGCAGATTTCTGTGAGGTCAAGGACAGCCTGGTCTACAGAGTTATTCCAGGACAAAGATGTATACAGAGAACCTGTCTCAAAAAGCCAAAAGTTAAAAGTAAAAATAAAAGAAATAGAGGTTGAAATAAAGCCACATAAAGATGGAAAATACACGGAGAATCTTGATACTGTGTGTTATTATACTCTCTTTGAATTGTTTGATTGTTGAGGAAGGAGCAACAGCTGCTAAAAGACTTGTTTATAAATGCTGCTGAACTAACCCAAGATAGGTATTTTGAAAATACTGTGGCTTCAAAATTGAAGTCAAAAGATATGTTACTTTGGAGAAGAGATTTTGCTTTTGTTTCCACAGGAAATGAGAGGCTGTGGATTGATTCTGAGTTAAGAAAAATCAGGTTCAATAAAGGAAGGCCACCTGAGAAATCTCCGATAGGAACAGATGGCCCAGATGACAGATTTCTACATCCAGAACAGATTCAAGACTGCTGCCTGAGATGATCAAGACTCACAGGATACTCCAGTCAGAACTTGATTATAACTCTAAATTTTCTTTAGGTTCCCATAAGATTATCAGCGCCCCCAACCAGCAGGAAATAGCCTGAAATACTATGCCCACATTCCTAACAAATGGACTATGGGTATTTTCCTTTGTTTAAAAAAAAGGGGGGGGAAATGGTGCGGGAGAATTATCTGTATTCTGTCAATCATATTTTAATAAAGCGCTGATTGGCCAGGCAGGCAGTATAGGCGGGAAAGCCAGACAAGAAGTAGAGGTGGAGAAAAGAGACCCGGAGTATTCTGAGAAGCAGGAAGCTCTCTGCATTCCTGCGCAGACCACCGAAGAGGCAGCATGTAACTTGCCCAGCTGAGAAAGGTACTGAGCCATGTGGCTAATGGAGATAAGGATAATGGGGTAACATAAATTATAAGAGCTAATAAGTAGCCTGACCTAATGGGTCAATCAGCTTTATAACTTATAGAAATCTCTGTGTGATTGATTTTCTCTGGGACTTGCCAGCTATGGGGTGTCAGGCGGGACAGAAACCCCAACAAGCCGGCCCTCATGTTACAAGGCACAAATGAACAGACCTCCCTACAAGATGCTTTACTGTGGATGAGCTTCAAAAATTTAGCTGGCTTCTACCACAGAGGAAATCAACAGCTACTGCCTCTATTAAGTAAATGAAAGGAAAGAAAATCGGAAATCCAAATGGGGCACTTGTTGAATTGACAGAAATTCTTGGGAACACATAGAGAAACTGTCTAAAGATACTGTTAAGCCAGATAATGACACCCAC
Source organism: Myodes glareolus (assembly GCF_982192425.1). Taxonomy (NCBI): domain Eukaryota; kingdom Metazoa; phylum Chordata; class Mammalia; order Rodentia; family Cricetidae; genus Myodes; species Myodes glareolus. The sequence continues at coordinate 32,444,095 of NC_142030.1, read as the reverse complement.
TCTTCAAGAGGTTGAATCTTTGCCTAAAAAAAAAAATCTGCATATGTGTTTTGGTTTTCTTTCTTTGTTTGTTTTATTCTCTGACAATTTAGCGCACATATACAGTGTGTCTTGATGCTCCCTCATGCCCCACACAAACCCCCCACCTTTTCACAGTTTAGAAAATGTTACAACTATTGTTTACATTCTACAGAAACAAAATATAATAATCTAAACAAACTACTAAGGTTAAAAAAATAAACTCCAGTGGAGGCTCTGGAAAGAGTTGGAGGAGGGCAGACCATAGCAAAATACATTGTGTATATTTTTAAATATCTAATTACAAAGCCAGGCAGTGGTGGCCACGCCTTTAATCCCAGTGCATGGAAGGCAGAGACAGGTGGATCTCTGTGAGTTGGAGGCCAGCCTGGTCTACAGAGTGAGTTCCAGGACAGGGTCCAAAACTACAGAGAAACCCTGTCTCAAAACAACAGAAAAATCTATTTACAAATATCAAAACTACGGGTTAACTCAGCCAAATCCCTTCTAAATGCCCCACTTGCTTAAATTTGGCCAAATGGCACTGGATCTCTGAGTGACTGTTACTCCCCTCATCTAAGGTCTGATCAGGCCAATATGGGGAAGTGGCTATCTAAAATTATAGCTAAGCTCTGTCTGGTTGTATGAAAACTTAAGGGACCCAGAGGCTGTTCACTCTGGGGAACATGATGACAAAGTTTGCTAGGTGGAGACTCTGAGACAATCAAAGACAAGTATCCTCATTATAAAGTCACCTGGGCTGTTGATGGCTAATGAGACCCTGACACTCTTCCTGAGTTGACAGGATGGCCTTGTTTCTGGGTTGCCAGTCTGGCCCATGCTTTCATTTTTAGCTGGGGCATTGTGCCATCTGCCAGGACCTAGAAGACACCAATCTGGTCCATAGAAATTAAAAGAATTGATATGTTTGCCAGTCTAGGATGCAGGGACGCACGCTTATATCTAGGGCCAGGTCACAATTCACATTTGCAAACTTTCCTCTTGGGTACAAGAAGTCTTAGGCAACCACTCATGGGGATCCTGGATCTTTGTTAAGTGTTAAAGGTTTCATTCATAGAAGCTTGTAAGACTCCTGGACTCCACCTTAGCCCCCACGCTGCTCCCTAAATTCTTGCAACTCATGGATTGCAGGCTAGTCCCAGCACAGCCTTGAGGAGCCTGCAGGTGTGTTTTGATAGGACTCTTCTCCTGCAGGGCAGTATACATAGCTATTGTCAGCCCCTTGTTGCCCAACTAGCCAAAGAAGCATTGGTGATCTGACTGCAACTTGCAGAGGTGCAGGCTGCATCTGAGAGCCTGATGCTCCTCTGTTACTTGGACCAAATTTGTCCTGATACCCTGAGAGCAATAAGGGCACTCGCTACCCTAAGTCCCTATGACCCTGTTGTAGGATGAGCCGGTCTGCAAAGGATGTCTCTTGGTAGCTCTGGGGCCGCTGCAGCTGTTGCTGTTCTCTGCAATTATTCAGCTGCTGTTCTGGGAACAGCGAGGAATAGTTGCCATCATCCATCTGCCTCTGCACACCAGGAACAGCCAAAGACAGAGAACACTGGTTTTCTTGTATCTCAGGTCAGTCACCCTTATAACACTGCTCACACATAGGGGGAGGAGTAAAGTTTGTTGGTTTGCAGTTGAAAGAAGATCCACTTTCACTGGTACCTTGATAGCACACAGCTCCACTTGATCTCATTTTATTGCTTTGGACCATAGCATTCACCAGCAGCTTTCTGGGGCTCCACAGAATAGACAGGGAGACTCAAAGGTGCCACCTGGTCATAAGAGACTTGCTCAACGCTGTAATTGGGACCTTGCACCTGGGTATCTTGGTGTCCTGTAAGCATGTAGTCTTGGCTCTTGTGCATTCTCCCGGTGTCAAAACTTTTGTCTCTAAATTTTGATAGCCTTGCTCTTCTATTCTGAAACCAGTTCTAAAGACAAAGAGGAAATGGTTAATCAAATCTGCTTTCTAGCACTGCCCCACAGTGTTCTTTCCCCTTTTTCTTTTTTCCTTTTGTTTTGACACAGGGTCTCCCTATTATGTAGATCTGACTGTCCTGGAACTCACTATGCCTCAAACTCAGAGATCCACCAACAGAGCAATGGGAGTAAAGATGTGTGCCACCCTGCCAAGTTTCACAGTCATTTTCACAGGCACTTTCACAGGGTAGTAAGGTTCAGCCTTACTGTCTTGCTTCCTGACCTCACAAAGACAGGGAAAAATGAAGTACGGAAGCCTGCTCCAACCAACCCTGTGTAGCCTCTGCATCTACACAGAACAAACCGGAACTGCCCCTTAACACTTCCTAGATACTTCACCTAGCTGCCCCCAGCCAAGATACAATAAATTACAAGTTATATTCTTATGGGTGACACAAAACGAGGCAAGACTTAGCCATGCCACGGTAGGTGTTTTATGTGGTTCTAACCACATCTGGTTTCATTTTTAGCATCCTTAAAAATAATAGCTATACATGAAAATCATGGTCCAAAGCTTTTGCAGGGAAGGGGAGGTGTAGAAATTATATAAAAAAAAACAATTTAAAGATGTAGGACAGGTCTGAGAGCACACACTTTTAAACCCAATAATTGGGAAGCAGAGGCAGCAGGATCTCTCTGTGTGTTCAAGATCAGCCTGGCTGACATAGTGAGTTCCAGGATGGCCAGGGCTACATAATGAATCCTTTCTCATAATTATTAAATAAATAAATAAGGGTTTGAGATACACACCCATAATCCTAGCACTTGGAAAACTGAGGCAGGAAGATTCAGAGTTTAAAGTCACTAGTGAGGAACCTACTCATTTTGCTAAATGATCATGTTACAAATTTTGTGTAATGTTGGTTTTCGAAACAGGGTTTCTCTGTGTAGTCTTAGAGTTTATCTTGGACTCACTCTGTAGATCAGGTTGTACTCAAACTCAGAGATCTACCTACCTCTGCCTCCCGAGTGCTGGAAATAATTAAAGGTGTGCACCACTACCGCACTTTAATAAACACAACCGCAAGTGTTAAGGGGCAGTTCCTGTTTGTTCTGTCTAGATGCAGAGGCTGCAACAGGGTTGCTTGGAGCAGGCTTCCCTACTTAAACATGGAAGCGGGAGGGGGAGGGAGGGGCTGCACAGCTCACAGCCTTCACCATAATGTGCAGGCCTAGGAAAGGCTGTCTTCATTTTTCCCTGTCTTTTCAAGGATTATTTTTATAATCATATATTTGTGCTGCTTTCAACCTATCAAAGGTACTTCTTTTGCAGCAGACAGTAGTTAATATAGAGACTTATAATTAGTCAAGGTACTGAGTGCTTGTGAGGCCCAATTCTCCAAGGGACATCTATACCAACAAACCCCTCCAAGGCTCAGGAACACCATGGAGGAAGACTGTAAAAGAATGTAAAATCCTGCCAGGCAGTAGTGGCACACTCCTCTAATCCCAGGGTTTGGGAAGCAGAGGCAGGTGGATCTGTGGGTTCAAGGACAGACTGGTCTACAGAGTGAGTTTCAGGACAGCCAGGAATGCTTCACAGAGAAACCCTGTCTAAAAAAGCAAAACAAAGGCTGGCCGGTGGTGGTGCATGCCTTTAATCCCAGAACTTTGGGAGGCAGGCAGACCTCTGTGATCTCTGTAAGTTCGAGGTCAGCCTCGTCTACAAGAGCTAGTTCCAGGACAGGCTCCAAAGCTACAGAGAAACCCTGTCTCGAAAACAAAAACAAAAAAAAACCAAACAGCCGGGTAGTGGTGGCAGCGGCAGCATACGCCTTTAATCCCAACACTTGGGAGGAAGAGTCAGGCGGATTCTCTGTAAGTTTGAGGACAGCCTGGTCTACAAGAGGTAGTTCCACGACAGCCAGGACTACTACACAGAGGAACCCTGTCTCGAAAACCCAAAAGAAAAAAAAAACCCACCTAAACAAACAAGACAAAAGAATGTAAAATCCCAAAGAAGTGTGTTGTGAGTGCTTCTGCTACACTCATGAGCTCCCACTTCAAAGTAGATTTGATTAACTATAAAACAACCACATAGCTGGGACGTGTAAGATCAAGTCAGCCCCGCCTGTCCAGCATAGGAAGGAAGACAACGCCAATGGCCAATCTTCCAGTTTCGTTTTTCAAGGCAATCCTTTCTCCCCTTCCCTTGTTATATATCTGATCTCTTAGCAGACTGTTCCACCTTTAAAATGGACAACATTTTCAATCCTAAAATCAATACCCAGAAATCTTCCTACTTTGTCCTTGCCATAGCTATCACCAGCATAAAACCATCACAGTTCCTGTCCTGGGTAACGCCAATGACTTTTAATTTGTTGCTGTTATTTGGAGACAGGGTTTGTCCCTGTCACCCTGGCTGTCCTGGAACTCGCTCTGTAGACCAGGCTGGTCTCCAAGAGATTCCCCTGCCTCTCACAGCACCCATGTCAGTGTATGGACTAAAGGCATCCACAACCATTCATGGCCTAAATTTTTTAATCTTATGTTGTATGGATGTTTTGCCTGCTTGTGTATCTGTGTACCATGCTTGTGGTATGCCTGTAAAGGTCAGAAAAGAATGTCAAATCCCCTAGAACTGGAGTTCCAGAGGCAAGAGCTGGGTGGGTGCTGGGCATTAAGCCTAGCTCCTTTAGAAGAGCAGCCTGTGCTCTCAAGCCATCTCTCCAGACCTGGAGGGGCTTAAATCCTTAAAGTTCCTGCTTCCAAATGTCCCTCATAATAAGTTATTTTCTATCTAAATTGTGTCAAATTGAAAGAAGAAAAATGACATGTTAACAATGCCTGATGCCAAGACGTGTCAGCTTTCCTATGATTCTTTGCTTCATTTTCCGAATGGCCCACAGAAGGGCATATCCTCGTGAAAAGCTGCAGAGATCTGACTTACTTCAATCACATACACTGTGCACCTGCACTCCTGTGCCAGATTTTCCTTGGTTGTGAAATCTGGATAACGATTCTGTTCAAATAATTGTTGAAGTATCTTCAGGTCATCCTTGGTAAACTTATGCCGTGGTTTTAACCTTCCTCTTCCACGCTCTGTTCTTGCTTTCCTGCAACTGTCTTCTTTGTCAGGAGAGCCAGGAAAATGAGGAAACAGAAATGCATTAGACATCAGTAGCACCCAGAGATGCTACAGAGCAACAACAGCACTCATTTGTCGACTGACTATTCATAAAGACTTTTTTTTCTTTTAAAAGAAACAAAAACACATGGTGTTCTCATTGGATGCAGAAAAGGCCTCTGACAAAAATCTTACAGCCATTCAAAAAGTCCTGGAGAAATTAGAGATACAGGAACATACTTAAATATAATAAAGTTAATTTCCAGCAAGTCTATAGCCAATATCAACTTAAATAGAGAGAAACTCAAAGCAATTTCACATAAGTCAGGAACGAGACAAGACTGTCTACTCTCCCCATATCTATTCGATATAGAACTAAGTTTTAACTAAAGCACTAAATTGGAAAGGAAGAAGTCTAATTTGTGAATGATATAATAGGATACATACACTAAAAAATACACTAAAGATTCCACCAGGGAACTCCTACAGCTGATAAATACCCTCAAAGTGGCTGGATACAAACAAGATCGGCTCAAAAAACCAGTAGTCCTCCTATATAGAAATGACAAACAGATGAGAAGGAAGTCAAGGAAACAACACCTTTCACAATAACCTCAAATAAAATAAAATATCTTGGTGCAACTCTAAGCAACTGAAAGACTTGCAGAGTAAAAACTTCAAGTCTTTGAAAAAAGAAATTGCTTCTAGTAGATGGAAAGATCTCCCATGCTCATGGAGAGGTGGGAGGTAACTAGGAGAGGGAAGAGAAACTATAATCAGGATATATTGTGTGAGGAAAAAAAAATCTAGTTTCAATAAAAGAAAAAAAGAAAAGAATGGCTACTACCGAAAAAAAATTAAATTAAGAGCTGGAGAGATGGCTCAGCTCTTCCCACCACCAACATGGTGGCTCAAGCTGCCTGTAACTACAATACTAGGTGATCCGGCGCCCTCTTCTGACCTCTGTAGGCACCAGGCATGCACACACAGACAAATACTCAAATATATAAAATAAAAACAAATTTTCTTTAGACTGACTTAGTCAGCCCAAGGGAATAGCTGAGAGCTAGGGTAGGCTCTACATACTCAAGTTCACCCCAGTGTTAAAGTCACCTTGACGCTAACTCACCCCCTCTCATGCCATTACCCACTCTGGCCTGCAGGATCCGATCACTTTGTATAGGCCCTACATTTAATGTTGATACATTGAGGATGCTTTTTTCAACATGCTAACTTTAGGGTCATGACCATAGTACTCAGGTTCATTCAGATGACTACAATAAACATTCACAAAGTTTTAGACATTTAAATGTGTAACAGGTTAAAATAATAGATTGGTCATGCATTTAAAAGTAACTAATATAGGGTCATCAAGATGGCTCAGAAAGTAAAGTTTCTTAACCCCAAGTCTGACAGAATTTGTTTGACTCTTGGGATCCACAAGCTCCCTAGAACTTGTCTTCTGTCTTCTGTGTGCCCTCCCCTCAAGCAATATGTAAACAAATCAAAGTCCTGGTTTGTTCAACAAACTGCTAACACCACTAAATGCTACACTTTTAAGTCCAGTCGGTGAATTTTGTTTTTTCACCACAATTTGAAAATATATTTTAACTGGGCAGTGGTGGTACATGCCTTTAATCCCAGCACTCGGGAGGCAGACAGGCAGATCTCTGAGTTTGAGGCCAGTCTGGGCTACTGAGCAATTTCCAGGCTCCAAAGCTACACAGAAGACCCCTGTCTCATAAAATCAAAAACGAAGGAAAGAAAAAAGAGAAGAAAAGGAAAGAAAGGAAGATTACCCGACTTTGCTATTGTTATAGCGGCAAAGAACAGAGGAAAATATAAAGGTGAATGTCACATTCCAACAGCTAAGGGAAGAAAGAGGATGACCACGTGTGTCAAATATCTACAAGGCTGAGACATGAGTATAGCTGGTCCTTATGTAAGATTTTAGACAATTCTGAAGCCATTTCTGACAATTCCAAACCCTCTCAGCCTCTGTGTCTCAGTGCTTCCCTTCCACCCCTGGGAACCAAAGACCTAACAGCTAGCTACACATGCACGTACTCAGTTCCTGAACAATTACCCATACACGTATGTTTTGACTCAGTCCCCTGGGAAACAGGGTCAAAATGACCTCTTACCTCATCTGATCTGACAATAGTTCTCCAGTCAATTATTGGTATTAGCCCTTTTCGAATAAGCCAATCATAATGGTCAAGGAACAACCCCTCTTGTTTCTATGGGGCCTTCTCCTTTAAAAGTAGACTGTACCAGCTAGTTGGAGTCTCTCAGCTTCCCGAATGCTGGGGGACCCTGTCATGACAGAATTAATAAAGTCCTCATGCTTTTGCATCGGCTGTGGTGTATGAGGTGGTCTCTGGGGGCGACTCCTTCTCGGTTTGGACACTAGAGTCCAACACTTAAACCCAGCAGTAGGTTGAATTTACTATTGTTATTGGAGAAAGACAAAATGAGAAGCTCTACCTGAGGTAGGCAGAAGTCATAGCTAGAGAATCGGAGTTCTTGTCCAGTCCCAACATCTCCAGGAACCCCATGGGTCCAGCATTTACATTGTCTGCCTCAGGTAACATGCCCCAGATTGAAGCGTTTTTTCCTGACCTTAGAAATTATTTCTGATGTGGAAAAGAAAATCAGCCTTACACTGATTTGTCTGCCCAAGGGTGGCCCTTTACATTGCTCTAACAATTTCTATACCAGACTAGCTGGTCCCTGGCTCTTATAATATATACTCCTGAACTTATCCAGTATTTTTATGTTTCTGGTGGTGCAGACTGAACCCGGGGCCTCACACTGGCCTACCAAGTAATCTACCACTGACCTGAGTCCCCAGTCCTCCTCCATCAAAAAGCACCTCTACAAAAATTCAGGAGAGTAAAAGAGCCCAAAGGCTCTACCTCTTGATTCAGCCCTCTTCCCTTTGGACCAGGGATTATTCCTGAGGCCGTGTGCATCATGGCCATTCCCTTTAATACAGAATGCCGCTGGGCTGGTGCCATTCCCTAACACACATCCTGACCCAACACTGCAAATGAAATCCCAAGCATAGTTTTATGTTACCTGCAAATAGTTCCATGTAGACCTCTAACATAGGAGATGCCCCCTTTAATGTAACCACACGTTTATTTGTAGGCACTTGAGTCTCTGGGGAAATTCCCACCAACCACCTCACCAGGCAGCAGACAGGAGCAATTACACTGTTTATAAGAGCTGCCTCTATTCTACAAACTACTTTTAAGAGATTTAAAAAAGGAGAAATGGTAACTCACATCCCTACAAACAGACAAACAAAAGCCCAGATGCAGGCATGCCCAACTTGTAGGCAGAATGTGCTGGGATGAATGCAGCCCAACACATCTGTAGATGAATAATCAAAATATCAAAGGTTAGACATTCCTGGGTAGAGCATCAGATAAATAGCCAGCTACAAAAGCCAGAGTGTGGTCCCTATGCAAGGAACTTACCTTTGGAAGCCATTTGGGAAACTTCCAATCCCAAACCTTGCTCGCTGCAGAAAAGAAAAAAAAAAAAGAAAAAGCTTTTTTTTTTCCTAATTATATAATAAGCGAAGAGCGGGGCGGTGGTGGCACACACCTTTAATCCTAGCTCCCGGAATTCGGGAGGCAGAGGAAGGTGAATTTCTGTGAGTTCAAGATCAGCCTGGTCTACAGAATGAGTGCCAGGACAGGCTCCAAAGCTACAGAGAAACCCTGTCTCGAAAAACCGTAATAATAATAATAATAAAAGTAATAATAATAATAATAGTATTAATAATAATAATAAATAAGTGAAGGCTGCCCCCTCCTCAGAAACGCCCGAAAGAACCCACCCAATCTTCACTCAAAACAAGGTTCCACCCTTGACCCAGCCCTATTCTCCACCCAGGACCTTAGGCAGAAGAAAAAAAAAAAGTCTGCCTTTTCAAACACACCTTACATTCCTTAGACACACACTGAAAGGAATCTTCATATTTAATCTCTGTGTTATCTTTATAATGTTGGCATTTTAGTCCCACCTAGACTGGAAGGCAGGGAGGGCAGATCTCCTAGACCAGAGTGAGTTGAGGACCTTGAAGCTAAGCTTACCACATTCCACTGAGTAGTACAAGTGAAAGCTACGTGAGAACCAAGTCTGTCTAGCTCACAGTGTCCATAACATTCAATAAATGATGGATTAATGAATACTGAGAATATAGACAATAGAGGGTCCATGGTGACATTGAAAAGGACATTATAAAACTCTTGTGGGGTTTTTTTGTTTGTTTATTTGGTTTGGTTTTGGTTTTTCGAGACAAGATTTCTCTGTAGCTTTGGAGCCTGTCCTGGAACTAGCTCTTGTAGACCAGGTTGGCCTCAAACTCACAGAGATCTGCCTGCCTCTGACTCCCAAGTGCTGGGATTAAAGGCGTGCACCACCACTGCCCAGCTGACTCTTGTGTTCTATAAGCTTTAAATTGTTTGGTTTCTGAGTATCTCTTGTAGCCCAGGTCAGCCTCAACTCCTGCCCCACCCCACCCCGCATAGCTGAAGCTGACCTTAAATTCCTGATGCTCCTGCTGACTCTTAACCTTTAGATCTAATCAGGAATGGGGAAAATAGGACACCTATAATTCCAAACTACTCAAAAAAGCTGAGGCTCGAACTCACAGAGCTATATGCCTGTCTCTACCTCCAGAGCTCTGGAATTAAAGACACATGCCACCACCACCGATCAGAAATAATGTTTTTAACTGAGCAAGTTAATGGCACCTGATCTTTCTGGCTGCCTCTGTGCTATGTGATTCCATTCTCCTACCCTGCATCGAACTTCTGGGGGTGGTAGAGAGGATCTGTAGCTACAGTTATTTTCCTCCTGCTGGTTTCTCTGGATCGGTTTTCTCCACCTGCCTGTTCCCAAAGCCACTTGTAAAATAACCACTCCGAGGCTTAATATTAACTACATACTCTTTAGCCTATTAGCTCAGGTTTCTTCTTCTTCTTCTTCTTCTTCTTTTTTTTTTTTTGGTTTTCAAGACAGAGTTTCTCTGTGGCTTTGGAGTCTGTCCTGTAACTAGCTTTTGTAGACCAGGCTGGACTCGAACGAACTCACAGAGATCTGCCTGCCTTGGCCTCCCAAGTGTTGGGATTAAAGGCATGCGCCACCACCGCCTAGCCTTAGCTCAGGCTTCTTATTAACTCTTACATCTTAAATTTATCAACTCATCTCTGTGCCCTATTTAGTGTAGCCCCATTTGTGTCTTTGGGTTTGGGAATAGAGTTCCAGATTTGGTTAGCTCCTCCCCTATCTAATAGGTAACTAATTGCTGCAGAATCATTTGATGGCTCACTCATTTTCTCTTTAATTTGAAGTGTCACCTTCATCATAAAATCTATGCTTAGATACATGTGAGATCTAATGAAAGACCCCCCCCCCGGTATGGGGAGACTCTCGCTCAAGTCTCGGGATAACATGACACTCCCCCACACACACAAGAACTCACGAGAGACCGTCCTTGCTGCAATCACACGAGGTTTATTTACATATTTATTTACTTGGGGGAAGAGTTCGACCCCAAGTAGCTGGGAGAAGGGGTATTTAAGGGAAGAAACCACAACCCAGTAATCCAAAGGGAGTAGGGAGGGCGTCATTGGAAAATTCCAAAAATACCAATTATTGTTCTTTTTAAAAATAATATGATATGATGGCCCGGGCAGCCTGCAAGCCAGGCAGAAGCTGCCGCCGGAGCAGTACAGGGTCCCTGGGCGAGCGGCAGAGTCAGGCGGCTGGATGAGGTGAACAGCAAAGTAAATGGACATGAGGCTATACATAAAGCTAGACATTTATTACTTAAAGAAAGAAAAAGCATAGACAAACATAGAGAAAACAAAGACATACATACATACACACATGCGCACACACACATACACACACACGAGAGAGAGAGAGAGAGAGAGAGAGAGAGAGAGAGAGAGAGAGAGAAGATGGTGACGGGGGAGGGTCAAAAGTGGCTGGGATGGGCGTGGTTAGTTCTTAAAGTGTCCCAATGGAATAACACCAATGATCATTGAAAATCCTGAAAATACCAGTGATAATCACAAGGGGGTGACTCCCTGTTTCTCAAGATTATTCTCAAGATTATAATCCAACTTTATCTCCAGCTACTTCCTGAAACCGAGTCACTGAACCAGTTAATCTAGATTTCTGATTCTTCTCTCCCTGCTTAGATTTTTGGCTCTATTTTTTTCTGCTAGGGGTGTCTGGATTTATCCAGGTCTTTCACTATGTCTGAAATTATTGTTTTCCATTGCTCTTTTTGCATGTCAAATGCCAAGGGTATCGTTTTGGTATTGTGAGATAAGGTCCACTATATCACCCAAGCTGACTTCACATTCTCCATCTTCCTACCTTTGCCTCTACAGTTCTAGAATTACGGGTATGTGCTATCATGCCCAGCTACCTGCAGCATATTTTTGCTTGTTCTGCATATATTAAGTAGTTATTACCCTTAAGTATCTTTTCATTTTTCTGTCCCAGTCAAATTATCTGAGGATGCTCACTGCCATGATCCCATGATCTTTTTTTTTTTTTAATGTTTTTTGAGACAGGGTTTTTCTGACTGTCCTGAAACTCACTCTGTAGACCAGGCTGGTCTCAAACTCACACAGATCCCCTTGCTTCTGCCTCCCTGAGTGCTGGGATGAAGGTGTGTAAGACTTTAAGACAATTCTGAAGCCATTTCTGACAATTCCAAACCCTCTCAGCCTCTGTGTCTCAGTGCTTCCCTTCCACCCCTGGGAACCAAAGACCTAACAGCTAGCTAGCTACACATGCACGTACTCAGTTCCTGAACAATTACCCATACACGTATGTTTTGACTCAGTCCCCTGGGAAACAGGGTCAAAATGACCTCTTACCTTATCTGATCTGACAATAGTTCTCCAGTCAATTATTGGTATTAGCCCTTTTCGAATAAGCCAATCATAATGGTCAAGGAACAACCCCTCTTGTTTCTATGGGGCCTTCTCCTTTAAAAGTAGACTGTACCAGCTAGTTGGAGTCTCTCAGCTTCCCGAATGCTGGGGGACCCTGTCATGACAGAATTAATAAAATTTTCATGCTTTTGCATTGGCTGTGGTGTATGAGGTGGTCTCTGGGGGTGACTCCTTCTCGGGTTGGACACTAGAGTCCAACAGGTGTGCACCACCTCTGCCTGGCTCATCTTTGCTCTTGCTCTTTTATCCACTGTGAATATTGACGATTTCCTTGCAGGTTTTTCAAGTTCATGGTGTCTTTTCTAGGAAAGGGGGGATTTTTTGTTGCTTGGATGTGGAGGGTGTTGTTGTTTATGACGGCATGTTCCCCGGCAGGCTCGCAGAGCAGCCCTAGTCCGACAAGGACGGCTGTGGGTCCCCTGCAAGGTCCCCAGGGTGGCAGGCTGGTCCCGCCATGCGGCCCGGAGAGTCAGGCGGGCGGGTACGGCAGATAATAGTAAATAGACGTAGGCTAAACATAAAGCTAAACATTTACTACTTAAAGAAGAGACAGAGAGACAGATACAGAGAGACATAAAGACATAAAAACATAGAGACACAGAGGAGACACGTGTGCACATGCGGAGAGAAAGGGACAGAAGAGGAAGAGTTAAGATGGCGACCAGAAGGTCAGAAGTGGCTGGGAGTGGGCATGGCTTGCCCTTAAAGGGACCAAAGCAAAAGAATAACAGAGGGTATCTTTAAAATTTTTTTTTAATGTCAGGTGGTGGTTGTGCATGCCTTTAATCCCTGCATTCAGGAGGCAGAGGCAATTGGATCTCTAAGTTAAAGGCCAGCCTGGTCTACAGAACTAGCTCCAGGACAGCAGAACTACACAGAGACCCTGTCTCAAGTGTCTGTTTATTGTGTGCAGGCACGAATGAGTCACAGTTTGAGTGAGGCAAGAGGATAACCTTTGGGAGTGCTCTCACCGCTTCTGACATGTGGGTTCCAGGTGAGACCTGGCAACGTGGTAATCTCCCCTGAGTTTTGTTTTGTTTTAGGGAGAGAGGTGTTTTTACTGTGTTACACTGGTTGTCCTGGAACTCACTTTGTAGACCAGGCTGGCCTTGAACTCCCAAGTGCAGGGATAAAAGGCTCACGCCTGTCAGGCTCCTCCCTTAAGTTTTTAAAAACAAGGGTCATTTTGCCCAAACTAATCTCTTATTTGCTACTTAGTTAAAAACAACCTTGAACTCTTGATTCAAGGTTATTCCGTCAGGAAATTACTCACCTTTATTTCCCTGTTGTTTTCCATATACTGGTCATTAACACAGCCAAAATGGAGAAAGTTTGCAGGTGTGAAATCCTCTGCCCTCCTGGAGGTAAGGGGCAAGGTGCTTGAGTGTGGCTAAGAAGTCAGACTCCCTCCACTGCAGAGGGTGAGCAGGTTCGAAAAGAGAAGCGCTTCTCATCAACTAATCGACCTATTACTCTTTATGATTTATTATCAGTAATGTTTTGAATCCCTATTTTATATGCCTATATATGCACATATATGTGTTTATATGTGTGTGTGTGTGTATGGTCACACCAAAATTTCTCAGGTGAAAGGTCATGAGTAGAAAGAGTTTAAGTGTCCTGCTCTAGAGCTAACTGCATCTGGGAGAAAACAAACGGCACGGGGAGTGCCATGACCATCAACAGGGGTCTTGACGAGGACGGGCTCTGCAAAATGACAGTGGATTTCTTATCTTGAGGTATGGGGGGGGAGTACCTGGTAAAGATGACCAGCAGTTAACTGAGGAAAAAGAAAGAAAGAAGAAAAAAAAAAAAACAAGAGTCAAGACTCAAGAGACCCTTTTAGAGTCAGCCAGGCGTAGGTGAAAACCGAATCTCAAAAGCACTGAACACACAAAAGAGAAGACAAAAATTTGCACCTAGGAGATAAGAAGTAAAAGGGAAGCTGGGAAAACACTTAGGACCAAAAGATTGGTTTGAGCAAGATAAGCACTAAACACACACTATCAGCCAGGCATGGTAGTGCACACTTCAATCCCAACATTCGGGGTGACTCTCTGAGTTCCAGGCCGGCCTTGTCTACAGAGAAAGTTCCAGGACAGCTAGGCTGTTACACCGAGAAACGCTATCTCGGAAAACAAAAACAAACAAACAAAAACACTACCACAGTGTGGATGCCTGGAGGAGGTGACTGTTTACTGTAGCTTAGATTGCCCCCAACTCCCTACAAGTCTGAGCTGACCATCTTCTTCGAAACTTCTGCTTCCACCTCCCAAGTACTAGGATTACAAACATGTACCAGCACACGTGGCGTGAGTTTCTCTGAACCTTGTGTAGCGTAACCCAGGCTGGCTAAAACTCCTGAATCTTTTGCCTCAAAGTCACAGTTAATGCAGAGATTTAAACCACCACACCCACTTTTGTCACTGAGGAGTTTGATTTTTCTGCGTGCCATGGTTTAGCTGGGAAATGGATTGCATCACACCCTCTGGAATTCCTTCAGAACACTACTGCCCAAGACATGTTAAAAAAAACTGAGAAAAGAGAACCTGGGATGGTCTGCATGTTCTAAGAATTCATCTCACACAGCCTGGACTACTTGGCTCTTATATTCCCCACTCCATATCCATTATAGGACACTGGGCACCTTTCTGAGGACCTGCTACTTTCATATAGAAACAACTGTGTACTGCCTATAGATGTGCTGAGGATCAAACCAACTGAACCTTGCACTGTACTTTGTAAGCTTTCAATGCCAGGTATTATTGTATTTTCGAGACAGGGTATAATGGTAAAAATAAAACGGCACTGTTCCATGAGGGGGATGGATAGGCACACCATGCTGAGTGAGGTTGGATATTTATTTAGTGGGTTATGAAGGGGAAAGGGGAAACTGGGGTAGAGCAAAGAGAGAAAGTGAAAGAGAAACGCGGGGTGGGGGGGGGCTACCTCTTCTGAAGAGAGAGAGGGAAAAAAGGAGTTCAGGCTGGAAGGGGAAAGGGGCAAGGTGGGGAGGAGAGAGAAAAGGAGCTCAGGCTGAAAGCAGGAGGAAGATCAAAAAGAAAGATCCTGCTTGCCTTGGCAGAAGGGGGAGGGAGTGGGCGGGGCTTTTCTCTTAAAGGGACAGGGCAGGACAGACCAAGTCACAGGGACTTGAGACAGTAGTAGCTCCACCTCCCCATTCCTTGAATTACAGATTTATGCTGCCACACGTTGCTTGGTTTGCTTGGTTTGTTTTTTTTTTTTTTTTTTCGGTTGAATGTTGGTTTTGGGACAGCACCTCACGTAAACCCAACCTGGTCAGAACTTGCTGTTTATCTGAAGATGACTTTGAAATCCTGATCTTCCTGAGTGCTCGGATTAGAGGTTTGGGCCACCACCACACACAACTGCTGGCATGGTGCTGAAGACAGAACCCAGGGCTTTCTGCATGCTAGGCAAGCAAGCACTGTATTTACTCTCTGAACCACATTCCCAGCTCCTGAGGGCATTATTATTTTGACTGACCTGGATCTCACTAAGCAGCCCAATGAGACCTCGACCTATAGCAATACTCCTCCTCTGCCCTCTCAGTTTTCTGGGATTACAAATAGGAACCTCCAGCAAGTTATTTTAATACATTTTTCAGGCCCAAGCAAAACTTATCTTTCTTTGAAGATGCTCAATCAAAACAGTTGGGTACCCCATGTCTCTCAACACACACTGAAGATGTAACTAAGCATTGGGGTTGATGTCTACGCCAAAGTCTAAGTAATTATATTTTTGGCCAGGAAGTAGAGTTAACAGTATTAATCACTGATATTTGGTAAGCAGTATGGGTCAGAAGCTTGATGCTTTCTTTTTAGATAAACCCAAAACCCCGAGCTGGACTAATACATGACCTGTTTACAGATAGAGTGAACAGGCTAAGGAACCACGCTAAACTTGCTAGAGGGATAGCCTGACACCGTAAGCCGCCTGCTGTGTATGGCCCCACCCATTAAACAAATGAGGAGGAGGCGCAATACTTCTCGTGGTGTGCACGTCTCACCGGACTGGCTCGGAAACTAGACTCGCGATTTTGAGGGCGGCAAAAACGAGCTACTCGAGCTGAAATAGGGAGGTGCCTCCTGCACCGGATTCCCGGGGTCACCTGCAACCGAAACCTTCTGGGTCTGGTGCACAGGAAGCCTCTCGCCTCGCCTGGTGTAAAAGACACCGCTACAGCGATGGGGACGGCCCCAGGTGCAGGCTACTTCCAAAGGGGCAGCCTGTTTTGGTTCACAATCATCACCGTCTCCTTCACCTACTACACGGTAATGCCGGCAAGCGGCAGGCACGGGTCACGCAGTCGCACTGGCCTGCCCGAGCAAAGCCTGGGAAACCGGCTCGCCCGGCTCTCCCTGCGTGGACGAGGGTGGGAAGCAGGTCTTGCCCCACAACCCGGTGTTTAGGGCTCTCAAGATGGTGGTGGCGAAGTCGGAGGCCCGCAGGGACGCCGCTACATACTTCCGCGCAGCCAGACCCTGGCCCTCGTTGGTCACCGTCCTGGGGCTAGGCTACTTCGCGGTGAGGTTTGGAACCTACGGGCGCCACTAGCCCCCAGAACCCTGAGGGCAAAGTGCACGCGCGGAGAAGGAGGGGGAGGGGGCGGCTTCTGCGCACGCGAACAGCGGTTGCCTAGGTTACTAGTGTACGCGGAAGTTCGGTGGGCTCTGGGGATCTTCTAGTTGACGGTGTTCCGGTCCGGCGTCTTCTCCCTCCGTATCAATGAGGTTTAACCAAGTTTTATCGTTTGGGAAAGGGAGAAGTGAAGTTAGTATATTTCCGTAGACCTAACAACTCAATATAAAATTCGTAGCAGAGTGTTTGAATAAGTTTGAACTGCTTGGAAAATGATGATAAACTTAATGGATGGGTAGGGTTTAATTAGTAAGAAGGAAAGGAGAGAATATAACTGGATGTGGAAGAAGACAGTTGCATAGGGGAAGAATAACTTTTGCCCAGTTGAGAAAGATTTTGTTTAAAGAATAACGAGAAAGATGCTGGAGAATTGGGCTCAACTGGTATAATTATGAAGAAATGCTATTTAAATATTCCAGGAGACCCAAGGATTGTCGTGTCCACAGTGTTGTTGGTGTCTAGTGTGATCACCCCTGTCCTAATTTCACCATATGCAGAGGCGCGAATTGAAAAATTTCAAGGATATAGTTTTGTTCTGAGGTCCCCATCTAGCGGATATAGAAGGGAGGAAGTCTTTGCTAGTTCAAACAGTTATTGCAGTTACAATATGAGCTTCATCTGGACTTTGTGAAATAACATCCACAGAGAGGTAAAGGTGTCCTTGACAGAAATGTACAGGAATATAATATAATATAATATATAATTAATATAATATAATTTTAATAGTCATTGCAAATGTTGACATGTAATAGCAGAAACTACATGGCAGAGGCTGAGAAGATGGTCATTCAGCTACAGAACCCTTATATAAATAAACAGTTTCAGTTCAAACTTCAGTTTTAGGGGTACAAAAGGTGAAAGAACAGTTCTAAATTAAAATGGGAGATAGATCTGTTCTGGCTGTAACTTCTGCAGCCTAGCCAAGGCATGCAAATTCTGTAACAAATGGCTAATGACATCTATAAAATAACATTTTACCGTCATACATTAAGAATATCACACTCCATTAATCCCAGCTCTCTTGAGAGGCAGAGGCAGGCGGATCTCTGTGAGTTCGAGGCCAGCCTGGTCTACAAGAGCTAGTTCCAGGACAGGCTCCATAGCTTCAGAGAAACCTTGTCTTGAAAAACAAACAAACAAAAAGAATAGCAGTCTCCCTCTCCCTGGACACTGATTCTGAATACTATTTTCTCCAGCATAAATCTCACAATTAAGTTGTTATTCAGGAATAAAAGTTGGTACTGGAGGATTGGATGATTTCTTCATGTTCTTTGGTCTGTAGTTGTTTTTGTAGAATCATTATTGTTCCACAGCTGCTGTTAAATATAATCATTTACTGAACAAATTCTATGCTTCTGGTTCTCTTTCAGTGGGTTGTCTTCTGGCCTCAGAGTGTCCCTTATCAGAGCCTTGGACCCCTGGGTCCCTTTACAAAGTACTTGGTGGACCACCATCACACCCTCTTAAGAAATGGGTAAGAAAAGGGAGGTTATAGACACTCACTGCGGCTCCAGGCTCTCTGGGTACCTGGAAGGCTTACAGTTACCTTTAGGTAGCTAACAGAGATGCTAGTTTGCATTGAGATGCCTTTCTTTTTAAAGTTTCTGTGTTAGAGTTAATTAGTAAATTACTATAACCTTAAACTAAAAAACGGCTTTTTGTTGTTGTTTCAGGTATTGGCTTGCTTGGCTGATTCATGTGGGAGAGTCCCTATATGCCATGGTATTGTGCAAGTAAGTCTTTGTAATAGGAACTTCTCACTTTCATCTTGGTATTTGGTGTAAGTCATGAGCAGCCATGTCTAAATAATTTATACACTTTGAGGCTGAGAGCCTGCAGCCTGAATTCCTATACCTAATACTGAGCCTGGAACAGAGGTAGTCAGTAAATGTTTGATGAATGAATGCAGTTTGCTTGCATTTACCAATTAATTATTTAGTTGGGTCTTTTTTTCCTTTTTTGGTTTTTCGAGACGGAGTTTCTCTGTATAGCTTTGGAGCCTGTCCTGGAATTCACTCTATAGACCAGGCTGGTCTCAGACTCACAGAGATCCACCTGCCTCTGCCCCCTGAATGCTGGAATTAAAGGCAGAGGCTACCATCACCTGGCAATTAGTTAGTTATTTAATTGAGGTACTTTGCTGTGTTTCAAAAATTGTGTCTAACCAACTAGAGCAGTTAATACTCTGTCTTCTAATTTGCAAAAGAACTGAGTTATTGATCTAGGCTGTTGGTTTTTAATCCAGTTTCAAAACAGAATCACATGAAGAGCTGTTTTGAAATATATATGCCTGGTTTCCAGATCCAGAGATTGTGATCTGATAGACCTT
Source organism: Myodes glareolus (assembly GCF_982192425.1). NCBI lineage: Eukaryota > Metazoa > Chordata > Mammalia > Rodentia > Cricetidae > Myodes > Myodes glareolus. The sequence goes on along the minus strand of NC_142030.1, from coordinate 32,425,029 downwards.
GCTTTGACACAAGTATATGTAACTTTCCTAAAACTCCTCAGATAATTCTGTGGTTTGATATTAATTAAATACCACCCAAACCATATCCTCATATACTGCACTTCAGAATTGTAAATAGAACTAAAAGAAGAATACAATAATCCCCTGGCACCAACATTAAAGTTCTCTTGTTTAAATTTGCTCCTTTCCAGGCATAAAGGAATCACAGACGGCCAGGCTCAACTCCTCTGGTTCCTACAGACTTTCTTCTTTGGCATAGCTTCTCTTTCCATCCTGATTGCTTACAGACCAAAGCACAAAAAACACAATTAAAGGAGATAGCCAAGTTTTTTTTTTCCCACTTCTTTAAGCCCTCCTTTCTGTGGGTCCTAGTTTCTGTACAGATGACCTCTCTGCATTCCAGGCAGGGTCTGTCACAGAAACCTGTCTAAATTGCACTTATTTGGGGTGCTCTGACCAAACTTGGATAGAGCATTTGTTGTTTAAGAAAGACCCTGCCATTCCAGCTCTGCAGACGACCTGCTTGGAGGAGGCCTTGGGCCTCTTTCCTGAGGTCCTTGGCCGAGGCACTTTCCTCTTGTGTCTTTTGGCTAAAACACAAACTGGATTATTTTTTTATGGGTTCACCCTTGCCCTTCCTTCAGACTAATGCTCCCTCCCCTCCTCCCCACTGATAGGTTTCCACCCCCACCTTTCCCCCTGGTTCAGGACTAAGGTAAAGTAAAACTTCCACATATTACCAGTTCCATAGGCATTTATCCACCACGAAGCAGGATCTTATCCACACACACACACACACACAGAGTCGCTACCCCACCCCGCATCTTGTTTCTATTTCTCCAGCTACAGAGAAAGATAAAAACAAAGCAAGTGCCTGGCATAGAAACTGGAGGGACCTGCTGAGCCTAAGTCAGGAACATTGTGGGTGTCCTCCCTGATGCTGCGTACCAGAGGAGGTGACTGTTAAGTTGGAAGCGTAGCCCCCAGCCCCCAGGCCTGAGAGTTGTATTGGTCTGGACTCCAAATCCCAGAGTATTTATGTGAGCTCCCAAAGGAGAAATACGTGGTCCCTTTTCCTTCCTCATGGCCTCCCTGTTCCCCCTGGGGGCCACCCGAGAGCACAGGAATCCCATTAAACCTGGATATTTCTTAATTTGGCTTGCTTTGATTTGGCTTGATTGGGAATTTACATCGGCATAGAGCTTGCATTAGGAAAAATTTCTAACAGTGACTTTACCCAACTTATGGTTGGGTATGCTGAAAGACCCCCAGAGTAGGGAGACTCTCACTCAAGTCTCAGGATAACACGACCCCCCAAGAACTCACAAGAGACTGTCCTTGCTGCAATCACAGGAGGTTTATTGACAGGAACCAGCACGCTGGGGCCGAGACTCATTTCCCACGCAGGGGTAGCTCCCGAGTAACTGGGAGAAGGCGTATTTAGGGGAAGAAATCACAACCCAAAGGGGGTAGAGAGGGCGTCATTGGAAAATTCCGAAAATACCAGTGATAATCACAAGGGGGTAGCTACCCATTTCTCAAGATTATTCTCAAGATTATAATCTAACTTTATGGTCAGCTAGTTCCTGGAACAGAGTCACTGAACCCACTAATCTAGATTTTTGGCTCTACTCCTCCTGGTCCTTCGATGCTTAGGGAGCTAATGGCACTGCCGGGTTGTTCCTTCACTTCAAGCTACTTCTTATCCTTCCTTTCCCCTTGGTACTCAGCTCCAGCCCTACCCCATCGATGGTAACCCTTCAGGGTCGCAGACCGAAACTACAAACCCATCTCACTGTGCTCCATGCGTAACTTTCTCCATGTGAAAACTGTTGAGCCTGTTTAGTGCGCTCTGCCACAGACGCGCCCAAGACTGCTCCTATCGGCAGCAGCCCTCTGTGGGTCCTCCCTGGGAAACCTGGTTCCTCTCACACGTTCCTGCTCAGTCATCACTCCATTCTGGTGATACTCCTCCAGATTATCCAGCCTGCTACTTCTGCTTCCCCATTCACTGTGAGTACCTGATTAGTGCTAACTGTGTAGCTGACTATTGCTAACGATGCATAGCTGAATAGTGCTAACTGGTTGGGAAGAATCACTAACTCTTCTGTCCCCCAACCCTGGCAGGATGACACTGTCAACTCTAGGAGTCTTTACAGCTCTTTCCCCAGAAGACCAACTATTTTCAGAGCAATTCCTCATTTCCCTTCAGTGACATGGCAAGGCAATTTGTTTATGTTGGCAAGCATTTACAAGAAACACCTCAGGCCAGGAAAGCCCCCAAGTGAAGACTCACCCTGAAAGGTTGTAGACTCTTGCAAATGTATCTCAGCCTTCTGTTTTGGAATCAAGTATTGCATTTAGGTAAAAGGGATTTGTAACCAAGTTGGTTTGGGTTGCACACTTTATTTTGCTTCCTTTTCCTGAAGAGCACTTTTCCAGAACACTAGTCAGACTCTGGGAATTAATTTGAATTCTAAAGTTTTGTGTTCAACTCTATGCCTTCACCAAGAAAGGAATCCACTCTCGGCAGAGCAGGGCTTGGTGTGTCCATGGCAGCTACATCTCAGAGTCAGGAGGACAGGATCCGATCTGGTGAATGGAGTCTACATAAGCTTCCCATACACACACCACCCTCCACCATCCTGGGGTCAGGGATTTGATAGAGTCTTTCTCTGTAACTATAGTTGGCCTGGTATTCATTATATAGCCCAAGCTCGATTTGAACTCACAACAGTCTTCCTGCCTCATCCTCCAGCATGCCAGGCCTACTGGCATGCACCACCATATCCAGCTATATGTCTCAAGGAAGCCATTATCCCTGAAGAAACTGAGTGAATTCCTACCAAGATGGCTGACTAGCTCTGGCAGTTGGCCGAGTCCTTCAAGATGAAACCCACAGAAACAGGAACCATAGTGCCTTTTGTAATGGTCTGTCCTGTCCCTTTAAGAGACAAGCCCACCCACTCCTCCCCAGGCAAATGATCTTCCTTCTGCTTGTCTCTTAAAGGGACAGGACAGACTTAATTAAAGGTGGTGCCACACCTTGAATCTCAGCACTTGGGATCTCAATACTTGCAGGTGGATCTCTGTGGGTTTCAGGACAACTAGAACTATGTAATAGACCCTATCTCAAAAAAAAAAAAAAAGAAGAAGAAGAAGAAACAGTGGGAGCAAGAAAATGCATAGGTTTCCAAAACTGAGGCAGAGATATTGGAATTCCACACCACCTCACTACACTGAAGATTTCTAGAACTGGAGGCAGAATGCTAGTAACCAGTGTAGACTGACGCATGGAAAACCCAAGCTGAGAACGAGAACTTTACAAAATACTTTCTAGTCACATCCATAGGATATAATAGTTGTCAGGGTAGCCCTTTTAGCAGTAGCAATAGCATCTAACAGGATGCTATTCACAGACCCATCTAACAAATGCTGCTGCTACCCACATGAGAACCCTGGTTTCAACATCACTATGCTGACTCATGCCACACAATTTTGGAAGCGCACTGTGTTCAGCCAGTATCACTACAAACAGCCACTGTCTCTGCAGTCTTTACGCTTACATCTGAGTTCTTTTTTGTTTCTTCTGAATGTGCTATTGGTGTTCAGAGGGTTTTAAGTTTGTTTAGTAATTGCAATTGCCTTTTAGGTTTACTCTTCCCTGGCCTTCTTTTCTCCGTATTGCATCCTTGATATACATGATGCTGATAATGCCTCAAAGGCAAAACTATACCATAAGTGTGCTTGGAGAAGACTAGCTTCCCTCCTGCCCATGTCAGTTTATTCCCACCTGCTCACTTAGTTAAGGGGTAAGTTAAAATGTGCATAGCAGACAATCCCTAATGTAATGGGAAAGGCAAAAAGGAATGTCACCCTTTATGGACAGAACCTCTGTCATATAATACTCCACGTGGTGTTATAGGTAACCATCCCTAGAATAAAGAGTCCCATATGATGTTTGTAGAAAAAACTGGTCAAAGTACTAAGACTAAATGACAGCGAAATGACTGGCCTTGAATAGAACATGTCTGTGACCCCTTCAAGGTTCAAGAAAAATAAAGGAAAAGGGTACAGATAGAATGGAAGAGCCATGGATGTGAGGGCAACCTGCTACCCCATTGATTGTCAGGATTTAGTCAGCTGATCCGGCTGGCTAGGACAGTGTCACCCTCCTTGTAGCTCTGTGTGTGTTCCTCTCTAAGCTGTACTCTTGGTGGAGACCTTTCTGGAATAGAGGAGGATCAGTGTGATGGTTTGAATGAGAATGACTACCATAAGCTCATAAATTTGTTGGTATTTTTATTGTTTTTATTGAGCTATACATTTTCTCTACTCCCCCCCTCCTCCCCTCTTCATTTCTACCCTCTCTCATGACCCCCATGCACCCAATTTACCCAGGAGATTTTGTCTTTTTCACCTTCATATGTAGATTTGTGTATGTCTTTCTTAGAGTCTTCTTTATTGTCTAGTTTCTCTGGGGTTGTGGCCTGTAGGCTGGTTTTTCTTTGCTTTATGTCAAAAAGCCACTTATGAGTGAATATGTATTATATTTGTCTTTCTGGGTGTGGGTTACCCCACTCAGTATGTTTTTTTTTCCCTAGATCTATCCATTTATCTGTAAATTTCAAGATGTCATTATATTTTACCACTGTGTAGTACTCCATTGTGTAAATGTACCACATTTTCTTTATCCATTCTTTGGTTCAGGGGGAAGTAGGTTTATTTCCAGGTTCTTGCTTTTACAAATAATGCTGCTATGAACATAGCTGAGCACATGTCCTTGTGATATGATTGAGCACCTTTTGAGTATAGACCCAACAGCAGTATTGCTGGGTCTTGAGGTAAGGCTCATAAATGTGGATGCTTAGCTCCTAGCTGGTAGAACTATTAGGGAAGGATTAGGAGGTGTGGCCTTATTGGAGGAAGTGTGTTGGAGGGGGTTAGCTTTGAGGTTTAACAAGTCCAGGCCATTATCTATTTATGTTCTCCCCCACCCCACCTTCTGTGTCTCTTTTTATTTTCTCAGCATATAAGCTCTCAGCTTCTACTCCATGCTCCCTACCTCATGATTTTGTATTCCAACCTTCTGGAACAGTGAGTCCCCAAATTTAATACTTTCTTTTATAAGTTGCCTTGGTCGTGGTGTCTCTTCACAGCAATAGACAAGAAGCTAAGCGTCCATGTTCCCCTCTAAACAAGCTGTCAAGAATGGAACAGCTGGAGGATGGGGAGAAGCACTGTGAAACAGTTTCTTCTGGACATGACATTATGGATTCATGGCAGCTGCAGTGACCTACTCAAGATTGGCCCTATCACCTATTTCATCATGCACATGGGAGAGCCAAATGATGCCCCTCGCCCCCCATGAAGGAACTGCAGGAGGTTAATGGATGCTGGTAGAGAGAGTATCATGCTCTTCAGTGGAATAGCCACTGACAAGACACATATTCTAGTAATTAAACCCCCACTGATGCTCATTCAGGCCATCATTATTACACTCAACGGGTCTCCCACCCACCCACAAATACAAAGACTTAAAAATAGGAGATAGTTTAGAATGATGGTGGAAGATACAAAATTATCCCACACTAGTTCAGAATTACGTATAATAAAGGGTTGTTTATCTAGGGGAGACTCAGATCACAGTCTAGAGTCCTCTGCACGAACAGGGATGAAAGTCTAGCAGCTGGAAGCGAGAGAGGGGGAGAGAGAGAGAGAGAGAGAGCACACGCACACACACACACACACACACACACACGCGAGCGCGCGCACGCACTTTACAGTTACATTTATAGTGTAAGAGACCATGCCCAAGTGAGCTGGTATCTTAAAGGCTATTGGCTGAAGGAGCTCCCACAACATTAGAAGACAGTTTTTAGAGAAGAGGAGGAGGAAGGCTAATGGAAGGCTGAACAAAACCAAAATCCATTAGGTTCATATATGAAATTGTCAAGTATTTTAACAATATCTTTACTGATTCTTTGATAATTTCATACAGTGTATCTTGAACACTTTTGCTACCTTCCCCCAATTCTTCTTATAACCACCACCTTCCCCTCCCATTCTTTCCTACTCAACTTTGAATTTTCTAATCCTCTAACCTCCATCAACCCCATTGTTTTTGCCCAGCTTGTCTTGGGCTGCCCCAAAGTGTGGTCACCTGCCAGGGGTCACCCAGTAAAGGAAACTGTCTCTCCCTCTCCCCAAAGCTATCAAATGCCAGCAGCTCCCTCAGCCACTGGTAGGATTTTGTGCCCACGTCCTGTGCTGAGATTCTGCCCGGCTTGAGTTTGTGCAGGTCTCGTGCATGCTGTGACAGTGCTGTGCATGTGAGTTCATGTGTGCAACCAGGAAAGAGTCTCCTTGCTGCTTCCCACCTCTGCCTCTGGCAATTTCATCCACCCCACCCCACTCTAGAAGATCCCTGAGCCTGTGTGGAAGGGCATATGATATGAACACCCAGTTTAGTGCTGAGCACTCCATAGTCTCTTTTTTAAATATTTATTTATTTATTATGTATACAATATTCTGTCTGTGTGTATGCCTGCATGCCAGAAGAGGGCACCAGACCCCATTACAGATGGTTGTGAGCCACCATATGGTTGCTGGGAATTGAACTCAGGACCTTTGGAAGAGCAGGCAATGCTCTTAACCTCTGAGCCATCTCTCCAGCCCCACTCCATAGTCTCTTATTTGATCTATGGCGACCATTTCAGGGGTCTCAAAGAATATTTTTAGATAGTTTTGGTTTGGGGTTTTTTTTTTTTTTTTTTGGATTGGTTTCTCTGTGTAGCCTTGGCTGTTCTGGAAATAACCTCCAAAGACCAGGCTGTAGACTGGCCCTGAACTCTGAGTTCTACCTGCCTCTGCCCCTGAGTGCTGGGATTAAAGGCATGCACCACCACCACCAGCCCAGCTGTCTTGTTTTGTTTTTTTGTTTGTTTTTGTTTTGTTTTTGAGGCAGGGTTTCTCTGTGTAACCCTGACTGTCCTGGAACTTTCTCTATAGACCAGGCTGGCCTCGAAACTACAGAAATCCACCTGCCTCTGCCTCCCAAGTGCTGTGACCAAAAGTGTGTGCCACCACTGCCCAGCTCTAAGAATATTTTAGAAGAACCATATCTTCCAGAACTTCCTGCTTCAAGTCCTGAGAATTCGTTACCAGTTCATTGAGCTGGGATTATTTACCCCAGGACAATCATGGTTTGTGGGAATTGCAGCCCCGAGTTACATTTCCCTGCCCCCATTTGAGGTGCTTATCTGCAAAGAAAACATAACTTCCCTCTGCTCCTGGAATTGGGTAAGGAAGTTTGAGTGCACGTGATCATTCCTTGATCCCTGCTGGGGTCAGGTGACAGTCCCTACTGGGGTCAGGTGACAGTCCCTTCACAGCCCCCTCCTCATTTGGTGCCATGGTATAAAAGCTAGCCCCGGCAGAACAATAAAGAAGCTATTCCACCTCAGCCTCGTGCTCTGTGAATTCATTCAACCTGGACACCCTCCACTGAGACTCTTGGTTCCAGCCCAGCAGGCTCGGTAATGGTTCATTTCCTTTCCCTTTGGTGCTACTGGGAATGAAATGAGTCAATCAAGAAGAAGCAGAGCTCCCCAAAAGGGAAGACAAACCTGCATGAATCTGTTCTTTCCAAGGAAAAAGTGACAACAGTAGCAGTAACCTCTGAGAGACAGTGATGAACAGGACACTGCTTTCTTTCAGTTTTCAGGTTAGCATGCAAAGCAATGGCTTCCCTACACAGGTGTCTATACAGCAAGGCCCTGCTCAGTATTTATTTATTTATTTATTTATTTATTTATTTATTTTTATTATTTTTGAGACAGGGTTTCTCTGTAGCTTTGGAGCCTGTCTTGGAACCTGGTCTGCAGACCAGGCTGGCTTCGAACTCACAAAGATCCCCCTGCCTCTGCCACACTTCCCAAGTGCTGGGATAAAGACATGCATGCACCGCCACCGCCAGCACCCTGCTCAGTCTTTCATTGCTGCCCTTGTTTGCTCTTGAGAGCACAAGGCCGCGAGCAGGGGTTTGTTCCTTTGAGTGACAGCTCTGTTCAGCTCAGTTCCACTTAACAGCTGTGTCTCCTAGGGAGCATTACATCATCTCTTTGAGTCTTCTCTTGCTTGTTTTTCCTTTTATCCCCATTCCTTGCTGTCCTCAGTCCTAGGCAACAATTCCTAAGTGTTAGATATGCATGTCATATAAACATCCATTATTGTTGTGTGTGTATTTTTTTAAATAAAGAGTAATGTATTTGTAGCGAAAAGGCCCTATTGTGTTGCCACATGTCAGCCGCCATTTAACACTGGCATCTCAGGAAGCACTCTAAGTACCTGTCTGGTTTTCATTTAATACTTGACAGTTTGCCAAGAAGACCTAAGCTGTTCACATCCCATGCTGCTCCCTTAGAGAGTGAACAATCTATCTTGAAGACAGTACAAGAGCCAACTAATAGCCACTTGTGAAGGGCAAGTAAGAAAAAAAAAAGCCATACCTGGGCATGGTGGTGTACACCTTTAATCCCAGCCCTTGGAGACAGAGGCAGGTGGAATTCTGAGTTCAAGGCCAGCCTGGTCTACAAAGTGAGTTCCAGGACATCTGGAGCAACATAAAAAAAACCCTGTCTTGAACAACAACAACAACAAAAAACCTATTTTGATCAATTTAGCTAGGATGGATTTAAAGTACACAGTATAGGGGTTGGTGAAATGGCTCAGCATCTCAGCATGTAAAGGTGCTTACCACCAAGCTTAATGGCCTGAGTTTGATCCCAGTACACCACACACTCACATACACGTGTGCGTGCGCATGTGCATGCGTCCGCCGTGGCACACATGTACCTCTCAACTTTTCCTCAAGCTGCCTGTCAGGAGTGTGGAATGAACCACCCAAAGGCATGTTCTCAGCAGTGTGCCTCATGCCCCAAATATTTTGCAAAAGTTTTCCAGGTATAATACATTCAGAGAGAATGGTCCCTGTCGTTAGCTGCCTTAGATCCTACATCCTGTCCGTGTTACTGACGCCTGCCTTTGTGCTGTATCCATAGCAATGCACAAATAATATAAGCCCTCTGCAGACCTGGGGTTTCTTAACCAGCCCAGGGTGATTGCAACAGCATTTAGGAAGCTTTAACGTCTGCACAGCCAGGGTTCCCAGGCTTATGGTCAGAGTATTAGCCTATTTCCTAGGAAACTGAAATAAATACACGATGAAGTTTCAGTGATTGATGTGTCACAACTGCTACCCTGGCACCTTGTCAGTTTTGTAGTGAGACATCCCTCCCCAGAGGAGGGTCCTTATGCAGTATCATCACGTCCTTGGAATCAGCAGGATCCCACAGAATGGCTTCCATGTTAATAACATCAAGTGAGCACTCGCTGCATGCCAGGTATTGTGCTAATTGCCATGCTTGCCTTTCATGCAATACTCCTTTAACCCCCTGCACGCCCAGATCCCTGATGTCTCTATATTTTCACCAAGCTACCTTGGTGAATACTTTGCAAATATTAGCCAAGAAATATTGCTGCTAGCCCAGTTTTTCCAACTTAGAAAACTCCAACATTTGGGAGTTAGAAACAAGAGGTTCAATGAAATCATGTTACATGGTGAGTTCTGATGAGCCAGGTAGTTTGATACCCTTTCTCAAGAAATCAAAAGCAAGGAAGACAGCAGGAGCTGAATGAATAAGTAGCTCCTTTACAATCAGGACTAGCAAATGAGGAAATGAAGGACCACACCTAGACGCCCATGGCTCCAAAGTCTAACTATGTCTGTTATGTGTTCAGAACTAATTGCTAGGTACAAAACTAACCATAGCACAGTCTTTCCCCAATACCCGTATATTCACAGTGAAATGCATTTCCTGTGAAATTCACATCTGAAATAGACTCCACTATTGAGTTCCTTTTATGGAAATGATTCCATTTCTTTGAACAAGGGACCACTTGGGATGCCTCTTTGAAGTGACATCCAGTAGGGAAGTACCAATTTGAGTATTGAGTGACCACTGCACAGTGTCCCTGTGACCTTGTAAATAAATGATTCCAATGTTGCTCCTGATTTTTTACCTTAGGAAGGAGGTCTCGGTCAGATATGCAGGGTGACTAGGCTGATGAGATTCCCAGGCACCAGTCCAAGTTCACTTTAGTAACTCTGAGGACTCCTGGGATGAAAGGGAGATGGCCAGGCCTCTCCGCTGCATATCCACATAATGTTCTGAACCTCCAGTCCTCACTGTGAGGGGAATGACCCCTAGCAATTCAGCTGTAACTAACCCCCAGGTGCCTTCTGCTGTGAAAGTATCCATACTAGAAGGGACAGACCGGTCACTGCACATTGGCCTCCAGGGACTGTCAACCAAAGACTAACCATCCTCAATCCGGGTCAAAGTGCACATCAAGAGTCCACTTGGCAGGCCAGGGGTAGCTGGCTGGCTGGGGGGAAATGACTCAGCGTGAAGATCATGTATGAGGACCCAAGTTTGGCTACCAGCACTCAAATCAGGTGTCTTGTAACCACCTTAACTCCAGCCCTGGGGAGATTCATTGCCTCAGGCTTCTGTGGACATTTACTATACATATTGCTCTCTCTCTCTCTCTCTCTCTCTCTCTCTCTCTCTCTCTCTCTCTCATACACACACACACACACACACACACACACACACACACAGAGAGAGAGAGAGAGAGAGAGAGAGAGAGAGAGAGATACACATGATTAAAATTGATAAAAAAAACCTTTTTTTTGAAGAAAACTCATTGGGCACCAAGTGAAACAGTTGTTGGTTGAAGTATAGGCAGTTGTTGGTTGAAGTATATGGGTCTTTGGCTGTCTGGCTTCTTCTGTAAACATGAGACACAGCAACTATAACATGGACACATGGTTTTTTTTTGAGACAGGGTTTCCCTGTGTAACAGCCCTGGCTATACTGGAACTCACTTTGTAGACCAGATTGACCTCAAACTCACAGAAACTCACCTGCTTCTGCCTCCTAAGTGCTAGGATTAAAGGTGTGTGCCACCACCTCCCAGAATTTTACAGATCTCTTCAGCACAATAATTTAAACATAAAACATAACTTTAGCCATCACATATTAACCCTAACTAGTACACACTCTAAACACTAAGGACAGGAAAAGATATTTTTGCAGATGACAATAATAGTTATTTACTACATTTGAAAGCAAAATGAAACTTTTGTGCTTGTTTTTGTTTTCAAGAAAGGGTTTCTCTGTGTAACAGCCCTGGCTGTCCCGGAACTCGCTCTGTAGACCAGGCTGCCCTCAAACTCACCGAGCTTCACCTGCCTCTGCCTCCCAAGTGTGTGTGCCTCTACCACCTGGTGCAAAATGAAATTTTTAGGTGATTAATGATTTACTTGAAGGTAGCAACAGTCAATGAACTGAAACAAAAGCATCTCCACAAGATTATGGAATTAATTTTGACCTCAAAGCCTTTGAAATCAGTATTTTTTTTAAAAAAAAAGGTCAGTTTGGGCCAGGTGGTGGCAGTGGTGGCACAGGCCTTTAATCCCAGCACTTAGGAGGCAGAAGCAAGCAAATACCTAGGTTCCAGGCTGGTCTGATCTACAGAGCGAGTTCTAGGACAACCAGGAACACATAGAAAAACCCTGTCTAAAAAAAACAAATAAATAAAATTTTATTCGTTTTGGTTTATAGTATTTGAGCTTGGACTATTTTAAATATTAAAATTTTAATTTTTACGTTGTGCTATTCTTCTCATTTATGAAAGGCTTAAGCAGTTTGTTTACAATATAGAATATATAATGTACTTAAACTGTTCAAGCTCCCACTGACATCAGACCGAATATGGATCATCTATTGATATAAGCAACATTGTGCATGAAAAGACAAGCAAATAAACTTTTGGAAGAATAGCATGTTGTTCAATTTCTATGAAATATAAAGTCAAACAAAACTAGTTCATACTATCAAATGTGGCTTCTTGGATACTGTTGTTGGTCTCTCCTTTGGTCTGGGTACTGTTTACATGGGTGTCTTCAGTTCCTAAAATGTATGCACACTGTAGTTCCAAACTTAAAGAAAAAAATGACCTCCTAATTCCAAACCTCTTGTCGCTTTAACTCAGTTGTTGCAATCACACCTTCAGCAGAATAGAAAAAGTCTAGCCTCTAACTAACCCCACCCTCTCTCCTCTAGAGTTACACATTGTAAACATTGGATGCTACCCTTCCAGGTTCGTGACTCTTCACCCAACCCTAGGGAGGAGGAATTATTTCAGTCTCTCACACTGGGAGGATGTAGAAGAGAGGCTGGCCTGCTCAGGGCTCTACTGTCCACTGGGGAAGGTATTACAGAGCTATTGAAAGCTAACATCACCTAGTGGCCATTCAGATACTGCCTTACAGGGATTGCCAACCACGTAAGGTAGAGAATTAAATGTTCCTGACTGAAGGTCCTCTTGTTTGTAATATATTAGCTCTCATCTCATGCAATGGTGAAAGATTTTTATTTTCTTTTTGAGAGTTTAGCCATACAGCCCAGGCTGGCCACAAATTTGTGGTCGTTTGGCTTCTGCTTCTCCTGGGAGCTGGTGAGGCAGGCGAGCATAGGAAACAGTTCAGTACTCTTGGACATCAATCAAGATGATCCCCCACTGTACACCAAGAGCCAGTCTCTTAAAAAAGGTGTTTGTATATAATCATCCTACTTCATAGTTTCAAGTCAGTAGAAAGTATAGACTTATAATTAAGTAAAAGCTTTTAAAAAAATCTTAGAAACCTGGAAAAGCCTGGTGTGGTATGGTAACATCTATAGCCCCAGGTTTAAGCAAGGCTGGGGCAGAGTGTTCTCTTGAGACCATAAGCGTGTGTGTGTGTGTGTGTGTGTGTGTGTGTGTGTGTGTGTGTGTGTGTGTGTTGTCTTAAATGCTATATGCAGACAAGAATCACTTTGAACTCTCCCGGTGTGCAGAGATTAGAGGCACATGCCACTGTCCCCGTGAGTCTAGTATTTTAAGGCCAGCTTTGATGGCACAGTAAGTCCTCATCTCAAACAAAATAACAATTTAGATGAGGGAGTTTGCACTGGATATAAACGGCAAACACCTATAGTCCCAGGACTGGGGCAGTGGAGGCACGAGGATCAAGGTTATACTGAATTCAGAGCAAGTCCAAGGCTAGCCTGGGCTGGAAGAGATCTTATCTCAAAACAAAATCAAAAAGCAAAGGTTGTGGAAGAGAAATGATAAATATTTGCTTAGGTCACCTTGATTTGAACATTCCACAAAGTCTGTGCACATACTGATGCCTATAAATATGACAGTAATGTGTTGACTTTGTGTGCAGAGCACATAAAACTATGTACTCTTTTTTCTGGAAGAAAAAGAATGAGATTTTGTTGTGACTGTGTCGCTGTCTTGGCTCAGTTAAACCCTGCCAGGCCTCCGCTGTTATCAATTTTCCTTGAACGCCCTGAAGATCTGGCATTGCTCACGCCTTTCTACCCTGAGGAAAGTTGGAATCAGCAAGGCCCTGACTGAACAGCTTTAGGCTCAGAAAAACTTGGGAGAGCAATTCAGAGACGGGCAGAGGAATTTGACTGTGTTGCCCAGGCTGGCCTTGAACTGCCAACCCTCCCATCTCTTCCTCTAAGGGGCTGAGAATACAGGCAAGTGCCCACACCCTGCTTTACTTGAGCTGTTTTTATTACTCCATTTTCTAGTGTGGACTAAAGATGGGGGTGGGGGTGCTGCCGAAGGCTGCAACACCAGTAAAATAATCAGGATTTGCACCGACTCCATAACTAGCAGAAACTAACTCAGATTCTTCAAACGGTCATCCACACAGTGTCTGCAGACAGCTAACACTTTCATGGTGACATAAATGAGATCATCTCTCCAGAGAGTGCTGCGGAGAACATTCCCTAAGGGTTAGGGGTAGGGGATGCCAGCTGCCACCAGTCTCTACAGGGAATCCTAGAACATCTGGGGAAAGCCATGTTTGTGGTGTTAACTGAACTCAGCACTGTGAATGCACTGTGGGGAGCACCCCGTGTGTGAGCACCCCATGTGTGAGCATCCCTTGTGAGCACCCCAGAGCTGAGCTGGCAGGTAACACACCACTGTTAGCATTCATTTCTTCCCTCACCCCTGCATTTCTGTCTCCCTGCACTAAGGAGATTGGCTCATCTTCCTATACCTCCTACCTCCTGGGAGGGTTTGGGACAGAGGAACAACTGGGGCTGTAGCTCAATAAGTAGAGTGCTGGCTTAGCATTTACAAAGTCCTGGATTCAACACCCAATACCTCATAGACTAGGCACAGCAGAGCACATCTGTAATCCCAGAACTGAAGGCAGAAATTCAAGGTCATTCTCGGCTACATAACGAGTTCAAGGCTAGCCTGTGCTTCACGAGACCCTGTCTCAAAACAAAATAAATAACTATTGTTAAAAGCACTGAATGTCAACATTCTAAGTCTTCTACCTCCTTTTCTTAAGCCAGTGGAGGCGCCCGTGCCAAACTAGTGACATATTTTCTGATTGTTGATTCTGTGAGCCTTGGACCATCAACTGCCCTCCTTTTGTGCATAGAAAAGCTGGCCTTTTTTTAATGCATCAAGGGGGGCTTTCCTAGTTCAGGCTTCCCTGTGGCTTTGGAAATCTTTGTTTGGTGCCAAAAACAGAGGACAAGAAGGCGTTGTGCATTCCAACACCACCACCCCCCCCGCCACTGAGGCTCTTCCAGTTGGACAGACCCTCTTGTCCAATCTCTATGCCCAGAAGTCTAGCCAGCCTCTATTTCCTGCTTCCCTTGGCTCCATGCCTTTGGCCACGAGCAAGAAGAACAAGCCCCTGCCAGATTCCCTGACATGTGTCCCCCAGCAGCCCAGTCTGAGGAATTCCTAAAATAGACTGTAGCATGCATGCCCTGAAGCATTACTGGAGCAAACTGCTTGGGTCCCTAGAGTGGCATACCTTGGCCACCTCCTATTCCACTGTATGTGGGTTTCTGTGCAACCTGGCAGGGAAATAGGAACTTTCTGGGATGGGGTAGCTCTTCTGGAAAGAGCACTTCCCTCTGTGGGTGGCCTTGAGACCCAGATTGCACAAGGCCCACCACTGCCAGACACCAAATAACCCCACTTGCTTGTCGCCTCCTACACATCCCTGGCTGCTGACTTTCCTGGGGCCTAGGAGTTCAGAGGACGAAGCAGGCTGCACAGATATGCTCTGCCTCCAACATGCGATCACTTAATCCCTTTTGTATCTAAAACATAATTGCTGATTGCCTCACTGGTGCTAAGAGCAGTGCAGCCTCAGCTGAGCTCCGTGCTCAAAGAAGACAGTGAGAAAACGACGGCATAACAGCCAACACTGGCACTTACTGCCACCACCCAGCCAGCTTGCCCATGTGCTCCGCTGCCTGACAGCAGCCTGGCATATCCCACTAGTTCTATCCGTGGATGCCCACCTCCATTTTCAACGTCATTTCTGGAGAATGCTGAAGGTGGACCTTAGAGAATAGGTGTGTACTGTTAGTGTTCCTTCGTGTGTTTCAGCTGGCTTCTGTAGGAGAGCACATAAATTTCTTTCCAAACGCTACAGGTCTGCCAATGTATGGAGTGATTCACGTCCATCTAGTTCTGGTGGATCTTGTAGGGAAAGAAGCCAATCTTCTACCACTAGCAATATTTGTCTCTTTCACGTCTTCTTGTGGAGCTGGGGAGGTGGCTCGGTGGTTAAGAGCACTGCCTACTCTTCTGAGTTCAATTCTTAGCAACCGTTACATGGTGGCTCACAACCATCTATAATGAGATCTGGTGTCCTCTTCTGGCATACAGGCATACATAAAGGCAGAACACTATATACATAAGTAAGTAAATCTTTTAAAAAAGAGAGAGGGAAAGAAAGGAAGAAAGGAAGGAAGGAAAAAGAAGAAGAAGAAGAAGAAGAAGAAGAAGAAGAAGAAGAAGAAGAAGAAGAAGAAGAAGAAGAAGAAGAAGAAGAAGGGAAGGGAAGAAGGGAAGGGAAGGGAGGGAGGGAGGGAGGGAGGGAGGGAGGGAGGGAGGAAGGAAGGAAGGAAGGAAGGAAGAAAGAAAGAAAGAAAGAAAGAAAGAAAGAAAGAAAGAAAGAAAGAACTTGCTGCTCTTGCGAGGACCTAGGATCAGTTCCTGTCATCCATATCTAGTTCCAGGAAATCCGATACCCTCCTCTGTCCTGCATGGGCACTGCATGTACAAATCCCTGCACCACATCAGGCAACTCACCACTGCCTGCAACCTCAGCTCCAGGGGATCTGACAGGTCTGCCTCTGGAGGAAACTGCAGTCATGTACATATATATCCATACACAGACACATAGTTAAAAATAACTTCAAAAGTTAAAAAATTTTAGCTGGGCGGTAATGGTGCATGCCTTTAATCCCAGCACTTGGGAAGCAGAGGCAAGCAAGTCTCTGTGAGTTCCAGGTCGGCCTGGGCTATGTAGACAGATCCTGTCTCAAAATATCAAAAACCAAACAACAGCAACAACAAAAATCTTTCCTCTCAGACATAGCATGCCTATGGAATACACACACACACACACACACACACACACGGGATGAGCTGGGGGTTCGAGTCTTTCCTAGTTCTTTGGCGCCATTGCCACCTCTATCTTGTGAGACTCCAATAGGAGAAGGAAGCAAGAAGGAAAATGTATGGCTGTCAGGCCTCAGACAAAGCCTACATTTCCAACAACAGAAAAGTACCCCGAAGCAAATGAATATAAAACAACTGGAAAGAGCGCGCCCTCTAGTGGAGCGTGGAAAAAACTCCTCTTCGTTGCTAGCTAGCCAGGAACGCTGGTAAATAAACATTAAAATATTGATTGGCAAATTCCCCTTCAGTATCTGGTACTGGAATTTGGATATTGATCAAACGTGTCATCGCCTGGAGAGGTGACTCAGTGGATAAGAGCACCTGCTGCTCTCCCAGAGGGCTTGAGTTCTATTCTCAGCACCCACGTGAAGTGGCTCACAGCTGACTGACTCCAGCTTGGCAAGGTGAGGAAGCCAATTCCCTCTTCTGACTTCTGCCATCAACCTCACACACGCAGCATACACTCACAACACGCACACTCATACATATACATTGTGTGTGTGAGATATATATATATTCTTTTTACTTTTCTGGGTGGGGGGTTAAGATGCAAAGGTTCTCCTGACTGTCCAGGTTGACTTCAAACTCACAGAGATCCACCTGCCTTTGCTTCCCAAGTGCTAGGATTAAAGGCTTGTGCCCTCACTGTTTGGCTATATTTTTAAAACTTTATTTCATAATGTAGAAACCCCATGACTACACGTCTATTAGTAAAGGATACTTGATAAACAGTGGCACTCACTGGGGTCATTTGTGATGCTTTTCTTTTCATTTTATTTGTTTATTTTTAATGATTTTAGTTTTATTTTCTGTGTACAGGTGTTTTGCCTGCATGGCTGTGTGTGCACCTGGTGCACAGCATCCCCAGAAGCCAGAAGGTATCCCCTAGGACTGGAGCTGCAGACTGTTGTAAGCTGCCGTGTGTGCTGGGAATGCAGACCATCTGGAAGAGCAAACAACACATGTGCTTAATCACTAATCCATCTCTCTTTTTGCTACTCTCAGAAAGAATTAAATGGGTGTTATTTTGTTCATTTCTATGAACCTTCTCAAGTCTTCAAAGACCTTCTAAGAACTAATGATATGACTGAGGTAAATATAAATGTAAAAGCAAAATATCCTTTTCATCCCATGTCTAAATATATATTGAATAAGTGCAGAATTTGTGGATGAAGAGTCCACCAAGCTGAGGGGACTGGGCGAAGGGAGGAGCAGCTAGTAACACAGTGCTTTCAATGTTTTTACATTATATATTTCATTACTTTGGGGTTTTCTGTTTTCTTGTCTTTTTATTTCTTCCTTCTTTTTTCTTTTCTTTCTCTCTTTCTTTCTTTCTTTCTTTTTTTATTTCAAGACAGGCTTTCTCTGTGTATCTCTGGTCTCTGGCTGTCCTGGAACTCGCTTTGTAGAACAAGCCAGCCTCAAACTCACAGAGATCCACCTGTCTCTGCCTCCCTAAATTCTGGGATTAAAGACATGTACCACCACTGCCCAGCATTACTTTGCTTCCTTAATTAATTCTTTTGAGACTAGATTTCATTATGTAGCCCTAGCTGTCTTGGGACTTGCTATGTAGACTAGGCTCACATCAAATTCACAGAAATCCTCCTGCCTCTGCCTTCTGAGTGCCGGCATTAAGGGCTGTGCATCATCACATTCACCAAATTAATTGATTTTTTTAATTTAATTACTTTTATTCGTGTGAGTGTGTGAGTGAGTGTGTATGTGTACATACCACATGCTGCTTATGAAGGTCAGGGTCTTTCCCAGTGTGGATACAAACCTGGGTGAGCAGGCGTCTTTACCCACTGAGTTGTTACATGGGCCCATACTTTGTAACTTAACAATGATAAAGTACCTAATTCATGTTATTTATTTGCTTATTCAGAGCCTGGATCTCACTATGTAATTCAGTTTAACCTTGACCGATTACCCTCCTGCCTAAGTCATCCAAGTTCTGGATTACAGGCTTTGTGTTTTCTTATCTTAAATTTAAAAAATTAGGTAGCCCACTGGCCCTAAGAAGAAAAAAAAATCCTTATGGGCTTAGGTTTTTTTGTTTTACAATTTCATACCTGTTAAGCTAAAGTAAAGCGGAATGCCCTATACAAGTATAGACAATTCTTGGCATTATTGAGACAAATCCTTCCCCCTAAACCTGCTCATCTGGGCATCCTAATCCTAGAGGGGGGCAAGAAAGGTAAGAATTAGATCCAAGTCTTGATGGCAGACCTGATAACTCCTAGTGTGTCCTGGGGCGGGGGGATGAGAAGGAAGAGCTCCTGATGAACACAGGGAGTGTGATGTGCAGCAGCTACACGGCTGATACAGCATGTGAGGGCACAGTGACCGAGAGAGGGCTCAGCAGTCCAGAGCACTCACTGCGCTTGCAGAGCGCCCAGGTTTGGTCCCTAGCACCCACATCAGGGGGTTCATAACTGCCTGTAACTTCAGCTCTAGGACAACTAACACCCTGGTTGGGCCTCTGTACTCATCTGTACACACCCACATGGAGACACAAACACGTTCTTTCACAGTCATGACCCTCAGATGCTCTCTTGACTCTTGATGGGTGAAGCCATTTTCCTGCAAAGGTGCCCAACCTGCAGCTAGGAGCTCTGTGCTTGGACTCTGTGGATTTTTTAGAATCAGTGTTCTCGCTTTATGGTTTTGCTGTCGTTTAGTTTTGCACTTGTTGGACTGGTGTGTTCCACAAATGAAACATCAACCATTCACGCTCTAAACTGCAGGAGGTTTGAGATGGTTTCAAGCTCACTGAAAACAAACAAACAAACAAACCAACAAACCCACCCAGCTCTTAGATTGGAAACATATATCCTCCCTTCCTCCATCCTACCCTTCCCCCAGCAGCTTGCTCAGCATAAACAGAACTAAGGATAGCAACAGTTATCTAAAACGTGGGTTGCAGAGGCAGCAAAGCTAGATTTGAAGCCTGATTCCACATCGCCCAACAGTGTGGCCATCAGCAAGTTTCTTAACCTCTCTGAATATCAGGGTTTTTTAATCTTCGGAATGGCTATATGATAACAGGTCCCTTGTGAGGTTATACTGAGGATCAGAGATGGTACGGCCGAAGAGAACACCAGGGTTTAGCTCCAGTTTATACCGTCTCTGACATAGACAGTTTAGATGTCTCTGACTCTGGCCGGGCTCTCCCTTTTATCTACAATAAACCTTCTCCTCCACCGCACCTAGGAGCAGTCATGTCCTTCCTTTTAATTTCTTTTATTTTTTTCCTCCATTCACCAAATACTACCTAGTGCATGGTTAGCATATTTGCTAACTGCTATGGCTTCAGTTCTATTTCATCTCTGGGACATCCCTTGCTTTTAAACTGCTTTGCAAGTTGTAAGTGATAAAGGTGCAAAATAACTCTCTCGATTTGTAAATTCCACCTGAGATGAGTTCACCCACTGCTGGTTTCATTGCTTACTGTGTTATTGCTGGTGAGGCCAGTCATAGGTCGATACCCCGGGTCTGAGTAGTTGTTTGGACACCTTGTAGCATCTCATTCCTTTACTCTTTAGTCTCTTTAGTAAGGAGTTAAATGGTCTTTATCAGTGAGTTTCTGTGGACAGCAGCGCTAGGTCTTCAGTTTCCTCTGTCCAATACCATGAGCCTTCATTTTCTGGTTCAGAGATAGTGCTTCAGATCCTGCGTGATCCTGGGAGGGATACAGAGAAAAATCCTCATTTCTGGCCTCAGTCTGGTTGTCTGTGGAATAGGTTTATAAAGAATAGTGGCCCCAGAAGCAGCCTCCTCCCCCACTTCTCTGTGGGGGTCCAAGGCTGGAGGTGGGATCAGGGGCTGGAAGATCTGCTCCGGAGGAGAGGTAGCCTTGGGATGGGATCCCGGGCTGGGCCTTCTCGGTGGGGCTTCTGGAGGGGGCGGATTCTCTGGAGCCAGAAACCCGGAGCCGCCCAGGAATTTTGGCTGGGACTGCATTTCCTTGGGTCGGGCGGGCGTGATCCCGGGGAGGCGGCTACGGACACACAGGCTGTGCTCGGTTGGCTCCTCGTCATGCAGCCGCTACTCTGCGCCCTGGCCGGGCTCGCTCTGCTCGGCGTCGAGGCGGGTGAGTGGGATCAGGGACCCAGGGACACCCCCGGACGGCGAGGTAGGAATGAGAGAGGAACCGGAGACAGAGATACCGGGAGAAGGGAAGGGAAGGAAAGGCGATGGTGACAGAAAATAGAAACACTGTACAGAAGAGGGAAGAGATCGAGGAGAGAGGTGAGTAAGAGAGGGGGGACTGAGAGCGGAAGAGAATTTGAGAATAACGCGTCTGGACGAGGAGAGCTAGAGCAAGGAGTTTGAGAAAAACACAAACAAGAAGGAAAGAAATGGGAATGCAGGAAGAAACAGGGAAAGAAAGATTGGGGGAAATGTGACAACCGGATGCCTAGGAGAGCGCGGGCAGCCTGGGCGGAGGTCCGGTTGCAGGGTGTGGCTGCCCTCGGGCCAGAGCATCCAGGGAAGGACTGCAGAGGGCGTCTTGAAGGAAGAGGAGCCAAAAGGGTCAGTGATCCAAGTAGGGTCAGCACCACCATTGAGGAGACAAATGGAATAAAGGTACCATCTCACCTTCCAGGAGGCTGGAGGGGTCTATAGTGAGGTGAGTGGGCCATCTTCCAGTTTCCCAGAACGATCCAAGAGCTGTGGCTCATCTAGTCTAGGCAAGGAGTGAGCTTATAGTGCCAAGGCAGACCCAGCACCAAACCTCAGGCCTCTGGCTCTCTTGGTTCTTGCTCCAGTCAGGCAGAAATGCCTGGCACTAAGAGTGAAGCTCTGACTGTTTTTTCAACGCCCACACAGAGAAGGGAGGCTAACTCCCTTCCATAAGAAGTAATTCCTATGGGGCAAATAGCTTTACATTTCACAGCATGGCTTCCGGGAGTGTATGAAAGACCGTGCCCACCAGGGAACAAACACTAGTTCTCTGAGATCATCAACTCCTCTAGCCTCAGTTTCCCCATCTGTTAAGGAGTGACTGGCATTCTGTGTAACTCAGTTTGCTCACAAGGCACAAGCTCCTTTCTCCTTCCCTCTCTTAGATTCTCCTGTCAGCTCTGCATGGGTGGCAAAAGTGGGGAACAGGGCTTAGCTGATGCCTCCCAGAGAAAGGAGCTGTCCCTGCTATGAATCGGTTTTCCTGCCCCTTTGAGCCACGACCGTTTTAAACATTGCTTTCCTTTCTGTTATGCATGTTCATTGCAACAGATTAAGAAGAAAGGGTAGATGTGCCAATGGAGTTTCCCAAGTTTTCACTTCTAACCTCTCAATCTTCAGACACTATCCCATTGCTTAACTTTCTAAAGATAATTTCAATACTTTCCTTGTACATACTGTGGGGTACAGTTTTTCCACGACTTTTGACTATGAAAATGATTTGGATACAAAAATAGAGTTTAAAATGACAGCACACATAAAAATGGATTACTAAATGTAATTATACTATAAGTATTAATTAAGCAACCTCACCTCTACTGTCATTCTTGGGTTATTTTAAAGGAAATTTCAAGCACTGCGTTTATTTTTTAAGTTTATGTGTTTGACAAATTTCATGCATGTGATGAATTTTGTCGTTCTCACACCCCTCCCCCAATCTGTTCCCCTCACTGAAACTTTCTTCTGAGCAAGTCCCTCCACCACTTGCGTATTTTCTTTTTTATGAGCTTAGTTCCTTTTTAAAAAATATTTACTTTTATATGTGTGCATTCTAAGATTATGCACGTGCACCACATCTGTGTGCAAGCCTGTGGAACTCAGAAGAGGGCACTGGATCCCCGGGAACTCGAGTTACAGATGAATGTGAGCCACCATATGGGTGCTGGGGAATGAACTCAGGTACTCTGCAAGAACAGTAAGCACTAGTTAGTTAGATAGATAGATAGATAGACAGACAGACAGACAGATAGATAGTTTTCAAGACAGGCTTTCTCTGGCTATCCTGGCACTTGTTCTGTAGACCAGACTGGCCTAGAACTCACAGAAATCCACCTGCCTCTGACCTCCACCACCACCAGGCCAACAGTAAGTACTCTTTATTTGCTGTTTTGTTTATGTTTTCTTCCCCCTGTCTGCATAGTCAGCCTTCCCCCTGCACTGAACCACAGCAAGGGTGGAACCTTCTGACAGGGTTTTTTTACTATTATTATTATTGAGCTATACATTTTTCCCACTCCCCTTCCTTCCTCCCCTCTCCCCTTCCACCTCCCCTCCCCCACTCCCAATTTACTCAGGAGATCTTGTCTTTTTCTTCTTCCTAGGTGGATTCATGTATGTCTCTCTTCGGGTCCTCTTTGTTGTCTAGGTTCTCTGGAGTTGTGGACTATAGGCTGGTTAGTCTTTGCTTTATGTCTAATATCTGCTTTATGAGTGAATACATACTGTATTTTTCTTTCTGAGTCTGGGTTAACTCACTCAGTATGGTTTTTTTTTCTCTCATTTTGTCTATTTGCCTACAAGTTTCAAGATGTCATTATTTTTTAATTGCTGAGTAGTACTCCATTGTGCAAATGTACCACATTTTCCTTATCCATTCTTCGGTTGAGGGGCATCTAGGTTATTTCCAGGTTCTGGCTATTACAAATAATGTTGCTATGAACATAGTTGAGCACATGTCCTTGCGGCATGATTGAGCATCGTTTGGGCATATACCCAAAAGTGATATTGTTGGGTCTTGAGGTAGATTGATTACTAGTTTTCTGAGAAACCCTCATACTGATTTCCAAAGTGGCTGTGCAAGTATGAACTCCCACCAGCAGTGGAGGAGTGTTCCCCTTACTTCACATCCTCTCCAGCATAAGTTGTCATCAGTGTTTTTGATCTTACCCATTCTGATAGGTGTAAGATAGTATCTCAGAGTTGTTTTTGATTTGCCTTTTTCTGATGTCTAAAGAAATAGAGTATTTCCTTAAGTGTCTTTCAGTCATTTGAGATTCCTCTGTTGAAAGTTCTCTGTTTAGGTCTGTACCCCAATTTTTTTATTGGATTATTTGTTCTATTGATATCTATCTGGTTTCTTGAGTTCTTTGTATATTTTAGAGACCAGTCCTCTGTCAGATGTGGGATTGGTGAAGATCTTTTCCCATTCTGTAGGCTTTTGTTTTGTCTTATGCTTTACAGAAGCGTCTCAGTTTCAGGAGGTCCCATTTTTATTAATTGCTTCTCTCAGTGTCTGTACTACTGGAGTTCTATTTAGAAAGAAGTCTCCTGTGTCAATGCATTCAAGGCTACTTCCCACTTTCTCTTCTATGAGGTTCAATGTGGTTGGTTTTATGTTGAGATCGTTGATACATTTGAACTTGAATTCTCTGCATGGCTATAGATATGGATCTATTTGCATTCTTCTACATGTTGACATCCAGTTATTCCAGCACCATTTATCAAAGATGCTTTCTTTTTCCCATTGTATAGTTTTAGCTTCTTTGTCAAAAATCAGGTGTTCATAGGTGTGTGGATTAATTTCAGGGTCCTCGATTCAATTTTATTGGTCTACCTGTCTGTTTTTGTGACAATTCCAAGCTGGTTTTTACTATTTTTTATCTTATTTATTTATTTATTTATTTATTTTGAGGCAGGTTTTCTCTGTAGCTTTGGAGCCTGTCCTGGAACTTGCTATTCTAGACCAGACTGTCCCCGAACTCTCAGAGATCCACTTGCCTCTGTCTCTCAAGTGTTGAGATTAAAGGCATGCACCTCTCAGCTCATCCTGCTGGCTTTTTTACTATAGCTCTATAGTAGAGCTTGAAGTCATGGGTGGTGATGCTTCTGCAAGTTCCTTCATTGTACAGGACTGTTTTGGCTATTCTGTTTCTTTTTGTTTGTTTCTCCATATGAATGAAGTTGAATATTATTCTTTCAAGGTCTGTGAAGAATTGTGCTGGGATTTTGATAGGGGTTGCATTGAATCTGTAGATTGCTTTTGGTAAGATTGCCATTCTTACTATGTTGATCCTACCTATCCAAGAGTGTGGAAGATCTTTTCATTTTCTGATATCTTCCCCAATTTCTTTAAAGACTTTATTTATTTATTTATTATGTATACAGTATCCTGTCTGCGTGTATGCCTGCAGGCCAGAAGAGGGCACCAGACCTCATTACAAGATGGTTGTGAGCCACCATGTGGTTGCCAGAAATTGAACTCAGGACTTTTGGAAGAGCAGGCAATGCTCTTAACCACCGAGCCATCATCTCTCCAGCCCCCTTTTCCTCCATTTCTTTAAGGAAATTTCTCATTTCATCTTTAAGAATTTCGAACATTCTCTTGAAGTTATGTTTTAGGTCTTTTTCTTCTGGTTCATCCATATTTGGTTGTTCAGGTCTTGCTGTTGTAGGGTCTTTTGGTTATACTGGTGTTGTGTTGCTCTTCATGGTGTAGCATGTGATCTTACCTTTTCTATTCATCTTTTCCTCTAATAGGTGTGGTTGGGGCTGTCTGAGATTCTGTTGAACAATCTTCTAGGTGCCAGTGAATCCAAAGCTCAGATGGTTGTTCCTCGTGGTACAGTCAGTGTCACAGTTCTAGTTACCCTGTTGGTTACTCCTGTTCCTGGAGATAGCTCAGTGTTTCTGTGCTTTGGTCTGCTCCCTTAGAGTTTGCTGTCTCAGGTCTACTTTGGCCTAGGTTGCTGACTTTGATCTGTTTCTGTAAATCCTGGTCTGGATCCCCTCCTTCAAAAGTCCCCGGCTTGGAGTTGGACCTGTTCTGGTGGAGATCACTGACTCTGGATCTGGTCACAGCTCAAACCTGATCTGCCAGTGTTCTGGGACTGGGTTGGCTCCCAGGACTGGATTTGCTCCTGGCTTCTGCTCCTGGTGGAGCTTGTTTCCTCAGGCCATCTCTGTCCTAGGTGGCTAGTTCAGTTCCACTCCTGTGGAATTTGTTGCCCAAGGTGGAGGCCCTTGACTCAGGGCAACTTTGACCTAGGTTACTGGCTTTGACCTGTATCTGTAAATCCTGGTCTGGATTCCATCCTGCAGAAGTCCCTGAGTGGAAGTTGGACCTGGAAAGGTTTCTGGTTCCTGTCTACTGCCTCGGAGGCCGCAGGCTCAGGTGCACCCAGACCCACAGAGGACCTGCTTACTTCCTCAGAGGTCCCAGACTCATGCTCGAACCTGCAGAGGTTCCAGGTTCCTGCCTATTCCCTTTGATGTCCCAGACCAGTGCCCCAACTCACCACATCTTTATTATTTTAATTGGATGCCTTTGATTCCTGCTAAAGATAGACTTTTTTCCTTGAAAGGCATTTATAATTCTTGTAAACTATTTAGGACTTTCTCAACTGTCTTGTTGGGATTTTCTCATATTATTCTGTTTACATATTGAGGGAAGTAAAATGGTTTGTGTTATTTTAAAGATCTTTAATTAAGTATTTGTTTATTATTGTACCTGTGGGGTTGCAAGCCACAGTGCAAGTGAGGAAGTCAGAGGACAACTTTGTGGAGTTGGTTCTTTATGAGGGTTCTGAAGATAGAATTCAGGTCTCCAGGCTTGTGCTGTTGTATAAGTCTTGTTACCAGCTCCCTTTATGGAGACCTTTTCAGAGGCCAACTTCAGCTCAGTTCCTGTTAGCACACTGTCCACTGTCACAAGAATTCTCAGTGTCTTTCTTCTATTTATTTAACTAAATTTTTCTTTTTCTTCTCTCTCTGTCTCTCTGTCTCTCTGTCTCTCTCTCTCTCCCCCCCCCCCTTGAAACAGGGTTCCTGTGTAGCCTAGGAACCTGTCCTGGAACTTGCTCTGTAGACCAGGCTGGTCTCAACCTCACAGAGATCCACCTGTTTCTGACTCCCGAGTGCTGGGATTAAAGGCGTGTGACACCACTGCCTGGATCTTTTATTTTTTATAATTAAAAATATTATATGTATGTATATATATACATATAATATATATACATACACACACATATATATTACGTGTGTGTGTGTGTGTGTGTGTGCACCTGTGTGAGTTTATGTGGACCATGTACAGGCAAGTGTCCTCAGACATATGTCAGGACATAGTATCTCCTAGAACTGGAGTTTCAGGCCATTGCTGGGTCCTACAGAAGGGCAATAAATTGCTGATTTATTCATTTTTTATGTTTATGATAAATTTATACCTGTGTCTCTTCTTTTATTTTTTACATTTTATTTGATGAATACGGGTGTTTTGCCTGAATGCATGTCTGTGCACACCAGTGTCTGGTACCCACAGAGGCTAGAAGAGGATGCTCTAGAGCTGGAGTCGCAGATAGTTGGGAGCCACCATGTGGGTGCTAGGTATTGAACCCAGGTCCTCTGAAAGAAAAGTCAGTGCTCTTAACTGCTGAGCCATCTCTTCAGTACCCAGTATCTCCTCTTGTAAGCAAGTATAACCACCCACACCTTTGGATCATAGCATTTCTTACTACCAAAAAAAAAAAAGAGACGGTGGGACCAAGCAAACATGGGAGAGCAGAAACAGAAGGCCATCCTGTGCCTCATACCTTTGCAGGCTCCCCCATTTTACAGATGGTGTAAGAAAACATGACCCTCACTTCATAATAAGAGTGCTGGGCAGGGAAGGCTGAAGTGTAACTCAGTTGGTAGAGTGCTTGCCTAACATCCATAAAACCCCAGGTTCAATCCCCAGCACCCATGCAGCAGGTGACAACACCTGTAACTCCAGTTCCAGGGGATTTGATACCTTCTTCTCACCTCCAAGGGCACCAGGAATGCATGTGATGCACAGACTAACACACAAGCAAAGCACCCATACACATTACAAATAAATAATTTTAAAAAAAGAGCACTGGGGACTCAGAGTAGCGACATCAAGGTCAGTTATTTTTTGACCTTGCAAAGGTGTCAGCCAACAGAAAAGATTAAAAATAGCTGGCCCACCAGTTTGGCACAAAACTGTGTATTTTATATTCCTAATCACATTTCCCTGCCCCATGAATTCCTCATCAGCTAAGTTCTTTAGGGAAGTACGGTCTTCCTGGTGTCTAGTATCACTACCTCTCCAGATTTCCCAATCTATTTGTTCAGGATTCAAAGCCTTATCTGATGTTCAAAGATAAACCTGAAATTCAAGATGCCAGTCCTTTCTGACACAGGGGCTCAGACACATAGCCTAACTTTTCAAGTCTAAGATAAACTAAAAAGCTCCCAAGAAGCAGGCACTAGCTGTGAGCTAAGGGAGACAAGGATCTGTGCGTGTGTGTGTGTGTGTGTGTGTGTGTGTGTGTGTGTGTGTGTGTGTGCGTGCGTGCATGGATGCCTGTGAGCATGGAGACTAAGACAGGGAGATAGAGAGAGACTCACTATGCAGCCCTGGCTTATCTGGAACCCACTTGTAGACTAGGCTGGCCTTGAACTCATAGAGATCAGCATGCCTCTGCCTCTTGAGTGCTGGAATTGAAGGTGTATGCTACCATCACCGAATTCTAAATGTTCTGTAAATTAAACATAATTATTTATTTCTTACAAGGGGAGATGGTGGGGAGCCCCAGTATAGAACTTCCTTTTCACAGTCACACCACCAACAGGGACAGACAGTGCCAGGTGGTTGGATTCCAATCCCGTCACCACCACCTTTCCACCATGCAATCTTTTGTATATCACTTAAACTTTTGATTCTGTAAAGTAATAATAATAATAATAATTTGGGGTTTTGTTTTGTTTTTAAGACAAATACTTGCTGTATAGCCCAGGCTGGCCTCACACTTGCAATTCTCCTGCCTCAGACTCTCAGGTGTTGGGATTATAGGAACACCCTAAACTCCATGTAGAAAAACAAAACAAAACAAAAAGATTTTTTTTTTAAGGTGGAGGAGTATATATAATCCAGCACATGGAAGGCGGAGGTGCCAGAGGATTAAGAAGCAAAAGACAAGGAGTGACTTTATTTAATACCAAATGGTCAGCCCTGACAACATACATAAAAGTAACATTATATAGACTGAGCAGGTTACATTTAGGAATATATAGTATATGCATATATGCATATAATAAAAATTAATGGAAAAAGGCCATGAATTTGAAATAGAGCAAAGAGGAGTATATGAGAGGGTTTGGAGAAAGTAAAGAAGAGGGGAAACGTTGTAATTATATTATAACCTGAAAACTAAAAGAGGAAAAAAACTAGAATTAAATACCATATCCATATATACATTCAGCAAAAAGCTTGGCATGATAAAGGACCATAAAGCAATAGTAACTTAGAAGGCAGAGTATGGTTATGTCCACTCTAAGAACAGCAAAAGCCAGGAGGGAGATAGAGCACACCTCTCCCTAAACAACAACAAAACAAAAGTGTCTTGAAATCTGGCTCTCTCTTAAAGGGCTTAGGGATCCTTGGCCTTTATCAGCCAGAGTAGTTCCGTGCAGAGTTCTTCATACAATCCTTTTAAAATATCATTCTATTTTTTAAAAAAAGAATCATAATTCGCCGATGGTTTTGAACGCATCACAAATATTTATACAAGTACTGGATGTGGTAAAGTTTATTATCCTATTATACTGAATGTGGTCAAATATCATTAACCCCAAGTGGCCAGTGTTGCTGGTAAAAGTAGAATATGGCTTTGATGGTAAGTGCAGATACTTTCTCACTGCGTGAGTCCTGAGTGCCAAGGAAGGGCCGTGACTGGGTGGGGCCATATAGAAGACAAAGCCGGTGGCCAAGCCTCTTTAGTTAGTTCAGCCAGTCCAGCACCCCTCCTGGTCTCTGGGTTCCCCTCATCACACGGCGCTGCTTCACCCATGGTCACCATCCAGGGTACAAACAAGGCTTTAATCAGAGCCAGGCTAAAGGAAACAACCCTATACCCTAGGAAATCCATTTCCAACTAGCAGAGTAGGGAGGGCAGAGGAGGGAGGAAGAGAGCACCCAAGGCCCAAGGAGGAAGGGACCTTGGTTCAAGGTCCAGTGAGTTAACATCACGGTGCTCTGGCCTTTCTGCCCATAGTAGATGAACTTCTTGACAGTCAGTCAGAGAGAGAGAGGGAGAGAGAGAGAGAGAGAGAGAGAGAGAGAGAGAGAGAGAGAGAGAGAGGGAGGGAGGGAGGCAGAGAGAGAGAGAGGGGAGAGAGAGAGAGAGAGCGCGCGCACCCTATTTTTGACTTGCCTAACTTTTTTTCCACCCCCTCCCCCCTGCTTACTGAACCTAACTTGGTCCTCTGAGGCCTCAGGCAAATTCTGAAAGATTGACAAACTCCAGTCTATTTTTGGGACACAGAGCCTCAGTCCAACCCCACCCAGCATGGTAGAGGAGACGGCAGAGGCCAGAAAGTTAATGGCTGAGGGTGTAGGCTGAGAAGGATCTATACTGAGAGCTATACTGAGGTCCTCTTCGGGGAGGGAGCTCTTTGTGCAGGACAGTTTTTAGGGTTGTGCTCCAAGTTTTCTGTCAGACTAGTCTCCAGGAGGCCTGGATGAGCTCAGAGCACAGCTCCATCCAGATGTGAGGGATTAGTGCAGAGGAGAGCGACCTCACCCCAGCCTCTTCCCCTGAGGGATTCTGAAGCCAAGTTAGACCTCATCGCAGCTCTGGAGAATAGTGTCTGAGGCCAGTAGAGAGAAGCAGATGCTTGCTGCTCAAGACACCCACAGGCACAGCCCTCACTGGGTAAAGGATCTCAGCAAGTGCAAGTAACCTGGCTGGAGGCCCCAAGCAGCGCATACAGAGACAGTATCTATGCAGACTCCCACCAGAACAGCCTCATCTTCCCAGAACAGCCCACACTGGAGTAAGAAGAGCCCTCCCTGTCTTTTCTAACTAACTCTCTCCAGGCTGAACCCCTGGCTTCAGCTCAAACAAAATGTGGAGTCCCTTCACTAAGGCTAGTCTGGACCTTCTCCTGTCTCTCAAAGGACTTCTCAGATCATGGAGCACAGCCTTCCAGAAGGGAGGTCTGGACTAAGGATCTCTTCCTTGTCCCCACCATTGTGTATCTGTCCACTCAGCCCATCATGGCTTCTGCTTTTAGCTAACAATCCCACCAAGCAACTGAATTATAGTATAAGAACCTCAAGGGGCAGGGACCATGGCTCAGCAGCTAAGAGTGTGTATCACTCGTCTGGAAGACCTTAGTACAGTCCCCAGCACCCATATTAGGTGATTGACAACTGCCTGTAACTTCAGCTCCAGAGGATCTGATGCCAGCTTCTAGCTTCTGTGGGTACTTGAACTCACATGCACATACCCAGCACACAGACGCAGTCACGTATATGTAATTTAAGTGTCTGGGTAGGAGGGATGGTTCGACAGTTAAAAGCACTTTCTGCTCTTACAGATAACCTGAGTTCAATTTCTAGCTCCCACAAGGAGGCCCACAACTGTCTTGTCTGAAACCCCAGGACCAGAGGATCTGATGCCCTGTTCTGACCTTCTCAGACACTGCATGCATATACTGCACTTACGTACATCCAGGCAAAACACTCACATAAAATAAAAATGAATTAAATAAACAAATAAAGCTATATACATAAAAGTAGAGGGATAGCCGAATGTACTCCCAGGACCTTTGCTGTGAATGCCTCTTCATGCTTCTTGCTGTCCCTCCACCAGGCCTGGGTGATTTTGAAGTAAGTCTAAGGCTAACATTTTAGCAGGGAATATTCTAATATGGGTCTTTCAAAGACCCATTTCTTTAAAAAAAATTATTTATTATGTGTAATATGCCAGAAGAGGGCACCAGATCTCATTATAGACAATTGTTAGCCACTGTGTGGGCGTTGAGAATTGAACTCCAATCCTCTGGAAGAACAGCCAGTGCTCTTAACCTCTGAACCATCTCTCCAGCCCCCAAAGATATCCATTTCTACAAACGTAGCCAGCACACCACTTATCCTAGCTGCTTTCCTGTTTGGTGTAGGAGGTCCTTCTGTTTATGTGTTGCTTTTGAAGTCAGCTTGGGAGCCTGCCCTATGAAACATCACTGAGCACTATTGGCAGACAAAGAGGAAGGCTTGCCGCACAACTCAATTAACTGTGCCTTCTTTCTGCAAGGCAGTTCGATGGACTTTATTTTGCTTGTTGAATTATTCCACTTAATGCCCTCTGGCACATTTTCAGATCCAGAGCTCAAAGAAAATACCGACGAAATGATTGGACGCTCAAATGTATGACTGGTCTTTTCAAATTCTTCAGCTGCTGAGGCTGATGGGCTGTTGGGACCTCAGTTTATCTTCCCCAGTAATGTTTACCTGTAAATACCGTGCAGAGGAAGCCTGGCCTGTATTTCCCACTGCCTTGTTTCCTACCTGTTTGTCTTCCAGCTTCCTGTCAGAGGGAACCATTGTTTCAGTACGACTAGTCGGATTCCTGGCTTCTAAGTCACTCTCACCTATAGGCAGAATGCCCTTCTCTGCAGAGAAGGGAACCTTTGCAGGCAGAGGCGAGGCAAAGGAGCTGCTGGGAGTCACTGCAGGAACCCCTTCCTTCTTCAGCCAAAGGAACAGCTGATTTACTCAAGAAAGGGTTCACTGTGGTTCCAGGACCGCAGGAAACACTGCTTTGTACAGAGGCTGGAGAATGGCCTTTTAAGGCAGCAGAGGGAAGGGGTTCCCGCAGTGACCCCCAGCAGCTCCTTCCTTATTCCCCAACACCTGTTGCTATGATAAAGTCCTCTGACCAAACTCCTTTGGGGGAAGGCTGAGTCTGGCTCACTCTTCCAGAGGGGTGACAGCCCACTATGGTAGGGAAGGCACAGTGGGCAGTAGCGTGAGGCCTTCCCATCCTATCACATTACCAGTCCAGAAGCAGAGAGAGGGAAGAAGAAATAGATATAGTAACCTTAAAGCCCACCCCTAGTGATAAACTTTCTCCAGCAAGATTCCACCTCCTAAAGTTTCCAGAACCTTCCAAAATAGCGCCACCAGCAGGAAACCAAGTATTCAAATTCCTAAGCCTATAGGGGAGGCAGGGGGGGGGGGTCATATCACATTCAAATTACAACACTACTGCAATATTCTTTTCCCTTCTTCAAATCCGTAGCAGCACCATTGTCGTTTGAACAGGGGTTTCTAAGTTCAGGAAAAGGAGATCATGTTCTTCACAGGTTTTCTGCTAGTTAGCTTGCCATTGCTATGGGAAAATATCTGAAGCCATCTACTTAAAAGAGAGAGAAGAAAGAAAGTTTGTTTTTAGCTCATGGGCTAAAAGTTTCAGTCCATGGTCAACTGGCCCCATTGCTTTGGGCTGCTGCTGTTGAGGCAGTACATCATGGTGGGTGCAAAACCCGCCTTATCAGGCAGGAAGCAAAAAGAAAAAAAAAAGCATTAGAGAATAGGGCTCTACAATGCCCTCAGAAGGCACACCCCAATGACTTAACCTCCCCTAGGCCCCGCCTCCCAACAGTCCACATCTTCTTACAGTAGCAGATCCCTTCCCTGCTGCCTGCTCTGGATACTAAGCCTCTAAGTCACCAGAATTCTGTCAGGACAGAACTGATCAAATGACTGTTCTTCTAGAGAATCCTGACTAAGAATAAATCTATAGATATATAAGTGGATTTATTAGAATGCCTTACAGGCTGTGGTCTAGTTAGTCCAACAATATCTGGCTACCAATGGAAGGCCCATGTGGGCCTTCAGAGGACATTTAAAATCTGAATTGTAGCAACCTGCATTGCCACTGGCTCACTCACCATAGTTTCTGTCTCATCTTCCTTATTTACCTAATCCTGAATTGTTGCTGTGGGGTCCCATCTTCTTCCTGGAAACTTCAAAGATTACTGCAGGAAAAAGTATCTGCATTTTAATCAGTTAACAAAATGTTATCCATGTAATGGTAGATTATAGACTTAGGAAATGTTTATGCATTGTTTTTAATGACTGACTGACACGTATTAGCTCAGGGTGGGGCTATTGAGCATTCTCTGTGGGAGGACAGTTCATTGATATCTTCTAGTAGGCTGAAAATTTGTAGGCACTGTGAAGGCAAATTTTTTTCTATCCTTTTCTTGTAAAGATATAGTGAAGAAACAATCCTTTAAATCAATAACTATGAGAGGCCATCCCTTTGGTAACAGAGAAGGCAGAGGAATTATAGATTGTAGAGGGTCCATAGGTTGATAGCTCTAAGATCTGTCACATTTTTTTTTATTTTTAGATTTCTTTTTAACAACAAATACAGGAGAATTCCAAGGGCTGGTAGATTCTTTAATATGGTGAGCATTTAGTTGCTCTTGTACCAGCCGTTCTAAAGCCTGCAGCTTTTCTTCTGTTAGAGGCCACTGTTTAACCCATATTGGTTTCTCAGTTAACCATTTTAAAGGCAGGGCCTTTAGTACCTCAGAAGGTTTGCCAACTGTTTTGTGTTTTCATACAGCCTGAATGGCTGGTGACCTTTTGCTATAATATCTTCTAATATCTTCCCTAGAAACATAAGTTTTGGGGGCTACAGGAATGTTAATCTGGGTATTCTGTTGCTGCAATAGGTCACGACCCCACAAATTCACTACAATATTAGCTACATATGGCCTTAGCCTCCCTCTCTGTCCTTTTGGTCTTCTGCATTGGACCCATCTCATGCTTTGTTTTACTTGAGATAGGGTTCCAATTCCTAGGAACTGAACATCTACCTCTTGAAGAGGCCAATTTGGATGTGCCAAGATTTTGGGGTAATGATACTTATATCTGCATCCATGTCTAGTAAGCCTTCAATAAAAATGCCATTTATATACACTCTTAGCTTTGGTCTTTGATCACTTATATAAGTCTGCCAGAATATATGTTTCCTATGTTTTACTAGAGTGTTCGATTCATACACCACATCTACTCCATCATCCAGACCAGTATGGGTTTTTTAATAGGCACTGGATTTTTTAAAATTTTTCTGGTGAGATACGCTTTCCACAATATCTGGGAATGATTGGATCACATTCATCATGGGAGTCTGCAAGAGGTCCCCCCAAGGAGTTTCCTGATGGTGTTAGGTTGTCTTATCTGTCTTTTGTTGACCTAGATTCATTGGTCCAATATTGGCCTTGCTGCACTTCCTACATATACCTGAAGGCTGAGTCCTCCTATTTTTGCCATTTCCAGAAGAGACATTATTCCTAGGAATCCCTTGTTTACAATCCCTTTTTAGATGTCCTATTCTACCACAATTAAAACATTTGGGATTTTGATGTCTCCTCACACCACTGGAAGTTGCTTCTACCCAAGCTTTAGTACTATAGTCAAGTGTCTCAACATACATTGCATGCAAGATTCATTCATCCATTGGTGCTGATCTGACCTTTAAAGACCCAAGGATACTTTTGCATTCTAAGTTGGCATTCTCAAAAACCAGATTTAATTAGTACACATCTAGTTTCTGGGTCTGTTACCCCTATTTGTACAGCCTTAGTTAATCTTTGGAAAACATCACTAAAGGGTTCTCTCTGACCCTGCTTAACCCTAATATATGATCTCTTTTCTGGTTTCTGAATCCTGTCCCAAGCATTTAAAGCTGCTGTGCTACATAGAGACAAGGTGTGTTCATCATAAAGAGCTTGATCCTGAAGATCAGAGTAAAGTCCCTCACCCAGAATTTGATCTTGGGAAATCTCAAGTCCTTTTAATTTTTTCTGTTGCTCTAAAACTGAATCGAGTCTTGTGGCATTGCTTTGTGCTTAAAGCCCACATTTTGACCATTTCCCTAAGGAAGGATAAATGTATTTCATAAGATACAATTGCATGTTTAATTTCCTTTAGATAAGTTATACATATGGGCTCCCATGTATATTCTTTGACTACCTTAGGGTATTTGGTGTCAGATGCTCTTTCTGATGATATCACCAGAAAGGCAGGTAGAACTCTGGGTAAACTATCCCGGAGTTTGATATGTACTGATGAGGCTAAATTTTGTCTTTATATGTACCTTTTTTCCCTGGTCATTAAATTCAATAAATTCCTCAATCTTTTCAAATCTTTTTAGCAGCGCCTTTTGTAGAGTTTGGATCACCTGTCCAGTGTTCTGTTTTAATGCCCTCATTGAGGATTCCAAGGTGTGAAGTCTGTCCAGTGAAGATAATGCCTCATCCTTGAACATAACTTTTATAGTATGCATATTATCTTCCTGGAGAGACATTCTATCAGTCAGTCTATCATAACCCTTCAACAGAGTCTGATTAATACATTCAACAGTACGAATTCTCTCAGACAATATCCCAGTACCCTGGGTTTTATTTGTCAAATTGTTTGTATCCTTCTCCAGAGTGTTTGAATGTCCCTTTTAGTTGGACACTAACACTATCAGTCTGTAAAGAATGTATCATTTCTTTTTTTAAAAAAGATTTATTTATTTATTATGTATACAGTGTTCTGCCTGCACGTATACCTGCAGGCCAAAAGAGGGCACCAGGTTTCATTACAAATGGTTGTGAGCCATCATCTGGTTGCTGGGAATTGAACTCAGGACCTCTGGAAGAGCAGTCAGCGCTCTTAACCTCTGAGCCATCTCTCCAGCCCCAACTGTATCATTTCTAAAAGCACCTCAATCTTGGCCCTGTTATCAAACCATGTTTTTAAGGAGAAAATATGAAGGACAAAGCTAATCCCCAGAATCAAATAGAGGGATGTAGGAGGAAAATCGTATAAACCTTGTGTCATACATGGTATAAGTAAAAAGGCTATTGAACTCCTGTATTGCTAAATTGTTCGTAATCTTTCCTTTTTAAATTATAAATTTGTAATTTATACTTTAAATTATAAATCTTACCTGTGGTTGAGTTTGAGCTGGAGTAGATGCAATAACCATTACCTGCCAGTAGGTGTCGCGGCGCACTTGAAGCCACTTGGGCGGCTTGAATCTGAATTTTAGCATTAAATGCTGAAAGCTATGCTCAGATTAAAAGCAGTTATTAAGTGTAAATCACGGAAGTCCCTGACTGGTCCGCAGCCACATGAGCACAAAGAGAGCAAGAAAGCAGGGAAGCCCGTGTCCCATGCTGGACTCAGAAGCCAGCTGTGCAGTCACGGGGGAGTCAAGGCTCTCTGAGCTGTTTAGTGAGAAAATACGAAGAACCACGGCTAATGACTACTTAGGGTTGCTGCGTGGGAATTCTATACCCAAACTAACGGCGTGGAGCCTGACATCGGCTGACTAGAGCCTCTGGAGACCTGAGCCCCACAAATCGGGGCGCCATTGTAATAGTTAGCTCAATTTGAGAAATAACCAGGCTAACTAAAAGATAAACAATTATATTTTTATTTATTATAAGGGGGAAACTCAAGAAACAGGAACAAGAAGTCCAAGCTTAGCTGTGCCACGAGGGAACCACAGAGAGAGCACCTGGGCCATGTACCCATTTTTCTCTGGGTTCCAGAAAATCACACCCTAACTTGGTCCCACCTCTTGAAGACAACTGGCTAACAAAGCTTCCCCATCAGAGGTACATAGGCAGAAGTGTGCCAGGATATATGTTTGCCCCCAACTTGACGAAGGCAGAATTGTAGGCTCTGCCTTTATAAGCACTTAACCTAATTTGGCACCATACTCAGGGAATACCTGGTAGGGACCTGGCCAGTATTTAATAAAGCTTACTTCAAATTTGTCTCAAAAATTGTGGTAGTGGTCTCATTCTAGTCAGGTGGGATAAACAGCCATCACAGTAGGTTAGACCTCTGATCCTCGCTCACTAGCACTGTGGCTTTGGGCATGACCTCTCACCCCTCTGTGCATTCATTTCCTGGAGTACAAAATGAGGCTGCTACAGATCGACAGGACCTCCTCAGCATGCCACATGGTGTACAGCAGCTCAGACTGACTGGTTCCCAGTGCCGAGGCCGCTCAGCCTCCTCCCTGGATTCTACCTGATACTGTCTGGCTTATTACTTCAAACATGGATTTCTGTCATCTCTGCCTTCCTCTAAAGTTGCATCCCTCCACATTCTCTAGATCTGAAATTCAAAGCACTCCCTCCAAATATCCATGGAAGCTCATGGAGGCCTTGGGTCCATGGGCTTGGTTTTGATCCCAAGACCCTGTGCTGGTCGAATCTCCCACCCATCTGGTTCTTTCCAGGCATTCCAGTTCCCTGGGTGGTTTGTCCAAGGAAGATTTACATCTCTCCATGTCTTTGCAAGCAGCCAAACCTTCCCTGTCTTGACTTTACCCAGTCTAAACACCGCCTACTTGATGGCGCCCTCCTGGTTCTGGAGACAGTAGTTAGAGTGGTGGGTCATCTTCATCCTCCCTCTGTGTCTGATTTCAGCACCCATGTCACTCAAGGCTGGTGTTGGACAGGACTCTAGTACCACAAGGAAACCAATGGGCCCACAGTGACAAGACTTGTTTTCTCTACAGCTGTTGAGTCCCCCGGTTCCTCCAGAGAAGACCTAGCTTGGGGCCCAGGCTGTGACAGACATGTGGCTATCCAAGGCCGTTTAGACATCATGGAAGAGGTAATGAGGGCATGGGAGGAAGGGATTGTGAACTTCATGGCCATCTGC
Organism: Myodes glareolus; assembly: GCF_982192425.1. Classification (NCBI taxonomy): domain Eukaryota; kingdom Metazoa; phylum Chordata; class Mammalia; order Rodentia; family Cricetidae; genus Myodes; species Myodes glareolus. The sequence continues at coordinate 32,386,964 of NC_142030.1, read as the reverse complement.
CAGGCTTTGTGCAGTGGATCGTCAGGAAACGCAGGCCAGTGCCTGTTTCTCAGCCACCAACTTACTCTCTGCTCTAACTAGGATGTTCGGCTGAGTGATGTGTTATACCCTACCTCTCAGGAAGCACTGCTTAAACCCGAACTGAGATTTTTTTTTCCAAGTCGGAGAAGGTGTAAGCTCCACCATCAAATTTTGTGGAATAGCCATGAATCATAACTTGGGGTTCATAAATTTATGTGGGGGAAGGTTTTATCTTCATTCCTGGAAGCTTTTAAATTCTTTCCTGTAGTCAGAGACATGCTCATTTGTTCCCCAGTCGTTCAGTCCAGAAATAAACACACAGAAACTATATTAATTGCAATACTGTTTGGCCAATAGTTTTAGCATATTTATAGCTAACGCTTATATCCTAAACTAACCCATCTCCATCAATCTGTGCATCACCACGAGGTTGTAGCCTATCGACCAAGTTTTGGCAGGCTTCAGCAGAAGCATCTGTCTCCTGCAGCAGCTACAAGGCTTCTCACTGATTCCACCTACTCTCTCCTCTATCTCTGCCTGGAACTCCTGCCTTACTCTATTCTGCTAAGCTGTTAGAGTCCGTGTGGCTCCAACATAGATAACTATTTTCCCTAACTGGACTGGTACGGAGGTGCAAGGAATAACCAGACACAGCTTACACCATCATCACGGAAAGGGTATCTCAGGCTTCTTCCTCCTGAAGATCTCCCCGCGTTTATTCTCCAGACAACTTTTATACCAACCCATAAACTGAGCGGGGTGGGGGGATACATTAGACCCGTCTCCTAGGTAACCAGGTGAATGACCTTTTGTCACGTCCGCATCTACCTGTCTGCTGAGTATGCTAGCTGTCACATAGGCTTGAATTAGCATCTATATAAGGCATCCTCCAAATTACAAAGAAAAGGAGCAACAACATCCTGACCTATTGTAGGCAGAGACAGCTTGTCTGCTGGTCTACGTGACCACCTCCGGTGGGCCTCTATGGCTTCAGAGCCTGGCAGCCACACCACATAGAAATATGGGCCTACTCTAAGCCACTGGCCAAAACAGCTTTATTCATTAACCAACAAAAGCAAGACATACACAGGACTTCCCATACCACTTTCCTTTCATCATGTGTGTCCCAGGGATTTAACTCACGTTGTTAGAGTTTGTGGCAGGTGCCTTGATCTGCTGAATCACATTGCCTGCCTTTTTAAAATTATTATTATTTTTTTTATTTGGTGACAATGGGTCTTACCATGTAGCCATGGCTGGTTTAGGACTCACTATTAAACCAGCCTGACCTGAAACTCTTGGCAGTCGTCCTGGCTCTGCTCTTGAGTGCTAGGACTATAGGCATGGACCCCCACACCCCGCTTCAGCGTGTCCCTATACGCCCTCGTCTTGTCAGGATGGCAGCAATCACTGGGTCTGATGGTAGACTGTTACTTAGTGAGTTAATAAGTACATATTCTAGGATATTGAAATTTTACTTTTGGGGTGGGGAGATAGCTCAGTCCGTAAAGCACCTGCCATGTAAGCATGAGGACCCAGGTTTCATCCCCAGGACCCCCCCACACACAAAAAAAAGGAGACATAGTGGCATGCCGGCACCGGAGGGAGGGGAAGAGACAGGAGGGTCTCTGGGGCTCGCTAGCCAGTCAACCTAATCTAATCATTGCCAGTAAGAGCTCCTGCCTCAAAGACCAGGTGAGGACGGTGTGATGGCTCACCAGGTGCTGGTCATCAAGTGATGCGGGGGAATTGTCTGTATTCTGTCAATCATATTTTAATAAAACGCTGATTGGCCAGGCAGGCAGTATAGGTGGGAAAACCAGACAGGAAGTAGAGGTGATGCAATGAAAACAGGAGTATCCTGGAAAGCAGGAAGCCATTCCTTCACTCCTGCGCAGATCACTGAAGAGGCAGCATGTAACTTGCCCAGCTGAGAAAGGTACGGAGCCATGTGCTAAAGTAGATAAGGATAATGGGGTAACATAAGTTATAAGAGTTAACAAGAAGCCTGACCTAATGAGCCAATCAGTTTATAACCTTATGGAGTCTTGTGTGTGATTTTCTTTGTTGCTTGCCGGCTGTTGGGGTACTGGGAGGGACAGAAACCCCAACAAGCCAGCCCTCATGTTACAATCAAGCGTGATGACCCAAGTCTGAGCCCCAGCTGTCACTCTCTTTCCCCCTTCTTTTTGGTTTTTTGAGACAGGGTTTCTCTGTGCAGCTTTGGCTGTCCTGGCACTGGCTCTTTAGACCAGGCTGGCTTCCAGTTCAGAGATCTTCCTGCCACTACTGCTTGGCCTAATCCCCAGAATTTTCAAAATTTTCAAAGTGGAGAGAGAACAGACCTCTACACACTCCCATAGTGAGTGTGCCGCTACACACACACACACACACACACACACACACACACACACACACTGCACCGCTCCTAAGACTGACATTTGGCCTTTCTGCTCCCTTACTCCCATAATGATAAAACAATTATTGGGGAGACAAACCATACTCTGTATCCCAAACTGGCCTGGAACTTGTGGTGATCCTCCTGTCTCAGTCTACTGACTTTTGACCTTACAAACATCAACAACCAAAATAATATGTAGTTTTTAACCTTTGAATGCTATTGTAATGTACTTGATATTCCGTTCTGAAGTCGGGCAGTGGTGGTGCAGGACTTTAATCCAGCACTCAGGAGGCAGAGGCAGGTGAATCTCTATGAGTTCGAGGCCAGCCTGGTCTACAGAGTGAGTTCCAGGAAAGCCAAGGCTACACAGAGAAACCCTGTTTCCAGGGGCAGTGGGGAGAACTTTTATTAGGTTGCCAGAAGGACTTGCAGCAACCCACATTCTTTTAAGCAATTCCTAGGAAAACTTTAAAATCCCAAGCCTGTCTTTAATGAAGGTGCCACGAGGGGGCGGTGTGACAAAAGGAATGTACACTATTGCTGTCAAATCCCAAACAAAGAAAAAGGTGTTCAGGAGTTCCCTTTGCGTGCCAGGGCAGGAGGATCTTTCAGAGGCTGAAGTGGGCAGCCTGTGGTGGTGTTACCAGAGGAAACCAAGCAGAGACTGGGTGAGGGCCAGGATTCCCCAGCACCCAGTTCCCTCTCCACTGCATTACGCTGGGACCTGGGGCACAGTGGAATTTCTTTAGGATATCACTAAGCTAAGCTAAAGATGGCCCAAACCCCTGTGATTGACTTTGCCCCGTCCTCTCACTCCAGACAGTGGAGAAGACAGTGGAGCACCTGGAGGCAGAAGTGACGGGTCTGCTGGGCCTGCTGGAGGAACTGGCTTCGAATCTACCCCCAGGGCCCTTCAGCCCAGAACCGGACCTGCTAGGAGGTGGTGAGTGGCTCAGAGGGCAGAGAGACACCTGCTGGGTCTGTCACCTAGGGCCACTGGCAGCTCCATCACACTGGTGGAGCCAGAACTCAGGGCATGCTATGCACCCCCAGGGACAGAATGGGTATCACATCATCAGTCTTCGAGTATTCTGGTCTGTGCTTCTCTGTCTATTCTCACCCTGGGCCCTGGCATCCTATTGATGCTCTGGGCAGCCCCCAGATCCTTTTTGAGTCCTGTGTTTTGGTACTGCTATCCCAAGGGACTGGGAAGCTGGAGGGAGGAAGTTGTTGGGCACAGCAAGAATACCCCTTCAGCATCCCTCTGCTGCTCACTCAGGGCACCCCCTTTTCTTGCAGATCACTTCTGACCATCAGAGGTATTGGAACCTGGCAACTGAAGAACCAAGTTAGGCTTCTTGCCTTCCTGCCCCACCTCTGTGTGAAATAAATGCTACTGCTCGGGCCCACGATTGCTAACAATGACCTCTGTAACCATAGTGCCAACTCCTTCTGTCATACACCCTGAACCCCACATGTTCTGGCCCACAGACCTGGTAACCTGGCCATCTTTATAGGGACAGACCGCAGAAATTGACTCACACCAAGTGAGGCACCTGAGGCCCGGGATGGTACAGGATACAGAAGGCCCTTTATGCAGCATTGTTATTCAAACTGTGGCCACAAAACATCAGTAGAGCCACCCAGAAATACATGGTCATCTGGGTCCCATCCAGCCATCCCCAACATCAGAATCTCTGTGATCCCCCAGTCTGCCCTCCTGGTGGTGACTGGCTGTGTGCCTATTAAGAATCCTGTTCCCTGACTGGGAATCCAAACATACAGCTTCTTCTTCTTTCTTTCTTTTTTTTTTTAAGCAGACAGGACGGTCCTAAATTGTTTATTGGGTATGAATTGTACAAACATTACGTGTATTAGCGGTAACGGTGCAGTGGAGCTGCAGTGTTGCGCCTTCTCCAGGCTCTTCACGGCGGTGAGAGCCACCAATAGTGTGGTGGAACTTGTGGCCCTTTCCAAGGCCACGGCTCTTGCGGCCTGCAAATGTCTCTTGTACTTGTGGACCGGTTTGGTGATCCACTGGGTGTCAGGGTTTCTTCTGGTAGTTTTATGGAATGGATCGATGAGGATAACCTCAAAAAATTCGTATGTAGAAATTCAGGACTCTCAGAGCCCCACAGGGGCGTCCAGCTCTCTCCTCAGCAACAGACTAAAGGCTTCGGGCAAAATAGCTGGTTCACACCGTGATGGACAGGCTTGCCATACATAGGTCGCACCCTTGGGCACCGGGCATTTGCGGCCACCACGGCAATCCTGTATATGACGTAACCTTGCTTGGCCTTGTAGCCCAGCCTCTGTGCTTTGTCGGGCTGGGTGGGGCGGGGAGCCCGGTGCAGGCCGCTGGACAGCTGGCGGTACTGCCAGCAGCGGACCCTCAGCAGGAAGCGCATCACGCCCGATTGCTTCTTCCGCCACAGCTCCTGGATGTACTTGTACGCGCCCATCTTGGCTCACCTGATGGCCGCCGCTAGAGGAAAGGCTCCAGCCTCTTTTTTAGAAAACCTCTATTTCAGTAAACAAAGTTCACATTACATAAAATTCACCTTTTGCAGGGGGAAGGGGGGATGCACCATGCAAACTAAGCTGGGACCACAGGTGTATACCCAGCAAAACTTACCCTTGTCACCTGCACCAATTCTGTGCTTTCTAGTGTGTTCACTGGGTGACAAAGCCATCACCATTAATTCCAGGTCATTTTCAGCACCCCAGAACTCTGAACCTATACAGCAGTCACTTCCCCTTCCACCTCTCCCCACTTCCAGCACGCTAAAAAACTATTTACCTTCCTGGACTTGCAGACTGTGGGCAGCTTCTGTGAATGGAATCAGAGTTTCACTGGACATTGCAGAATGTGTCAGTCCTTCGCGTGGCTAAATAATGCTCTATTGTATCACCCATCTGTTCATGGGTCTTTGGGGTGTGTGCACATTTGGGCTATTAATGCAATCCACAGCACTGGTGCTTAGCTCACAGATACTTGACTTCTCCACTGTGGGGGAGAAGTGAGGATTGGTACCCCAGCAGCTGCCACTCAGCTGAGGCTTCTCTGGGGTTCTAATCAGGGCCCAGGAGTCCAGATAGACACTTGTCTTCCTGGAGAGTCATTATCATAAGCTTTCTAACACAGGGGAAGTGAGGGGAGACCTCCAGTTAGCAAGCGAAAAACTCCATGCTCCTGGATATGACAAAGAATCCCAGAAATTATCTCTGCTAGTTCTCTTCTCTGAACACCAACGAGCAGAGAACCTGCAGGGCTGGAGCCAAGTGCCCTTCTGACTGGCGTTTCCAAGGGAACATGAGGCTGGGGAACATGGTTGTTCCTGTCCTCATCACTAGTCTCCCTGAGACCACCCACTCTTTCCACCTCACTCAGGGAACTCTACCACCTCCATCTGGCTTGGGCACCTGTGCCTTGTCACTACCTGGCCCTGTGTGGATCTGGAGAACATCTTTTGCAAGTCCTTCAAACACAATCCCTGCCAGTAGCTTATGCTTGGGATTTCCACAGTGTATGTTTCTAGTTTAACACATCCATTTTTACTAGCTAACAGGGCTGGAATCTCTGAGTCATAAAGCGGAAGAAAACAAGCTGGCACCAGAAAAGGTATTTCCAAAATGTTCCAGAGCTGACTGACTTTAATTTGGAAACAGCTTTTGGCTACAGACATTCAGGTTTAAGGCACAGTACAAACTACAAGGGTCCCAGTCACTCGCAGGAGACTGGCTTTATTCTTGCATGGTTTTGCATGGAAGATGGAACAAATGATTTCTTGGCCTTTTTCTAAAAAAAAGGAGTGAATTTGGCAAAAACAAAACTCATGACACATTCTTACCAAACACAATAGTACCTCTACAAGACCTCCCTTTATCCAGCAAGGATGGGATGTGCCACCCACTGACCAGTCTCCTCAGAAACATGTATATAGTAAACACACTTATATGCATCTGCCTGGCAATGATGGTTAAAAAAAAAAGTTTACAAAAAAATACAAAATCACATGTCTACAACAAAGCCACAGCAATGAGGAATGATTGCAGGAGCCAGGAGAGCAAAAACATCTATTCTGAACAGCAAAAAGCTGTGAGGGCCAGGGAGATGGCTGCCTGAGAACTCTGGCCCAGCTGGGCCCTTTCGGCACAATATGTGGATGAGGAGGGACCAGAAGGAAAAGAACGTGGTTCTAGGGGAGAAATGGTGTGTCTGGGGATACTGGATAGAATATGAAAAACTGAAGGACACTCTGTGGGCCTTTCCCTGCCAATGCCAGCAGGAGGCAGAGGAGAGCCACCATCACTGCTCAGTCATTGCCACCGCAGATCTTCAGCAGAATCTTCCTATAGTCCCCAGAAGTGTCTCCCTGGTGGCAGAAACAAGAGCGAAAGTTTAGGGAGGCAAAGCCACCAGAAGGTCCCAAGTGCTCTCGTGGAGAGGCAGGCCTGTCCGAGGGAAAAGCCACCAGAAGGCCCAAGTGTCCTTGTGGAGAGGCAGGCCTGTCCTCGCTTGCTTGAACAAGTTAGATCCAGTGATCCCCACATTCTAGGTAAAATGAAAGCCAAAAGTCAGGCATGATGACATGTATTTGTAATCTCTGCACTGGGTAGGTGGAGACAGACAGATCCCTGGGGCTGACTAGTAGGTCACTCTAGTCTCATCAGCAAGCCTCAGGTCCCAATGAGACCCTCAAAACAAACAAACACCCAGCATTTATGTAGCTCCCAAGAAATGATACTCAGTGCTGACCCCGGCCTCCATATGTATGTTATGTGCGTGCACATGTACACATCCACACCTAGTACCGAAGTCAAATAAATATCCAGAACATTCTAATCGGCCTAAGGACCACCCCCAGGGCTTCTCAGCACACTCCTTGCCTAGAGCACTGGGCTCTACTGTAAAGCAATGCTGTGTCCTTGGGGACATCACCATTGTCACAGCCTCCCACTTCTCACAGACCAATCTCTGCCCAATACTGTGCCTTCTCCATGAGTGCTGGTGCTCAGGCTTAGCTAATTTCAGATCATTTTCTGCCCCCCGAAGCTCTCTGAAGGCAAGGTCTGTGGCTTCTTTAGCTGTCACAGCCTACTAGTACCCTGGCCACAATCTGACAGTAATGACAAGTTCTCCCCTACCATCAGCCTCAATCCCACAGCACAGGGATGGAGATCAGCAAGCCCAACGATATCAAATGCCAAGTCTGAAATCAGGCACTGAAGTGACTTAGTGTCTGCCACCCAGTTCAGGCACACGGTGTTTCCTCCAGCATTTGTGGAGACTGCCACCACCACACCTGTGGAGGAACTATTAACCTTAGGGATGCTGGTTCATTGCTTGGGTGGTGTGCAGACAATGTTCAGGTTCATGAGGTTAACCAAGTAAGAACAGCCAGGATCAGACACACAGGCTGAGCCAAGGGCTGAGCTACCTATGTGGTCTCCACTGTAAAGTGAAAGGGGAAAAAGCTACATGCGGCAAACAAGAGCTGAGCTTCACAGACCCTTGGGACATGAGCTCTCCTTGGTGGACCACACCTTCAGAGTGGTGGGGATTCTGAAGGTTAGGGACAGGAAGAAGGAAGGCCTGAGATTTCTCTATGCCACTGGCAGACACGCCTGTCCGGTTATTAAGAACTGGGGTCCTAGAGGGTGGGAATGTAGGGTCACAGGGTTGTGGCCTGCCCTTTCCTCAGGATCTTGTGATATGTTTGAAGGTGACTGGATGAAGAAGACCAGTAGGACAAGCGTAGGGAGAGGGGAAGGAGACAGGGAGGGCCTTGGCCCCCAAGCCCGTACCGTGATATCATGGTACAGCGACTTGCCATACATCCGCTTATACTCTGCTCGGATATCCAGGAGGTCGAGCTCGCTTCGAGACACCATGATGCGAATCAGAGTCCGATCTTTTGTTCCTGCTCCCTGAAGAGTCATGCAGATAAGAGTATGCACATGGGGCTTCCCACCCTCCCACTTTCCAAGGCCCCAGTCCCTCCCATGAATCTTCTATGCTCAGCCCCCTGTGACCCCCTTAGACCCAGGATACTCTAAGATGTCTTAGATTAGGGCCCCCTAGACACAAGCGCTACATACCCTCATAGCCTTGTTGAGTCTTTCAGCAAAGAAGGCGGGGGTGTTCTTCAGGCATTTCACTGAAAGAGGAACACAGCATGAGGTCTGCAGGACCCAGGAGGGCATACACTGGGCATCAAAGCTGCCACAACCTACCTACTTCTCTTTCCTGCCTGCTCTGATCCCGTGAATATGGCTCCACACAAACTAGGACCAACAACCTAACCCCTTTCTTGGCATCACTGGGCAAAAACCACCGGGACTGGGCAGAGGGTGGGGGCTTAATGATGAAAAGGGGCACTAACTTCATGGGTGCCTAGGCATGAGGGGTCAAACAGAAAGACCCTCATGGAAAAAAAGGAAGGCTAAGGGGATGTGGTGTTTTTCTCAGACCACGCAGGGAAATGAGGAGCTAGTCAGAAAGAGCCAAGAAAAACATACTAAAAGAAATAGGCAAAATGATGTCTCCTGGAGAGTTTAAAGAGAGGTGGTGAGGGCTGTAGGGCAAGAACCCAACTCCACATTAGGGGGAGTTTCCCAGAGCCTCCAAGATCTGCTGTAGAGGGCACAGTGCTGTGAGAGGCACTCCCCATGCTGGAAGCTCGGCCAGCATTCTCTAGAATGGGCCCTGTTTTGCTGTTGCAAGTAAAAAATCTTTCCATGTGTTTCTATCAGCTGACAATTGCCTGCACAGACGTATTTTTAGAGGAAACTTGGCAGGATATGAGTCACCTTCCTCCAGGAGAGCAGTTGGACAGGCCCCCACCAATGCCCACACTGCAGAGCAGCACTGCAGACACAGACTCCTCTGTCCCCGAGGCCGGGGACTCATGAATTCCCACCAGACAGATGGTTCAGATTAGCAAGCTCAGATTCTGTGGTTCTCTCACTACACCACCTTCAACCACAGGACACTGAGCACCCAGTGGGCGGGCAGGCAAACGAAGCTCCAGATGCCTACCCACAGCCAGCATGCCCTGCTCCAGGTCCCCAGACATCTCCCGGCAGATGCTCTTCTCAATGTCTCGGCCCGTCATCCTCTGATACTCGTTGAAAACTAGGAGGAAAGTAGAAGGAACATGTCATATTCTGAATCATGTTCTCTCAAATTTCCATGTTGCAGTCCCGACCCTCAGTACCCCATATGCCACAATGGCAGGACCTCAACCTAGCTAATCGGTGGCATCCACGAACAGGTCAGGTATGTGTGTGGACCAACAAATCTCGGTCTGAGACAGTTTGACTTAGGGCCTTTGCCTTTTACTTTTCACACACAACCATGGCTCTCTCCAAGTCCCACTAAGCACTACGGACTTCGTAACCAACAAGGATATGTGGTAGAGCACTCTACTCTCCTGTATGTCAATGTGTTTTGAGTCTATTTAAGTCACACAGGGCTGACCTATGACTTTCACTACACTGACATAATAAATGCATTTCTGTTTTTTTGTGTGTAATAGAGTCACATCATATAAACCCTCTGGCTTTAAGGGACCCCTGACTCAGCCTCTCAGGTAGCTAGGACTACATGTTTCACTACCTAGCTTTAAGTGTATTTTTTGACTGATGATATTTACATAGGAGCTTGTTGGACAGCATGTCATCACAAACTATGAACATCTATGTAGGAGGAGACCATGTGGGGACACAGGAACAAGAGACTCATCCAGAGAGAGAAGTCTCAGAAGAAAACAATCCTGACAAGCTTATTGGCATCCAAAACTCTAAGAAAACACATTCTCGTTGCTTAGGCCCAGCCCAGTACTGTCACGTCAGCAAAGCCGAGAAGACAAGCCTCTTTCACCTCTGCCCTGGGTCTGCTCTAGTGCAGCTCATGGGAAGCCACACCCTCTGCCTTAAGTCTTAGGCTATCTGCTGCCCTTCATTCAGGCCATTTCTTCATCAGGGCAGCCAGTCTGCTTACCCATTTTGACACCCTCTGTTCTCTTCCGCAAATCTCCACATTCCCAGCCTGTGTTCCTCTTCCTTCATGCAGCAGGCTCACCCTCCTCTACCCCACTGTGAGCCATGACCCACTCAGACACAACCAACCCACATTGTTCTGTCATGCTGAAAACCCTTCATTATAAACCCAAGAGCTGTTGAGTGCCACGGAACAAGCTGCTGGCTCCTACAAGAAGAAGCAACGCTACAGCCCACTGACGGATGCTAGAGAGTCAGGTTTAAGAATGTGGCTTCTGAGAAGCTACCCATGCTCCAGTAGTGGGCACTATATCAATGTACAGAACAAGGTACTGGTGACACTAAGTGGTATAGATGAGTGAGTGAGAGAGAGAGAGAGAGAGAGAGAGAGAGAGAGAGATAACATATCTGGGTGTGGTGACACATGCCTTTAATACCAGTTCTCAGAAAGCAGAGCAAGCAGATCAGAGTTTGAGGCCAGCCTGGTCTACATGGCCAGTTTCAGGTCAGCCAGGATTACCGAGAGATGCTGTTTCAAAAACCAAAACAAACAAAAGAGAGCACATAAACTTGGGAAGAAAAAGTGGAGCATGGATAGGGGAGGGGATAGAGGCCAACTTGATCAAAACATGTTACATGCGAATATGAAATTTCTCAAACAATAAAAAAGACAACGAATACATGTTGATTGAGTACATCTGTGTTCATCCACATCCATTACTGCAATCAGGAGGTTAAAAAGCATGCCCCGAGCTGGGCAACGGTGGCACACACCTTTAATTCCAGCACTCGGGAGGCAGAGGCAGGCAGATGGATCTCTATAGGTCTGAGGCCAGCCTGGTCTACAGAGCGAGTTCCAGGACAGGCTCCAAAGCTATACAGAGAACCCTGTCTTAAAAACAAAACAAAACAAAACAAACAAAAAAAGCATGCCCTGGGATAGGGCTCAAGCCCAAACTTAACAAACTTACTCACTGGCCTCGTGCCAACCCTGAGACCGAGGGAATACCTCTCCCATTCTATGTGTCCGGGTAAGAGGCCCTGGGACATGAGCTGGAGTGCTACGATCCTTCCCTCACTCCTCACCTGCAGCTCCTACAACCTTAGCTGTCCTATACGCTACTGGTCTTCACCTGTCTGCCCACAGGGCCTCTCTCTAGTCTTCCTCCCAAGAAGACCTTCTCATAATCCCAAGGTCTCAGATACTTGAACCCTCACAGCCGCCAACCTTCCAAGCCCAAGACCTCTCCTGACATCCGGGCTCATCAGCATTACCTTTCTGATGTCCTTTGCTCCGGATGTCTATTCCACCCACAGCTCCTAATCTCAGCTGAGGGTCACTGCCTTCCCACTCGCTCAGCTGATGGACTCCCTGTCCTCCTAGGCCATCTGACTCCAACACACCATGTCCAGCTTACCAACAAGCAGGCTGGACTCTAGTCCCTTCTACCCCAACTCTCTATCCAGGCTATCAGTCTCCTGCTCAGCTGTGAATCCTTCACCCTCCTCTCTTCACACCTGATGCCCAAGGTCACCTAGGCAACCTGGCAGCATGTTGTCATCTGCAAGCTGAGATCCCTCCTGTGACTCCTGGTCTTCTCAGGATGAACCCCTAACTCCCTGAACGGTCAGCAGAGCTGTCCACCACCTAATCCCACCTCCTGCTACCATCATTCTATCTGTTCCAGGTACACGAAGCTCTTTGGCTGTTCCTGAGCCATGCTGGAAAATCTTTGCACCTATCTTGCTCAGGACTTTGAATCTCACAGTCTTATACCAGAGCGGACTGCTCCAACCCTCCCCTGAACTCTATTCCTTCACCTTCTACCCCGTTTCAGTCTGTTCTTTTTCTGCTCCAGGCTGTACTGAATACTTGTCTCCTGACATGAAGCTGAACCCATGAAAACAGACTATACCTGATAGACAGAAACCTACTTTTACATATTCAATAAGTAAATGTTACCCAGCAGTGCTGGAATGTTTTTTCTTTTTGTTTTGTGTTTATTTGGTGCTATTGTGGGGAAAGGCACATGCTCTGTGTGTGAAGGTCAGAGGAGAACTGTGTTTCTGCCTGCTGAACCACTGCTTTCCCCACGCTGACATTCCTCATTTCAGTGCATGCCAACCCACTTCCTCATCTTTTCCTTTGTCCTACAAGCAAAGTTTGCAGAAAATGTTCTCACTGTCTTTCAGTGAAAGTCCATGCAGAGACACCAGCTGAATATTCTGCAGGCTTTTTCTCCATGGACTGTCCTGTCTGCTCTCCTCTGGCTGACCCAGGGCTGTCTTACCTGCCACCAGGTGCGCCCGGCTCCGCGAGCAAAGAATCGCGTTGAACTTGGACTCATCTGTTCCAAGGCGGTTCTCCCCAGCTGCATACAACTCCTGGATAGGGAGGAAGATGTATGTATACAGCAAGAATCAGCTAGGGCCCAGGCTCAGATCACCTAGGCAGCATTTAGCTCTGCAGAGCCCATGGAAGGGCAGGGCCCTGGAGTGGGAGCACAGGTCTTCTGAACCCTGCAAGCTGTGCTTGCTGCAGACCCAGACTCGGCAATCCACATCCTCTTGTCTGACCATGTGGAGCACAGAGGATTCTGAGTCCAGAGCCCAGCGCCACAAAAGAGGGAAGAGGAGCCTGGACTCCAGTCCTAGCTCAGAAGCAGCTTGCTAGACACGGCTCTGACTCCCGAGCCTCGATCTTCTCATACAGAAACTATAAGGACTAGATCTGACTTGAGATCATGACTCTGAAGCCCAAAGGGTCACATGGAGAAAAGATGAGTGGGAAAACTAGCAAGGACCCTAGCCAGCTCCTCAGAGCAGCGCTTCTTAGCAACAAGGAACGCAGGTCCTTGGCTGACAGACTGACGTCTCAGGAGAAGCCAGTTGCCAGATTTCTATGTGACATTCATTTCCCAATCATGGAGAGCAGCTTCCCTCTCTATAAGAAACACACGGGATGATGAGAACTATCACACTTAAAAACCAATTACGAGCCAGGAGGTGGTGGTGCACGCCTTTATTACCAGCACTCGAGAGGCAGACGCAGGTGCATCTCTGTGAGCTCAAGGCCAGCCTGGTCTAAAGAGTGAGTTTCGGGACAGCCAGAGCTACACAAAGAACCCATCTCAGAAAAAAAAACCAAAACAAACAAAAAACTAAACAAAACCAGTGCCTGGAATGGAGATGGCTCAGCAGTGAACCTAATACCTTCTTCTGACCCCACCCCCCAGACACCAGGCATACATATGATTCACAGACATGCATGTAGGCAAGACATTCATCAACATAAAAATAAATCTTAAAAAAAAAACAGATGTGGGGCTTCCTCCAGCCTTTTCTCCATGGTTCATTACATGTATCATGTTTGTTGAATCGGGCCATCAGAGGTTTTTAAAACCTATGAAAGTCTGAACCACAAATATTTGCCAATCAGCAAGCAACCTTGCCCCAGACAGTCATGAAGTTAAGGGCACTGATGCCCCAGGACACTGTCAGGTTGAGATCTGAGCAGGTCAAGAAGGGAGAAGAGAGGACAGAAGCCAGCCTTTCCCAGAAGGCTGGGGAAGGGCCGGCCACCTGCTAAGAAGGCAGGACAGTCTGAACTGCCCAGCAGGCAATGCAAACTTATTCCGGTAGGAATTCAGATATGCCTCTTCCGTCTTCAACTCATAAAGCAATAATGACGAAGTTTAAGGATTCAGGGCTAAGGTGACAGTTCATTTCTAAGTCTGCAAACTCAGAAGCTGAATAGACAGGCACCTGCACACACCTAACAGTACCTGCATGGGAAAGTACCCTATTGCAGCAAGTTCCACACCCCTGTGATCTGCTGCAGCATTTATTACCCCTTGGAAACCCAGAGGGCTGAATGCCTGTTCAAGTATCTGAGCCCCTCAGAAACACGGAACTGACCAGTGTCTATCGCTCTTCCCATCACCGAGCACCTAACCACAAAGCAGGAAGTGTGACCCAACTCTGGTTTAGAGCTCACAGTAGCACCCTGTTGGCCACCATACGCACCTGAACATCTCTCTGTACAAGGGACATGTCCACGTTTGTGCTCTCATCACGATTTCCCTGAAAGGAAGGAGGCTGTAAGGTCAAGCCACTTTTTGGAAGATCACAGCCCTCCCTCCTCATTCATCTGCCTGCTTTGATGCACCCCCCTCTCCTCTCCCGCCTTCCAATTTCCTCTCTGACATCCCGTTGTGAGGAAGGTACCTGAGAGAGAGAGATGAGGAGCCGCTGGAAGTGTCCTGATGTGTCACTTCGAATGGCCTCCTCCAGAGTCTTCTTAAATTCTGAAAGACACACACCAGCCCTGCTACCTCTAAAGACATAGTTAACAAGGGGGATTGGCATGACAAGGGTCCATGGGTCTCACCCAGACTGGAGGTGACAAGCGCCCCATCGAACCTTCTAGGATCATATAAGCTTATGACTCCAGGCTGATCTGACCTCTGGTCAGGCCTGGCCCAAACCCCACAAGATTTTCCCAGCCCTTCACAACCACAGGCACCTGCCCTGTATGTAAACAGCATGCAGGGCTAGGCTTTGGACCAAAGCCCAGAGAGTTGGGCGTGAAAGGAAATAGGGGACAAAGAGGCCAAGGACATTGAGGCCTCAGAAGCAAAACCATTTGTAAAGAGTGGAGGCCAGAGAGCTTCCAACCTGTTTTGTAGGCTCTGTTTAGTTCCTGGATGTGTTCATTACTTCGGGAAGCGAGGATTTCGATCAGGCAGGCCTCATCAGTACCAGCTCCCTATGGTAGCAGAGAATATACAGACCTCTTGCTGGTGACTGGGCCCTCACTAAGCATCCAGAAGGACATCAGCAACAGAGGCCCCCCAACACAGACACACATACCCCACTCATGCCTGAGAAGCCAGCTTCCCTCCCAGCCCTAGACAATGAGATAAGGACATAGCAAGCACATGTGGGGTCACCCCCCATGCACCAGGAAAGTGAATGAGAAAAGGGGAAGCGTACAGTGACTATCCCACGCCACACCCAGCTGAGTCAGGCTGAGGTGCACATCAAAGTGTTTCTGCCAAGTTCTGGTCCTGAGTGAGATAGTGAACGGATGCAGAAAAAGTCCAAAAGTAAGATTATAACGGATATGAAAAAGCTAGAGTCGTGGGTGAACTGTCTGGAGACATCTAGGAAAAGAAGCCAGAAGGGACAAAAGGAATGGTTGTGCCCAGGACGGCAGGAAGGTAGAAAACAGGATGGAGGCCTGGCTTTTGTATCAGCCCAAATCTCTGCAGCTCACTGTGTAACCTCGAGCAAGGTTCTTAACTATCTGTGCCAAGTTTCTTGTCTATAAAGGGAACGTATTGTGCCTACCTCCCAAGGAGTCCTTAGTGGGACTAAATGGGCTAATTTGTGAAGAACATCTAGCTGACGTGGTGTTTTATACCACGGCTGGCATGCTACTGACTTACAAAGGATGGGCATGTTAGTGCCTTACCCAAATCTCCCTGTATGTCCTGAAAGAATATCCACTGTCTCCTCTCATGGTACTCAGGGACACAACAGCTATTCAGCACACCTGTGATGTTCTAGCATTCCGCCAACTCCTCCTAAAACTGGAGGTGGGTTCTGAACACTCCCAGGCCAAGGCTGTTGTCATCCTGTCTGTCCTGAGCACCCTCTAGTCTACAACAGGCATTGGATTTCAGGCGGTCTTCTCTCCCTTCCAGACCACCTACAAACCTCTCAACCTCTAGTGGAGGTGGAATCTGTTGTGCCCAGCATGCCTCTGAGCAAGTAGCTCCCTCAAGGTGCCGAGTAGGGACCCAACTCTACTCACAGGACACACAGCCAAGTGGCTGTAGAACCCACACAGGACCTGCCTCATGGTCAAAATCTACTAGACCTAGGAGGACCTAGTTATGCCGCAGGAACAGGCCCCATGAGGATTGGGTTCTTCTAGAGTTGGATGTCTGGGAGGGGGCAGATGTGGGGACAGACATCTCTGATGCAGCACAGGACAGACCCAGCAGTCAGGAGAGTGAGGTGGGGCTCAGAAAGCAGTGGAGACAAAGGCAGAAGTCTCTGTCTGTGTTCCAGCCCTACCTCTCCCACCCCCAACTTCTCTGCTGCTCTGGCTCCTCAGACACGCTGCTATTTGCCAGCAACAAATACTCCCTACTGAGTGAGAATGATCAACAACAGCCTTAAACCCTTTATGTCATCTCTGTCCTCCATAACCCCAGATTGGTCGAGATGGAGAGTCCCTGTGACCTGCCTCTCTAAAAAACTACTTTATGCGCTCTTTCTAAATCTCATGGGCTGTAGCCAGGAATGCCCAGAAGTCAGGGTAGGCAGCAACTAGTGAGTAGGGAACACATCATCCACTCCTCTCGCGCCTGAGCTGTGGCTATGCACACATGTGACGGCAGGCACCCACAAGCACAAGGACACACCTTGATGGCTTCCTTTATCTCACAGACATCAAACAGGACCGGGGTCTTCATCAGGGCCAGGATAGTCTTCTCAAAGTTTCCTGACAGCTCTGATTTTAGGTCTTTGATCAAATCCTGATTGGACAAACAAAATACACAGATGCAGAACACTGCAGACAATGGGGCTGACAGTATCAGTCCAGCCATGGGAAGCCTGAGCAAGAGCACTAACATGTTCTGTATTAATGTACCTTACCTAAGACTCAAAACCCGGGGAGCTCAAAATGCAACTCCCTTAAGCCTTTTCCACCAAAGCTCTTCCATTAACTAAACCTCCCTGGATCCCCTGCAAGCAGAGGAGGGGAAATGGAGGCTGGGTAGGGGAAAAATGATCTATCTACAGACTTAATTTGGCAAAGCCAAAGCTAGACCCCGAAACAACCCTAACTAAGCCTGTTGTCCATCCTGGAGATCTAGTCCTATGAGGTCCCAGTTCCCGGAAAAGCAGAGTAAGTGGGCCTGTAGCTATGCTGGTTGTAGGCCCTGGAGCTGGGCTTAGGAGAACCAGGCCTCAGTGGTCTTCCTGCATTCCTCTCCGCTCCTCACCTTGCCATAGGCTGTCTTGAAGGACAAGAGGATCTGCTGCCGCTGCTTGTTAGAACGGCTCCCTAGGCAATCGATGATGGCTTGTTCATCCGTTCCTAAGAAAAAGGAAGGAACAGGCATGCTGCGGGTTAAGAGGATGCTCTACGGTGTGGCCATGGACTCTCCAGTCTAGGGCTTCCAATTCATTCTCCAGGACATCTAAGACAGCTCTTCATTCATCTCCCTGGCCAGGCTTGCCTACCCCTCCCACACAGTGAACTGCCCAGGGAACTAAGGGCACAGGTAGGACTGGAGTCAGCAGTCTGCTCTCTCTCTCTCTCTCTCTTTTTTTTCAAGACAGGGTTTCTCTGCGTAGCCCTGAACTCACAGGGATCTGCTTGCCTCTGCCTCAGTCTAGTCTCTTACCAAAGCCCTTCATGGCCTTCCGAAGGACCTCAGCATCTCGCAAGGGGTCAAATCCAGAAGCATCTGTGATGGTGCCTCGGTTTCCAAACTACTCAAACAAACAGCCACAGGTAAGATGACCCACCCATGCCACCCTAAGGTGCAAGACTCTTCCACCTCCTCCTATGCCCCAGACAATGCCCCCTTCTCTAAGAGCTGAGGCACCTAAAGGAAACTTGAAGTCAAAAGTACTAGACATAAATACCCCAAGGCTCATGTGTCGATGGTGCTGTTTAGAAACCAGCTGTTAGAAGTGGTTACTGGGAGGATATTAGGTCGCTAGGGGTGGAACAGGTCCTTGAAGGGGATATTGAGGCCCATGCTCCTTTCAGTCTTTGCTTCCCGTCTGCTAGGAGGTAGACAGCTTTGATTCACCAACTGCTCCGTACAATGATGTTCTGCCCTACCACAGGTCCACAGTGACAAGGCCCAAGCAGCCAAAGTCAACCTTCCTCCTTTTAAGGTGTGTTTCCTTCAGGTATTTATACACAGGCTTACTGTTGCCTAGTGAGTGATCTTTTTAGTGGCTAGGATGTGCTGGTCATCAAGGCAGTAAGGACGTATGCTCAGAGAAAAGGGAGCGAGAGTGGGTACCAGTGCAGAGTGGGAAAGAGTGGGCAGTAGTATAAGGGTGGGAATGGAAGGAAGGAGAGGTAATGGACCCTCTGTCTAAAAGTAGTAAGCCAGCACACACCACTAGCCCCATGTTTGGCTGGTTTGGTCATGTAACCGTAACAATGAATTCTAGGCATCGCACACATGAACTGATCTCCAGAATGAGTCAAGATAAACCCTGGAAGAACTGCTAATCTTCCCTACTCAGAGAGGATTCTGAGAATCCTTTACATTTGTCTAGGAGGCCACATAATGGGCCTGTTGGGCATGAGGCCATGGGACTGACGCGTTAGGAGTCATCTCACACGAGGAGCAACCACCAGGGCCGTGCTTCCTGACCTTAAGGAGTATGCCCTGGGGTGGGGAGCACAGAAAGGTCAGCATGGTTTTGCCAAAACAGTATGCTGTAACTAGAGGCCTGAGCTTCTCCCTTGTGCCCTCAATCCCCCAAGGCCTTGCTGGCTGGACCAGAGTCCATCCTTTGAACTCAATTTGGATAGCACTCACCTGGGCTGGAGGAACAGCAGGGGTAACAGTACCGGATCCTGAGTATCCTGGATAACTTGGCACTGGCTGCTGCCCAGGGGGTGGCATCGGTGACTGTCCAGGATAGGTCATTGGAGGCTGTCCAGGATAGGCCCCTGGGGCCTGCTGCCCAGGGGGTGGCATGGGTTGGCCTGGCACAGGGGCCCCTGGGTATGATGGATAAGATGGGTTTCCCCCTGGGGGTGGATACATTCCATAAGGAGGGACAGGCTGCTGGGCAGGAGGGGGCTGCCCAAAGCCACCAGGGGGGACTGGAGGATAGCCACTCCCAGGAGCTCCAGGATACAGGTTTGGCATGTTGGCGCCTCCAAATGTCCCAGACATGTTGGTTGCCTGCCAAATACACAAAGTAGAGCCTGAGACTCATAGGCCCAGAAAGGTCAGTATCCTGCCTCTCTACCCTTATGGAGTTTAGCAATGGCTTTAAGTAAGGAGCCCCCTACCAGAACCACTCCTTCCACAGCACTATGTACACCTAGCAATGAATGCAGGCACCATTCTGCTAGGCTCAGTCCTATCCCCACCCTCAATGGGACAAGAAAGGCAGTCCCACCATGGATGATGGGTACACTTGCACAGTGAGCAGAGCAACTGGACTCTGACATGGATCACTCTGTATGTAAACCAGACTCTCCAACCCTTCTGGAAATGGAAACATGGAAGATGAGGCTGCTTCTTTCAACTAAGACTAATTGGGCAGAGCCAATCACTCAAGGACCCAGAAAGTAGAGGGACCCCTTCTGTAGGCATGGGGTGGCCCCATCACATGAGTCTGCTAATAGTCAACTGAGGTAGGTGGGGCTTGCATGTGCCCAGAACAAAAGACTGAATCTTCACCTCAGTTTCTGATGCCCAATGCAGAATGGGTCCCACCATCTTCATCCCTCACTTCCCTTTGTCAACCACAAAGACCTATTCTTCACTGTCCCCAAGCTCATCAGGCCCATGGCCATCTCAAGGACTGACTGTTCCTAGACATTCACATAGCACATTTCTCTACCATGTCAGATCTTTGTTCAAAGTTCCTTTTCATCTCCTACTTTAAAGTCTTCAGTCTACACTGCCCCACCAACACCTCTGACCCTTTACCATATTCTATCCCCTCCTCCCTGTACTAGGAATTGAATCTATGGCTTCATGCATTATAGGCAAAGGCTCTACCACTAACCATTATATCCCTATCTCTTTTTACTTCTTATTTTGAGACAATGACTCACTATGTTGCTCAGGCTGGCCTTGAACTCACCCTGTAGCCCAAATGGGCCATGAACTCGAGATCCTCCTGCTTTAGTCTTCCAGGAAGCTAAGATCATAGGCCCATGCCATCAGGGCCATGTTTCTATTTCCTATCTTACTTACTGTTTTCTCCCTCTCTCTTACCCACTCTCTCTGTTCTTCCTTTTGATTCTTCTCTTTTGAGGCAGGGTCTTTCTATGTTGCCCAGGCTGGGCTGGAACTTTTAGTTCTCATGAATTTACTTACAGAATGCTAAGTGCATGCCACAATGCTCAGAAACATCTATCAATTTTCAATATCGCCATCTGGTAACACAAGTTATTTTCTGTCTCCTTTCCAGAGATGCTAAGCATATCTGGACTGAGCTTTGCTTGTGTGCAGGTGCACATAGAGGTCAAGGTTATATGCTGCTTACCTTGTTTGAGACAGAACCTGTCACTGGCCCTGGGATCACCATGTAGGCTAGTCTGGCTAGTCAGCAAGCCCAGTGGATATGCCTGTCTCTACCTCCCTAGCACTAGGATTACAAGGACCACACCTGGCTTTTTTCACATGGGTCCTTGGAATTGAACTCTGGGCCTAAGGCTGATAAAATAAGCACTTGTCTGCCTGGGCTATCTCCCAGCCCAGAGATTTTGTTTGCTGTATTTGGGTGTTTACTAGTTGCACTGTTCCCATTAAGGGCACATTTGTTTTCTGATTACAAGATGCACTCTTCTAGGGTTAGAGAGATGGCTCAGAGATTAAGAGTGCTAGCTGCTCTCCCAAGTTCAATTCCCAGCAACTACATGGAGGCTCACAACCACCTATAACAAGAACTGGTACCCTCTTCTGGCACGCAGGTATACAGGCTGACAGAATATTGTGTACATAATAAATAAATCTTTAAAAAAATACACTCTTCTAAAAGCAAAACAACAAATAAAAACAAGTACAGCCTAACCTACTGTGACATGGCCGCCAAGTCCCAACCGAAACAGAATCTGTATGTGTAACACCCCCATACCTCTCCACAATCACCCTCTCTTCCCTCCAGGATTTGTGATCAGCTCATGAAACATTCTCAGGAAATTTCCTTGCAGATACCAGCCTTACCCAACCTCCCAGGACCAAAAGGACCCGAGAAGACCATCAGCTCAAAGAATGTCTACCTCACATAGAGATGGGAAAATCGATGCCTGGAGAGGGGTGGTAAGCAGATGAGCCTCATATTCTAAGTTTCTGCTCAGCACTCTATGCTTGCATAGGCAGGCATGAGGTATCTCTGGAGCCTTGATCTCTATAGCCCTGGAGCCTTGATCTCTATAGCCCTGCAGCCACTAGCCCAGGGTACCTTGGCAGGAGCCTGACTCACCATGCCTGAGAGGTAGTCCTGGTTGAACTGCCCTGCATAGTTGGCCACGTTATCCAGTCCGATGGGGGGCATGCTGGGAGGAGGAGGATAGGCAGCACCTCCCCAGGGACCGCCACCTGAAAGCAACACCAAACTCATCAGCTCACATGCCTGGCCCAAAGAAAGGGCAGAAAGGACTGCAGAGGAACATGCTGCAGTAGTCAAGCAGGGATTCACGCCAATGTTATAAATACCCAGAAAGACTGGAGCAAGAGGGTCGGGGAAGAAGAGGAATTTTCCCTTATTCCAGGGTAAAAGGCAGGTTCAGCCCTCTGTGGGGATTCAGGTAAGCTTTGTCCTCTCCAACCCAGCACCATGGGGCGAGGGAACAGATACAGCCTTGGGGTCTGTGCTGAGCATGTACCAGCAGGGAGCTCCACGAATGCTAAGGATTCTCAGATGGAGGGAAATGGGGCCATGTCAGAGGACACGGATACCATAAAAGACAGTAGCAAGGAGCTGGTTGGCTATGCATCCTGGGCAAGGCACTCAACCACTCTCATTCACATTTGCAGACAACTGGAGACTATGACAAGCGTAATGTCAGGCTGCTGAGGTCAGGGCTGAGCCAGACATGCGGTCTCACCCAGGGTGGCCCAAGTCTGCTCTGAAGCTCCTGGGCTTTCTAAACCTGGGAGCATGCCGTCACAACAGCAGAATTCCTGCTAGAGAAGGGACGGTTTCAGAAGGAAGACAAGCCCTGCGGCCACCCTACGTGAGTAGTCTCACCCTATTACCAAGGCTCTCGGTAGTCACAGGGAGGGACAGACAGGGAGGGACAGTGAAGCAACCCTTAGTATTGGCCTCAGCAGAAGAGAATCCAAATCATACTCCTTGAAACAGGGTAAGCAGCTAGAAGCAGTACTTTGGCGGACACTCCTACAGGCTGTCAGTACAGTATGGGGGGGCGAGAGGGGAGAGAACCTTGAAGCTACTTTGCAGAGTGTGGCAGGCTTTTCTCAGCTAACAAGGCCCTCCCAGAATCAGGCAAATCCAGACCTCTTCAGCCCCTGTCCCAATGGGTGAGCCCTCTGGGGCCTAAGAGAACCAGACTCCATCTTTTTGCACAAAGGATCCACCCAGGTCCTCTTACCTGGAGCAGCTGGAGGATAACCACCTGCAGGTGGGGGGTAGCCTGGGTAGCTCATGGTTAAAGCTGGAAAAGAAGAAAAAGTGTATTCAGATTACAATGAACATGCTCCTCACCAGGCCTGCTGGGATCTGCTTCTTAGAGCACAACCCCCTGCCAGGCCCCTACAGGAGGGATTAACTCCCCATGCACCAGTGCAATCCAGTCCACACTTCTCTGCTGGATCTCCAGTTAGGTCAGGCCCACCCCAAGGATATAGGAGGGTACAATTCCACAAGCCAGCTAGGTTCCTTGACAGCTGCTCCCCCAGGCTTGGTCTGCTCTGATAATCATATTCTAGATAGAGCATTGCCTCAGGTTCCATGTCTTCCTGTCTCATCTTTCTTGTCCTTATCACTGTCCTTCCCACAGCAGGGAAGGACCCCATTTTCCTGCACCCCATGTATAACTCTCAAGCTTGCCACAGCAAACACTCCCACTCCCCAGCCCCAGAATCAAACCCAAGTTGTAAGTATAGAGCAGCTGCTGCACAGTCTGTGAATGGCTGATCGATGCCTCTCCTGGGCATTCCATTCTCTAACAAAAACACCACGGTTATGTCGGAGTCATCATTCAGAATGAAGAGATATGCTCAGAAAGGCCTGTCTGCTACAGAGCAGTGAATCAGGGCAAGTATCAAAGTCCAAAGAAAGAGAGTTACACGGAGATGAGGCAGTAAGAGAAGCAGATGGGACACCTGCTCTCACAGTCCCCTGTACACAGGTCTTCAGCAACGCCCCATGTCAATTAAAATGCCCAGGAGGAACGGAGATCAGCATGGCCCTACAACCTGTCTGTGCCTGCTACATAACAGCCGCTGCTGCAATAAGCTAAAGGTTCTGGGCAAGGTCACGTGAGGAAATTCATGGCCTCGACAGTCATGTCCACAGGTTCTAGGATAGTCACTCTGTTTTCATACATTGGCATCTGAATTATGCCAAGGGATTGTAAAATATCATGGGTTCCATCATCAGTTTCTATTCTGAGTTAAGTTCCCAGGTGATGGTATTAGATCTGGGATCCCCACTTTAATAACTATCTAGAGACTGTTCACTTAAAATAGTCTTATCGTTACCCATCATGTCTACCTTGAAGAACTGAATATGTTGTCCCAAGGATGTTACAGAATTTCTCTAGGGTACCACTAGCCCCCACAAAGTGGCTTTTGGCCCACTTACTTTGGTCACTGGATCCAGAGGGGACAGTAGACAATACAACAGGAAATGAGGTGATGCCTTCATGGCCATGGATGGAACTAGAACTGGTAGCCTGCCTTTTACACAGCTTTGTCTTTCTAAACTCCTATGCATGTGTGGTTCCTAACATGTATGTGGGGTCACTCACAACTGCCTCCAGCTGCACCTTTTGGCCTCCATGGACACCTGTACAGGAATATGCACGTATGTGTATGTATACACGTATACACACAGAAATCTTTTTCATTTTTTAAAATTATCTTTATTATTTTTATTGTACGAATGTTTTGATGTTTGTTTTGCCATGTGTGTGCCTAGTTCCTGTGGAGGTCAGAGAAGATTATTAGATCCTCTAGAATAGAGTGACAGGCAGCTAGGAGTCACTGTGTGGGTGCTGGGAATTGAACTCAGGTCTTCCACAAGAGCAGCTGGTGATCTTAACCACTGAGCCATCTCTCCAGCATACAGTCTTTTTCATTTTTAAAGTAGAAACATGCAAACCAAGAGGTGTGGGTACATATGTGCACAGACCACCCTTGGCACTGTACACAAGATACCGAGTAATGCCAGTTGCCTCTGAAAGAAAAACAGGCTGGAGGTGAAGCTCACTTTCCATGGACAGACCCTACACATTCATGGTTGCCTAATAAAAGCAACTTTAAGAAAAGGTTCAATTCAGACAGGCATTTATTTCTAACCACACATGAAGCTACCCCTTCCATTCCACATGGCCTTGGTGGCTCTTTCAAAATAAAAATAATGCACACAGGGTTCATTCAGCTCAGACATCCAGGACATGGGAGGATAGCCCTCCCCCTCCTGGAAGAGCTGTCGCGGAGTTTCCTGGCAAGAGCAGCATCTGTCTCCTGGAAAGAAGCCTACCCTCAAGGCCCATTCTATCTATGGTTAATTCCACTGCAGAACTCAGTCCTGCCATGACCCTGGCCCCTTCCCTCCCACAAAACTCCGCTTCCAGTCTTTCCTTCTCCAAAGATTCATTTTTCACCTGGAATTGCTTAAGCATGCTCCTTTTTCTCTTTCCCTCTGAGGCTTGTCAGGAGTTAAAACCATGGACTAGCCCAGAGATCACAGGACAGGATTGCTCCCTGCAGTTGGAGTTTCCTACTCACTGGATGGGAACATGTAGGTTTTCTGGATGACCGAGCCATCAGGGATTCCTATAAAATTTCTCTTATGGGTCTCCTGGATTTCCCATCTTTCCTCAATCTCTGGCGGTGGTGACTCACCGTGACTATCTTAGTTCTCTCTCAGCTGTTTCATAACCACTGTTCCTCTAAGTAAGTTAAAAAAATGAGCCAACGGCAGAGACAGTCTTGAACTATCATACTGAATTTGCTGCTAACATCTGTTGCTACCACTAGGCCCACATCCCCACCATGTTCAAATGCCAGCTATTATGCTGTTATGGCTTGAATCTGGAGGGGACACTCCAGGCTCAGAATTTGAATACCTGTTCTCAAGATAGAATAATATTTCGGAAGACTGTAGAAACCAGGAGGTAGAGTCGCTGAAGGAAGTAAGCCAATAGGGATAGTCTTTGGGTTAGCTAGCTCCATGCAATTTCCTGTCCTGCTTTCTAGACTTCCTAGTCCACAATGGCGTGAGGAACCCCTGCATCCCACGTCAATATTGCCATGCCTTCTCCACCATGGTAGCCTAAACATTCACTCTCTTAAATTTTCTCTCGGATATTGTACTCAGTCCAGTGAGTAGTTAACACACATGTGTAACACCCTGCAGCTCACCCACCTACTAATTCCCAGGCAGGAGTCACCTGCTCAGAGGCAAGACCCTCGGGCTCTAGTGAGCTCCCAAGGGAACTTACCACCCTTCTCAGCTCTAGCTCTCCATGACAAATGGGAACACGGTGAGCTACTTGCTACCTTCCACCTGACCAAAGTCTTTCCTCTACTTTATCCTTCAACAGAGAAGAAGGATGCATGGGTGAGAGATACTTCCCATGGCTGAAGTGATCTGGACATCCAGACATGTCCTGTCCCATATGCCTGCTTCTGACCATGGCACTCCAAACACGGGACACCTCATGCCTTCTGCGAAGGACAGACACCTGGCTCTGATTCTAATAACCCTGCCTACAGAGAACGCGTAGCCTCCAGTTCTGACTCTCTCAGGGACGTTACAGCAAAGCATCACCCTTCCTTCCTCACTGGGACTATGTAAATACGGCTGGGTAGATTCATCTAGCTGTAGCCCTCTCCAGCTTAAAAAACATACGTGTCTTAGCTAGAGTTTCTACTGCTGTGAGAAACACCATGATGAGTAACTCGGGAGGAAAGGGTTTATTTCAGCTTACACTTCCCTATCACTGTTCGTCATCGAAGGAAATCAGGATAGGAACTCATACGGGACAGGAACCTAGAGGCAAGGGTTGATGCAGAGGCCACGGAGAGGTGCTGCTCACTGGCTTGTTACCCATGGCTTGCTCAGCCTGCTTTCTTGTAGAACCCAGGACCACCAACCCAGGGATGGCCCCATCCACAATGGGCTAGGCCCTCACCCATCAGTCACTAATTAAGAAAATGCCCTGCAGACTTGCCTACAGCCCAATTTTATTGAGGCATTTTCTCAATCGAGGCTCCTCTCTGGTGACTCCAGCTTGTGTCAAGTAGACATAAAACTAACCAGCACAATGCGTTTCCAAAATAGACCTTTGTGAAGCATGTTAAAACCTAGACTGCTGGGCCCCTGCTGAGTGCAGGCAGGACTGCTACTTCACACATGAGCACCCCAGGGGGAACCTGGATCCTGGCAACTAGCAACCCTTAGAACCAAGTCTCATGGTACCCAGCCAATAAAGAAAATGTGGGGCAGGGCTTCTTTGGGACTGTGAAAGGGCTTATTCCCTAAAGTCATGAATACTCACACCAGTGGACCCTTAAATTTCAAGGGTCCCCACCACATAGGCAGAGATCTGGAGACAGGGCAAAAGGGAAAGTCTTCCAGAACAGAGTTCCTCTCCCCAGACTCAGTCTCTGCCCCACCACAATGCAGAGCCTTGTGCTTTCCACGCTAACAGGAAGAGGTGGATACAGTCCTCCAGCCTGCAGCGAAGCTATCTCACCCTCCAGTGGCCAGCCTGGTTTCTAGGGACACTGAAAAGGAGTGGTAGTGGTGCCAGGCCTAAAGCACCAGTCCAGAAGTAGCCTCTCCTCACGTAGAACAGAAACCACCCCTGGCTGATGCTCACAGGCAGAGGTCTGGAGAAGTTCTCCAGGGTCTAACAGCCCTTGGCACTCAGAAGAGACAAGTCAGGCCTGATGTTTCTCAGGCTGTTGGCTGAAGGGTCGCTTGCTCTCACACAACACAAATACACAGTTTAAACCACATAGCTCTGACCATCTTTGCTGACATTTTTTTCCTAAGTAAAAGGAAAAAAACCAGAAATGGTGATACACCATGTAATCTCAACTGCTCAGGAGGTTGAGGCAGGAGGATGAATCCCTTATGGACAAGGATTTAAGGCCAGCCCGGGCAAACAAATTAACAAGAGCTGTTTCAGATAAAGAAGGGGGAAAAAAAAAAACTCTACAGAATGACTGAGTGTATTCCTAACAGATACATCTGATTAAGGGACTTACAAAAATACAGCAAAAGACCTCAGAAGGCAGCTCACCAAAGGATATGCAGAGATGACAGAACATGGAAAGGCCCTCAATATGCCACTGTATATGGCAACAACAAAGTGCACAGCTATTAGAATGGCCAGGTCCAGAACGCTGACCCACCAAACACGGGGTATGGACAACAGCTTCCACATTGCTGTGGGGAATGCTAAATAGTACAACTTTGATAGAGATCTTAGCAGTTTCTTAAAAACTACACATATTTTATGAAATCAGCAACTGCCATGATCTTGGTATTGGTCCACGTGAGATGAAAAATTACAGGATGGTTGTGTGAGCCAGTCTTTTGTCACTGTAACAAAATGTCTGAGTTAAACAACTTAGAAGGAAGAAAGGCTCATTTGACAAGCTGTTTCAGGAGATCCAGTGAGAAAGAGTGATGGGGACAGGAGAAAAAGAGGAAGGGTTAGATTTCCAATACACCTTTCAAGGGTGCCCCCACCAATGTATATCCCACCTACCTCCTGTGCACTGGGGGAGGTTGTGTCTCAGAGCTAAATGCAGCAGTGTACCTCCCAACTACCCACCCTCACAGGAACAAAAATGTGGTTCAGCAGATGAATGGATAAATCCCAGTCGCACATCTAGAAAACTGAGTATTACTGACATCAAAACAGCAATGAGCCGGGCTGGGACTGCAGCTCAGCTGGCAGAGTGCTTCCTTATCACTAGCACTGTATAAACTGGGTGTGCTGGTGCCTGCTTGTAATCCTACCACTAGGAGAAGTGGGGATGCTGCAGGAGGATGATCATGAGTCTACGGCCAGCCTAGGCCAAACAAGAAGAAACAGTTCCAAAAAATCAAAATTGCATAAATTTTATTTCGAAAAATAAAGGAATACACTGGCAGTGGTGGCGCACACCTTTAATCCCAGCACTCCGGAGGCAGAGGCAGGAGTATCTCTGTGAGTTCGAGGCCAGCCCAGCCTACAAGAACTAGTTCCAGGACAGACTACAAAGCTACAGAGAAATCCTGTCTCGAAAAACCAAAAATAAATAAATAAATAAATAAAAATACAAGCACAAGTTGAAGAAGAAAATCAGAACAAATAGAGGCCACTATCCCCTCCCCTAACCACCAAGCATTCTAACATACAACCTAAGACATATGCACATACATGTGTACATATATTTACAAAGCATCTGCATACATAGATGAAAATATATACACACATGTATTTGATTCACATGTACAAATGATATACAAATGTTTGAAAATAAGTAAACATTCAGGCGGTAGTGGCATGTGTCCTAAATTCCAGCATACAGGAAGCAGAGGCTGGGGATCTCAGAGTTAGAGGCCACCCTGGTCTACAGAGCAAGTTCCAGGACAGCCAGAGCTACAGAGACAGACCCTGTCTTGAAAAAAACCACACACATACCAAAAGAAAACAGGTAAAATATTTTCTTTCTTTCATATTCTCTCTCTCACATACACACACAGGATTTCGCTATGTAGCCCAGACTGAACTCAAACGCCCTTTTTCCCTTTCTTTTTTTAAATTTTATTTACATATTTAATTTTTATTATTTATTCATGCATGTGTGTGTGTGTGTGCGCGCGCGCGCACGCGCGTAAGCCCTAGCGCTCATCTGTCCCAGGTTACTAGACAGAGGTGGATACTTATCTAGCTCCCACTGCCCTTGGTTTTGTCACTAGAGCACATCACATCACTAGGGAGCCAGGATATGGCCACAGGTGGCTTTGTCATTGATAACCTGCTTTAAGAGCTTCCTTCCAACAGACAGGAGAGACAGCACAAGGAACAGGTTTTGAACTGGAGTCAGAACTTCCCTCTACTGAAGCCAGTTTTCAGGTCAAGGCTGTTTGCTGTGAGGGAAGAGGGAAGCCCCACATGACTAATCCCTACCATACATGCACTCAGAGTCAGCAGAGCCGGCCTAGCGCACCATGTAAACAACTCAATTCCAAGGAATGACTCATAAGATGGAGGCACTGATGATCAATGATTGACAGGGAGAGTTTATATAAGCAGAATAGGGCTGTAAACTTTCAACTATCAGCTTCATCAAAGCACTGCTTCAAGGTCAATCTTAATTCATCTGGACCAGGGATTCTTAACCTGTGGGTCACAACAATTTGTAACAATTTGTAACAATGAAAATACATCCTGCATATCAGATATTAATAATACGATTCTTAATAGCAGCAAAATTACAGTTATGAAGTAGCAAAGAAAATGATTTTATGGTTGAGGTCACCATACATGAGGAATCTGTATTAAAGGGTCACAGCATTAGGAAGGTTGAGAACCGCTGATCTAGACCCTATCCACTCCGTTTGTTTCTTTAAGAAAACTCCAGGCATTGTAAACTATTTCCTGTGTAATTTTTAAGTACTATCGACTTTAAATGTATGATATCTCTCTCTCTCCACTCACTCACTATAAAACTACATGTTAACCCTGGGTTCCTATGCCAAACACAGAACTTGGGAGCTGGATCATCTTAAGGAAAGTGGGAGCACATGACACTTGAAGGCACCTCTCTAGGAAGGGGACCAGAGACCCAGCCCAAGCAGCCCAAGGTAAAACTTAAGAAACAGATACACAGGGCTGGAAGGATGGCTCAAGTAGTGAAGAACACTGGGACAGAATTCAGATCCCAGCATCACAACTATCCGTAACTCCAGCTCCAGTGGGTAGATCCAACACCTTCCTTACCCAAATACATACCCTTAGGGACTCTGGGCACTTGAACATACATGTGTATACACACACACACACACACACACACACACAAAAAAAAAAAAACACAGGGTGGGGGAGTCATACATATTCCCCCACACCTAAGTGAAGTTGTGTTTGTGAGTATAGTTTGCAGGTCTTTGTTTTTGTGCCACCACCCCGGTCTGAAATGGTGTCTACCAGGGCTCTCTAGGGAGCGTGGTCAAAGGTGTTTAGTGGGAAGCATCACCTCAGCTCCCTAGCACCCCTTTATTCAAAAAGTCTAGATTGTTTGCCTGGGGGCTTCACCCCAGTTCCTGGCATAAGCTCCCTCCCCTGGGAGTTGCCTCAGTCCAAACTCCACTTTCGAGAAAGCCTGACAAATGGTGACCCCTCCCCAGGGAGAGTTAAGACCACTCCCACAGGCTATTTAATCCCCCCCACCCACCCAGAGAATGAACACGTGGTCTCCGGGTTTCATGTTTCCTGGGGCTACCCGAGAGCACTCCATTAATGGGCATCTTTTAATTTGGTCTGATTCTGTCTGGGGTTATTTGCATAAGCAGAGAGGCTTGTCTAAGAGAAAATACTTAACCAAAGGGACTAGTTGGTCATCATGGACCGATGAGACAATATTTGAGTCCCCCAAGGTCTCTCTAGCCCGGGGAAAGCCCCTTGAGCTTGAGACGCTTCTGCACACCAAACCCTGCAGTGCCCAGTTACTGCCTCTGTGCCATGCAATCCTAACAACTTAAGAGGGACGGGACCATGGGAATCTCTGCTTGACCCCACATTCTAGCAGGAGCTAAGCTGAGCAGACTGAGATCAACTCCCTTAGTACTGGTGTCTCCACGTGTCCACAGACAAGGAATAAAGGATCAAAACTCTTAAGCTCACCAAACTTCTATATGCACCTATTTATCAGCTGACCCATACAGTGATGGGAGGACTGACCAGCCTTCAGGGTCACAGGGCCTTAGGACACCACTGGTCAATCAAAGGAGCACAGGAAAGGGCATTCCAAAGCCTGAGACAAGTCCATCATCATCCTCCAAAAATGTCCCAGATACAGTACTCAGCCCCAATGTCTCAGAACTGCCCATGGCAAGAGCTGGTCCAATGTGACTTGAGATTACCAGCCAGATGAATGCAGTGCTCTGATGGATTACCTGGGTGAGATCAATCCAGCTGCAGGCACTTGAAATTAGACACTCTTTCCCTTCTACGAAAGAGTAAAAACAGGAAGACAACACCAAGCAGCCAACTGCTTCACCTGTAGAAAAATGGGCCACAAAGAACATGGACGGCCACCAGGGCCAGAGACAACAAGCAAACAGATCACCCCCAGTTAGGGCACAACCCTGTGTACACCTCGAGTGTACCTCCATGGCACTCCTGCTTCACCCAGAAATCCCCATTCCTCCCTGTCTAAACCCCACCCTCAGAGAATTTCCAACCAAGAAAAGGCGTCAAAAAGCCCAGTTCTGCATTCTTGGCAGCCAAGGCAGCTCCTCGCCTGAGGTTGCCAGCAGCCCAAGATCCCGCCTAAAGTGGTCAGCTTTTGATCATACTTGGCCACAAACCCACCTTGCGGCAGACACATCATCACCACCTTGCCTACAGGCTATATAACCTCCCCGTTTTAGTTCAGGCAACGTGACCTCTCCAGCCCGATTTCTGGGACTGGAAGGCTCTCCTAGAAGTGGCTTTGCTCAAATAAACCTGTTCTTTTATTTTTTTTTTCAATTCTGTCTGATTTGGCTTACTGCATCGGTGGAGAAACCTATTATCATGTTATAGAAAACCCGTTAGCTCCGAAAAAGAAAGGAAAAACCCAAAAATCTAAACAGAGAACTACCATAGGATCCAACAAACAAAAGCAAGACCCTGCACAGTTATTTAAGGACGCACTCTCATCTAGCAGTGTTTTCCACAAGTCTAGGTGCAAGGGTGGGGACCACTCAAGTGTCACAGATGAACAGATGAAGAAAATGTGCCACTCACTCTGAAAGGACATTCTGGTGCATGGTACAACACGGATAAACTTAAACCCAGCACGCTAAGTGAAATAAGTCAGTCACAGAAAGATAAATATTGCCTGATTCCACTCAAAAGACAGAAGGATATTGCTGTCCAGAGGTGCTGGGGCAAGAGGGAAATGGGATGCTCCGTTAAATGGGGAGTTATCTTGGGCGATGAGAAATTTGGGTAGTGGTTGCACACAAAGCGAATATTCCATGCTACTGAACTACACAGCTAAACTTAGTAAAAACAGTCAATTTCATGTCGGGTATAGTACCACAAAAGCACGCTGAAGTCTGTGGTGATCTGCAAGAACAGGAATAGCATAATCTATCCAGTAGCCATCTCTCCCTTCCCCTAGACTCCTTCCTGTCTGAGGTTTACAACCAGTCCATACAGCCTGGCCAGCGTCTTTGACAAGAGAAGCATCAAACCCCTAAGACCACAACAAATCATTACCACAACAAAACCACTAGGTGCTTACTGCTCCCTCCTGTCTGGAAGAAGGAGCCCAGATAAGGTTTGCTCACTTGTATTATAGGTCAACACAGTCACCATAGTCACAGTGAGTCACCATAATAAGACCTGGGGTAGGTTCTCTGGGGCCAGGCAACACACCCAGTCAGCAATGCAAACTTTGGGGGAGGGGAATGCTAATGACCTGATTTATGGATGTAGGTAACAGAGCATGTGGTCCAGCTGGTAAGCCATTTATGGCCCTAAGAGGTGACTCAGTTTACTCCTACCCACCACACCTCTTCTTTCCAGTTACAGATGGAGAAACTGACAACCAAGGAGGGGAAGTGGCATGCCACCATGACACAGCAAGGGACCCAGCCCAGAACCTCTTGCTTCCATGACAAGTGCTATGATGCAAAGGGCGTTGCATCAGCACAGGTTCAGGGCTCACGAGGGACCCACTTCACCTGGATGCTTCCTTTTACCAAAGGCTCTGAAGGAGTAAGAGTTCTAGCTGGACTCCACGCCTGAGGCAAGGGTAGATGAGGTGGAGAGACAGACCAACGCTACAAAAGATGATTTCACACAAGGGCAAAGAGGTGGTCTAACAGAGCCCAAGGACTGACAACAAAAGATCACAGGACATCTGAACAATATCTCCAATAAGAGCAGGAGAGACCAAAACAAGAGAGGGCTCAGAGGGGAGCGAGCCATGGAGAAGTAAAGGGAGACAGTACAACTAGTATGCTCAGAGACACGGAGAAACATCTACCCATAACACAAAACCAAAAAGAAAATTCTGTACACATGGAACAATAAGAAAGCAATAAGGTGTGTTCAGAAACTGAAAACAGAAGAGATTAAAATTTCAAAAGTCAATAGATCAGTAGCAAATAAATGTGTGTATAAAGGGAATGAAAAACAAACCCGACGTTTAACAGAAAGGTTAGAAAAGCAAGTCTGGAGAAATTCAGAGACAAAAAGCAACAAAAAGCTGGCTGTAGTGAGTCACGCTTGTAATCCCAGCTCTCAGCAGCAGAGGCAGGGGGTTCTGGAGGCCAAGGGCCTAGGTACATAGTGAGTCTGAGGTGCGATCTTATCCTGAAAATAAGCAAGCAAACAAACAACAGGAGCCAGGGAGAGGTTTTAGTCAATAAAGTGCTTTCTGCAAAAGCATTAAGACCAGAACTTAATGCCCAGAACTAACATTAACTGGCTAGGCACAGTGGCATATGCTTAGAATTCTAATGCTGGGGAGGCAGAGGCAAGTGACTCCCTGGGGATCGCTAGTCAGCCAGCCAGCCAGCCAGCTGAGCCTAGATAGAGAACACCAGATTTCACTGAGAGATCCTGAGGAACACCTGAGGCTGACTTCTGGCCTCCATATACATGTGCATGTACTCACAAACAAATGAAATGCATTAACAACCACAAACAGGTATAAAAAGATGTAGGAATATCAGGATCTAAACAGTGTTTCTCAACTTGGGGTCCATGACCCCCTGGGTTAAACAACTTTTTTACTGGGTCACATGTTAGACATCCAGGATATCAGATATTTACATTACGACTCATAACAATAGCAAAAGTAGAGGTATGGAATAGCAACTGTTAGGATTCAGGCACTAAGCTGGCCTGGCCTGTCATCCGGCAGGATACACCCAGGCAGAACCCAGGTACAAAAGGGCCCTTTCAGAGACAAATCCCACCTACTCCTGCTCTCTTCCTTTCTGCCATTTCTTTGAGGAGGCAGTTTTCTGTCCCTCTGTCTTCTTTCTCTTCCCCCTTCTCTCTGTATCTCTCTGTCTCTCTCCCATTTTCTTGTGCCTCCCCCGTTCCCTTTATCGCAATAAACTCCACACTTAAGCTCACCCACACCAAGGCCCCAACTTGCATCGTAAGCAAGTTGCATAAAAGCAACAAAAATAATTTTGTAGTTGGGGGTCATCACAACAAAGGAACTATATTAAAGAGTTGCAGCACTGGAAATGTTGAAAAACAATGATCTAAAATGAGTCCCAAGGGGGAGGGCAGGAAAAGCTGAGGCAAGAAAATTATCAGTTATAGCACAAGAACACTATGAGGGCTGGGGATGGCTCAGTGGGTAAGGATGCTGGCTGCACAGCATGGACACCCAAGTTCAAATCCCCATGTAGAAAGCTGGCCATGGTACGTATATGCCTGTAAGCCCAGTGCTGGGAGGTAGGGTGGAGACAAGAGGATCCCTGGAACCCAGTGGCTATCAGTCTAGCTCCAAATTCAGTCAGTAATGGAATAGAACACTCTAGAGTTCTCTTCTGGCTTCTGTGCGCGCACACACAGGCAAACACATGTTTATACACCACACACACACACTGGCACACACACAATAATAACATCTATGATGATGATGATGATGATGATGATGATGATGATGATGATGATGATGATGATGATGATGATGATATAAGAACACTGACTAGGACCCGAAGAGCTACTTTAAGTCGAAAGGACCACCTAGTGGTGATCCAATGTCTGAAAAGAAACCATCAGCAAAGCTTATCAACCTGACATAAGAACTCAGAGGCAGAGAAAAAATACTGTAAGCTTTCAGAAAAAGAAAGGAGTCGAGGTTCTTCAGGGGAAAATGGAATAACACTGGGAACTATAAGGCAATAGCTTGATGTGGGGTGTCCTTCTGTATATGTGTTGCTTTTATTGATTAATGAATAAAGCTGCTTTGGCCTTTGGCAGGGCAGAATATGGCCAGACTGGAAGAAATACAGAAAGAGAGAATAGGTGGAATCAAAGAGACACCATGTCACTGCCAAAGAAACAGATGCCAGAACCTTATCGGTAGGCCGCAGCCTTGTGGTGATACATAGATTAATAGAAATGGGTTCATTTAAGCTAGGAATACACCTAAGCTATTAACCAAACAGTGTTGTAATTAATATAGTTTCTGTGTGATTATTCAGGTCTGGGCAGCCAGAAAGGAAAACAAACGAGCAGCCTCTGATTGCAAAATGGTGCCCAACGTGGGGCCTGGTTCTCCATAAGACCTAAAAAAGCTTAAGAAAAAAGGGGGGGCAGCCTCCGATTATAGTAGCCCCTTCCTTCAACCTCCCAATGGATAATAAACTATTTTCAGCTTTCCGTTCATTCCTACAGCTAGCTAAATTCCCACTACCAACAGGATGCTGCAGATGTTTCCAAAGGACTCAAAAATGAAAAGTACCCACCTCCCACTTACCTTTACTAGAAATTTCTAAATTCTGACAAAATGAGAAAGTAAATAAAGAAATTTTTAAAAAACCCACAGTGCAAGGGGAATATAACACAGAAAACTTAAAAAAGAAGACCCAAGATGATAACCAAGTGACAAACGTGGGGTTAATTTGTCCTGCTCAGAACAACTGGTGTGCAAAAGCTCAAGCCCAAGGGGAGGGTGACTCACTGCAGGAAGAGGAAGCGTGATAGCCCTGCACGCGTATCACACAAGTTGCTAGGACAGCAGTGAGCAATACATTCTACAGTCATAATAATGCAATTAACACTGATAGACGTATTGATTCCTTATCTATTCAAACAGCATGTCAGCAGGATAAATTAACAAACAGAACTATAAGCTCATCATTTAAATAAAGACATCTGTTAGGAAAAAGTTACCTACACAGAAGTAGACAACGGGGAGGGTGTGTCGGGAGACAGCGAGTTTCATTTTAAGCCCTTCAGATCAATATCGTTGACTTTTCTCATTCTGTAAACTTCATGTTTTATAATGCGGCAATAAGTGCTACATATGAAGGGGACCCTGACACCTAACTCAAAAATGGACTATTCCAGCACAGTTCAACAATTCTCAGAAGAACAGAAACTTTTTAGCTAAAAGCCGAGACACCATTTGTCCTCAGTGTTGTGCCCTTGCACCTGTCCCTGGTTTTTTGTTTTGTTTCTCACCATCTGTAAGCACAGCCAGAAGTCTGGTGTCACACAAGACTTATAGGATTTTAAGGGCCCTCTTAAGGATACCAAACACCTTCCTTTATGCCAATACTATCAAGCGATATGGCTTCTATAGCCCTCCCAGAGCCCAGTAGAGTAGAGATGGAAGGGAGGATGGGACGGATTGGTGATAATCTGATTCTGTCCCCCTGCACTGGAAGAAGGCCCATTAGACTCCCCATGACAGGGGGCTGAACACACAGGCACTGCCAGAAAACACACACATCCTGCCTTCTCCCGTGGGGGGCGGGGAAAGCCCGAGAGGATGGGAGGTAGTCCTAGGGCTACACAGGGATGTGAGGAGACCCACTTTTCTCTGGTGGATGCAAGCAGATCCAGACTCTCTGGGGTTTCTGGAACCCACCTATCCAGGCAGCTGGTGCTTCATGAAGGTTTTGTAGCCACCTTCAGGAAGGTTCTGTAGCTCAGAGTTGCTTTCTTGGGGAAACAGAAAGGATGCAAAGAGGATCTGTGACTTAAATATTTTTAGAAATGGAACAAGAAGGCTGGGCCCTCTACTAATCCATGTTTAACCTCTCGGAGGATCTCTCTCCTCTGAAAGGCACCTCCACACTTTCTTGCAGCAGCGAGGGACAGAGGCTGAAATCAAGGCCTACAGGCTGCAGGGGCCCTGATCCAATACCACTGTCACATACTCATTGCCCATTTATCCGCCTAGGATCTTTAGTGCCTTCACACCCAGAAGACACGCATGTTCAGTGACTTTTCTGTAATGCAGCAGCCAGCCATGCTGTCAGAAATGGAAAGGAAGTCCATGGAAAACATACAGATCGATCAGGTATAAGATTCTCTGTCAGGCTGGACTAGGAGTTACACTGGGCCACTAATAAACAGCAAAAAGGCAGGCAGACCAAGGACCCCCCCAAGGTACGTATGTGATACAAGAAGTCAGGAAACACGTCTCTCACTCAACCAAGCTTAGCAATCTCCATCTTAGACAACTGGTCAGTTGTTCCTATGGTTGGCCACCCTGCTGTCTCCTAGGCTTCCCTGGGACTACAGGGGGTCCCCACCTCTTTCAGGAAGCTACCTTGACCTTCCCACTCACAATGAAGGCTCTTTCTGGAACTCAGTCTAACATGTTCTAGTCACCCCCTTTCTTCTAGTTCCTAGGATGAGCATGTACATTTCCCCACAAAACAGCTCACTAATCTTCTCAGCAATCTCATGGGTGTGTACCATACTGCCACCCCCATTTAACGCACTAGGGAACAAGGCTCTGAGGTCAAGGGCCAGTGTTAGATCACTTCTCCTGGTCTCCCGGGGAGATGATGGCTCCGGCAGGCTGTTGGCCTCTTTGCTGCTTCCCACCATTGCCCAGTAGAGTTGGCACTGGGACCCTTCAACATAGCTGCATCCCGCCAGGACCACAAGTACCTGACTCATCTCTCCTCACCCTGGCAGGCACCCGTCCTGACAGCCTCTCAGTAGGCATGACTCTAGAATCTGAGGGGCAACCAGTACCCTTCTAGAAGAATCCCTTCTCCTTTCCATCCCAAACAGGATGTGAGAAGATATAGGAACACCCTAGCTCTTCCAGGTCTATAGAGTCCCACACCCTGGATCATAGGGCACTAACCTCACCTATGTGGGTCATGGGTGCCATTAAGTGACTGATACAAGCCAGAGAGCCCTGCGGCAGCATTCACCAACCCTGACTGCATTTTCTCAGGCACTACACAAAAAGCCCACAGAAGGTGGAGGCAGGCATTCAGCTCCCCACCCACACAGAAGGAATTAAAAATAGCAGAGCTGACATCAATCATTCTCCAGGCTGTGTAGCAGACGCTGCCATCCAAGACTGTCTCCTGGGCTTCCATTCTGGGCAAAGCTGGCAGGATAGTAGTCATAGCAATCACTAGGGTCTCACCATGGGGTTGAGCCTGAGCAAGCAAATCTGAAAGAACTTTCTTAGAAATAAAAAGCCAGTCCTCAGTGGCATTTGGATTGCTCCAGGATTCTGAACCACTGGCATTATTTCAGGCTAATGGCTTAAAGGCCCAGGGAGCACGAGAGACCTGCCTGAGTTCTCAAACAGGACAAGGCCTACAACTGTATCTCTTGCCGTCCTGTCCAATGCATTTCATCTCAAGAGGCCATTGTACACTCCGGGCTCTCAATCCCACTTTCCCAGACTGGAGACATGAAGGTTAACCTGAGAAAACCAAAGTGAGAAAGTGATGGTGATCTCCTAACAACTGGCACATTAACTGAGTCATACACAAGGTACCATTTGTTCCAGTGATCTGAGTGGCGACAGAGAAACTGGGGCGGGCTGCCACAAACCTCATCTCTCATGAATGCGAGGAGTCCCAGCAAACATCAGCCTTAGTTCAGCCAGGGAATACGGGGCTGTTACCACGACAAGAGTATAGATCCCAGCCTGTTAACAGGCCTGACCTCTGGGAGGAGGCTGAAGACTCTCAAGCATCAACAAGGAAGCAAAGGCCTGCCAGCATGTTCCCTCACCCAAGTGACAGAACTGCCCTGCTGTATGCCCTGCTGGCTTCTGGCTGCTATGATACACGGCGAGGTTCCTATTCCCTAACCTGTGCAGTGCCAGCTCAGTCAATGGCAAGAGGATAAACGTATTAGTTTCAAACTAAGGAGAGAAGTGGGTGGTGTTCCCGAACCTTCTGACTGTCATCTGTCAACCATCTGCCCTGTCTTGCTTTAGGAACAAAGGACTCACTATAACCTGGCACACAGAAACCCCAAGAACCACATTCCAAGTCACTCCACCAGCTCAGCAGTACCTGTCAGAGAGTATTAGAGTAGGCTGACCTGGTCAATGCAGGTAAAGAAAGCACAGAGACTTCAGTACCCAAGTGTGACCCTAGGGCTAGACACATCAGTACATCCTGGGCACCTGCCAGAACTAAATCACTCAGATATATATGCATACACAGAGACATAGTACATGCCCCAGTCAGACCTGGGGTCTAGAACTGTGTTTTATAAGTCTTACACATGCACAAGGTTGAAAACCA
Source organism: Myodes glareolus (assembly GCF_982192425.1). Classification (NCBI taxonomy): domain Eukaryota; kingdom Metazoa; phylum Chordata; class Mammalia; order Rodentia; family Cricetidae; genus Myodes; species Myodes glareolus. The sequence continues at coordinate 32,347,132 of NC_142030.1, read as the reverse complement.
CAGTCCTAGAAGATGCTTGAAGCAACGTAATGTTGGGAGTCTGGTACCTGGACCACCACTTAGGAAAGATGTAAAACTCAGCCTCTGATGTCAGAAGTGAGGGAGAGAGGTAAGCCCTCTGTGATAAACAAATAAGCCAGAATCATAACAGTGGGGATGGAGAAGGAGAAATCAACCAAAGTAGCAAGAAACAAGAAGAAAACAACTTCCAAGGGCAATAAAGCAACAAAGATAACAGAATAAAATGACAGACAGCCACAACTGCAAGAGTGTGAATTCCTCTACCAAAGATAGAAGCCTCCAAGCTGCCATGGCCTCCTGCTACCCCCTTTCTCTCCAAGACCAGACATGTGCTGATTATAAGGAAAACAAACTCTTAAACATAAATGATTTGAAGTTCAGAGCAAGACAAAGACATAAAAGCTGAGCAAAAATGAGACAGGGAATATTAATATTAAAAAATATGTTGATGGTTGATACGTTTCAACAGATAAAGTACTTTGCTATGCAAACATGAGGGCCTAAGTTCAAATCCTTAGAACCCACATAAAAGGCCAGGTGTGGTGGCGCATGCACCTGGAAATGGAGACAACGGGCTTGCTGGGTGCTCAGTTTAACCAAACTGGCAAGTTCCAGAGGCAGTGTGAGACCCTATCTCAAAACTTAAGGTACTGAGGACAATACCTGATACCAACATTTAAATCCCCATGTGTGCATAGCATAGATGCACACACAAGCATATGTCACACACGTCAAACATACCTGCACACAAGCTCAAGATATCTTAAGGACTTTTTCATAACCCTAGACCACAAACCAAGGGCTTTTCCAGCAGTCTTTGTAGTTGTACGTCTTTGTCTGAAAACACTGGTCTTGGAAAATTTCTAAGATCAGTTTAAGGGCAAGTAAATCAGAACACTCTAGTTCAGTCCACTGAGACAGAAAAAAGCAGAATGACTACAGGACAGAATCTTCTTCCACCATTTGGCCCTCTCTACTTTCGTGTATTACTACACTGTCATTTCCCTTGAAGGACACAGAAAGTTCAATCTTGTTGCCTCACGTGAGGAAGGAAATGTGGTCAGTCAAGTTGAACTGGCCATACATCCCTGGACACATAGAAAGGGGGCCCAACTTCAAGGGGGTTAGGGCAAGAGGTCCTGCCCCCATGATAGTATGGTCGGTTCGCTATGGTTCTGCACAGTTCATCTGCTAAAGGCCCACCTGGGGGAAGCCTGACCCTCTGTGTAATGGCACTGAGCTGAGAAGTGACAAAACCTTGAAGAGGTGAGCTGGGTGGGATGTGGAAACCGGCTATTGTAGCACCAGTGGCCTCATCCTTTCTTACTTCTCCCTCCTACTGTCATGCTATGATGCAGCACACAGCTGCCAGAACACTGGGCTTCATTTGTCACTGGTTTATCAATTCTCTGTATTTGTTATCCACCTTCAGATGTTCTACTGTAGCATCAGAACACGGACTAAGACTTCCAGGTCCCTTCCCTAAAGTTTACAGGTGAGTCTCATTTTATTCACTGGGCCACTGGCAGGAGAGGGCACTCGGAGTATCGGCAGGTTGAGAATCAAGACACAGCTACCAACTGGACAGAAAGCACAAGAGTATAGCTAGAAGTCTGCCAGGGACATTGCCTCTAAATGCCTGAGTCTTGCTGTTTTGTAAAGTGTGTTTTTATTGTCGGGTGGTGGTGGCACACACCTTTAATGCCAGCACTCAGGAGGCAGAAGCAGGCAGATTGCTGTGAGTTTGAGGCCAGCTTGGTCTATAGTGCAAGTTCCAGGACAGGTTCCAAAGTTACACAGAGAAACCCTGTCTCAGAAAGAAAAAATGTGTTTTTATTAATTTTAGGGCTGTAAGGAAAGAGATTACCCTACCTCTTGGTTATTTCTTCTCCTAAAACATAAATATGACCCCAAACTTCAAAGACCACACAGTACGATCCGTGAAGCAGGCCTGAAACACCTGTCAACTCCAAACATGATAAATTACAGTGAAAATTATTTTGGTCTGGATTTTTGTTTTGTTTTGTTTTTAAGATAAGGATTCACTATGTAATCTAGTAATCTAGGCTGACCTTAAATATATGGTCCAGGTCGGTCTTGAACTCATCGACCTCCTGCCTCAATCTCTCAAATACCGGGATTACTGGCCCATGCACCACAATCAGCTGTACAGTGAGAATTTCCAATATACCTCTTAGTGATAGGAAAAAGTCAACTTGAATTTGTAGGTACACTTTAACATAAGGTAGTCAACCACAGAGGATTTAATGCCGTCTGTGATGTTTGCTTGCTCACTAATCACAGCCCACTAAAACCAGGACCAATCACACAGCCCACTTAAACCCAGGACTCAATGACAGTCCACTAAAACTAGGACCCAGTCACAGCCCACTAAAACCAGGACCCAAATATGAAGCAGTCAGTCTCTCCATGACACTACATTGTAAATGGAGAAGGAGCTTTTCTGTCCTGATCACCTGGTCTCAAATAAACACACAAAAGCTTATATTAATCACAAAATACTTGACCTATAGCTCAGGCTTATTACTAACTAGCTCTTACAATTTAAACTAACCCATTCCTGTTCATTTATATTTTGTCACATGGCTTGTGGCTTTACCTGTCCCCTAGCATTTTGTTTCTCTGGCAACTGGCTCACATCTCTCTCTCCCTGACTCTACCCTTCTTCCTCCCTTTATTTTCAGTTTGGCTTTCCCGCCTACACTTATTCTGCCTTATTAAAAGCAAAATCAGATTTATTACTAACCAATGGGAGCAATACATATTCCTAGCATACAGAAGGATTATCCCACAGCACTACATGACCAACTTGGGAATTCAGGATTGTTTTTCTAAATAATTCCCAGATTATAGCAGATTTACAGAGACCAAAGGACACCAAAGGACAATGAGAGGTGGGCAGTTTGTATGTGTGGTGGTTTAAATGAAAATGATACCCACAGGGAGTGGCATTACTAGGAGGTATGGCCTTGATGGAGGAAGTGTGTCACTGGGAGTGGACTTTTAGATTTCAGATGTGCAAGTCAGGCCCAGTGTCTCTCTCTCTTCCTGCTGCCCAGATGTAGAATTCTTAGCTACCCTTCTAAGCACCACATCTTCCCAAGCACTGTCACCATGATGATAACAAACTAAGCCTATGAACTGTAAGTCATCCCCAATTAAATGTTTTCCTTTATAAGTGTTGTGAGAAAAGAAAAAAGAAAAACAAACAAGCAAACAACAATAATTAAGAAAGTATGGAAATCCATCTGCTAGCATTATATCCAAAAGGCAGTGTTGGGCATGATGGGCTTCTCAGTGACAAGAGAACAAAATAAACTAAAAGAAGAAATGGATAAAAGTTGAAATGGCTCTTGAACAGAAAAAAATAATAAACATATAATTAAAATTCTATTGAAAGTAGCTAAAATTCCAGTTCTTGATTGAGAGAACTTAAAAGCAAATATATTCTGGAGCATTCAAAGTAGACAGTTTCTTTGCCCCAACTCTGCCTCAAGTCAATAAAAACAGGAAAAGAATTCATTGCATTGTGCACTAACGAGGAAAAGACTGAATAAATTATGGCAATTCTGTACTGAGAACATTCCACAGCTGCTGACCTACAGCAACAGTAACCCAGACACTGTCACAACAACCAAGTCGCACACAGAAGCTGCAGGATGAGGTACAGGGACGGAGGCCATCCACAGTCCACTCTCCTCAGGTGAAAGAGGAGCAACAAGGGTGAGCTGAGGAAACAGGACCCCGCGCTCTCTCGTCCTTTCACACAGCGGCTCTCATGAGGCTCTGCACACATCTGCTCCAGCTGTTCTTTCCGTCAATGGCCATTGCAGCAACGCCACCGGTGACCCCGCTGGTTCCTGTGACTAGCTCCTCTACTGCTCATTTTCCTTTACTCGGTTATTTCAGGGAGTTCTTGAACATCACCATGCCCTTGGCTTCAAATATAAATATAACCTAGACAAAACTGCCCAGGTTATATTGTCTCTAGCCTAGACACTTCCCCAATCCCTAGAATCTCAAAAACAACTAAAATGCAACATGAAAGAAATAAATAGAAGTTAATGACCTTTCCAAACTGGGTTCTCATCTGGGATATCCAGAGGGCAAATCTAGTGTTGTAGTAGGCTCGGAGGCCCCTGAAGATGGCTATCAGGGCTCTGTGGAAGCCCGTTAAAGGAAAGCATTCTTCCAGATAAAAGATGGGTTCTACCTCTGGCCCTGGGCAGACAGATGACATTTTAATCTGCTCCAAAGATTAGATCACTAAATGCTATAGTGGGCCTGTCAATCACCTGGCCAAGAGACCATGCCTCAGGAATGCTAATTCACCCTAAGTCATGATTAGGAGGTGGGAGGAATTCCCTTAGTGGAGGGTACTTATCCCCTGTGCATTCACCCACAGAGCTTCCATCAGGTGCATTACTCAGAAAAGCACAATTTTCCCCCTTTTTTCCTCTCCTTTTCTCTCAGATACTGGCCAAAGCCTGGGCATGCTCTTCCAGATTCTCTGAGCTTTCTCTAAAGCCTCCCTCCCCTCCTGCCATGCGGCTGCTTGTCCGCCATAAGGCAATTTGCCGACCCGTTACTGAACTGTCTGCTTTCTTAAAAGCATGACCTCTCTTCCTCATCTCCATCCCTTCCTCCTAGCAACTACTGAGATTCAGTTTTCCTGATCTGTTGTTTTTCTTTCCAACTCTAATAAGGATGTCCTTGAACACCCTTCCAAGTCCCTTCCTAGATTCTTTTATTAACGAACTGGCTGGACAAGCAGTGGGCACTCAGTAAAGATTTCAACAGAAACATGCCTTGTCACCTAATTCCTAAAAATAACTGTGCCCTTTGTGGTGGACACAGCAAACTCTCGTCCCTTAATGCCAGCCCTGCTCCCCTTACACATCCCTTTCCCCACAAAATGCTTCCCACACCAGGCTGCTTGTGCCTGCTTGCCTGATCTCCCTGTGAAGAGTTCCCAGTTTCTTCTCTACGCCCACCCTGAATTTTCATCCCTCTGTCTTGCAAGCCAGGCTCCGCCGGTGGGCTCAGCTCCCTGAGCCCCTCAAACCTCTTCTTTGCTGCTAAGACAGTGGGACCTTCAAGAGCACAATCTCAAAACAACTACCACTAATGATCAAGGAGCCAGCCTTGACTGTGGCACACTTCACTTTCTGCTTCCTGGTTCCTCGGCAACATGGTGACAAACCCACAATATCAACAAGATCATCACCGCTCTCGCTGATCTCCAGACCCTTCCACAAACATCTTGTCATCTGACTCTGTTGGAGGCAACCATTTGTCAGCCAGAAAACTGGGCCCATGTGGCTACATGGCTCATCCTGGGTTAGCTGGCAGATAAAAACAGCCCTCCAATCCTCTAATTCTTTTCTATTACCTTACACGCATAGGCGCTATGCCTGCATCTGTGTATGTTCACACTAACATGATTGGTGCCCACCAAAGTCAGAAGAGGACATCAGACTCCCTAGATGTTATAGATGGCTGTGAGTGGCCATGTGGGTGCTGGAAATCAAACCTGGGACCCTGGCAAGAACAATAAGCGCTCTGTGGTGGTTTGAATAGAGAACAGTCCCCAAAGGTTCACGTTTGAATAGCAGGCTTCCAGTTGGTGGCTGTTTAGAAGGATTAGGCGTGGCCCTGCTGGAGGAAATATGTCACAAGGGGCTGGCTCTGAGGGTTGAAAAGACTCACATCATTCTGAGTTAGTTCTCTCTGCCTCCTACTTGTAGGTCAGAAGACCGAGATGTGAGCAGTAAGCTGATTCTGTTTTTGGCCTTGCCGTACCATAATGACTCTAACCCTCAAAAAGCATAAACGCTTTTTTATAAATCACCTAAATAGTGGTTCTTCCCAGCAACAAAAAAATAACTAATATCTGCTTTATTTTTTTTAGTGATTTACTTATTTTTATCTTATGTACACTGGTGTTTTGCCTGCACTCGTGTCTGTATGAGGGTGTCAAATCCCCATGAGTTGGACTACAGACAGTGGTGAGCTGCCATGTGGGTGCTGGGAATTGAACCTGGATCCTCTGGAAGAGCAGTTAGTGCTCTAAACTGCTGAGCCATCTCTCCACCCCTCCCCCCACCTAATACCTACTCTTAACCACTGAACCAACTCTCCAGTCCCTGTCCTCTAATTGTTCAGCTGTCCTCACCCTATTCTTTCTCACATCAGTGTGGGCAGGTTCATCATAAGTTGACCACTCCACTGTATAGCCAGTCTTCTCCCGATTACCCTGGGACCTTTATTTCATGAGTTATGTCAACATGCCTGATGTGGGCTAATGGTTTTAGAGGTTAACGGAAGGTTTCATTCCAAAGCTCAACAACTCTTCTTACAAATGCCACTCCCACCAGGGAAACCTAGATCTCACGGATCTTCAGAGCTGTCCTATCTAGGCACCACTCAAATTCCCGATGGTCTGGAGGGACAGTGGGTTCGTGAACAGCCACACCCAGACTCTCCCATGCTCATGGGACCAAGTGCCAGGAACTGCTTTGGACTCAAGAGGGAGAAAAACAGCTAGGAAGGGTAGAAGAGAAAGCCTCAGGCCTTAGGGGAACAAGCACGAAACTCCACCCAGCCGGGGTTTCTCTTCTGTCTCCCGGGAGAGTTCCCTCTCCTGTCATCCCAAACTACCTTCCTGGGTCACAACACCCAAGCAATCACTGATCAAATCAAACCCTTTGAAGCAACTGAACTGAGATGGCCCTTTCTCTTTTCCCTGTCATGGCTACAAAAAGAGCTCAAACAGCGGACTTGCTTGTTTTTGTTTGAAACAAATGTTTCAATTCTATCTGTTTGTGTGCCTGTGTGTCCACAGGTATAGGTAAGCCACAACTTACAGGAGTCAGTTCCCTCTTTCTACTATGTGAAAATACAGGCTCAAACTCAAACTGGAAGGCTCAGTGGCAGGTGCCTTAGCCACAGTCCCAGTAGCCCAGACTGCACTCAAATTCACTATGCATCCCCAGGAGGATGCTCAGTGTTAATTACATTTACTAATTTTGTGTGCATGGGTGCACTGAGATTAGGGGAGTGCACACCACTGTACCTGTGTGGAAGCCAGAGGATAACCTAGGAACACCAGCTTTCCACTTACGGAATCATCTCTCTAGTCCCAAATTCATTCTGTATCTGAAACTGGCTCTGAACTCCTGATCTTCCTGCCTCGATCTCCTGAGTTCTGGGATTACAGGTGTGAAACTCCACACCCAGGTCTTTCGGCCTCTCTTCGTCCCCCTCAGTCTGGATGCATTTCTCCTTCACTTTCCTCCATTCTCTGCCCATCCTACGGCTCCAATACTCAGGCCACAAAGACATTACTTCTCTTGCCTGCTTCTCATCCAGCTGAAATTTTCTGAACATTTTAAAGGGAAGGCTCATCATAGGCACTTTGAAAGACCAAGAGATAATCCAGAAATAGTCTCTGTGCTCCAAAGACTGAGAACAGCACGGGGACAAGACACCTGGTCATAAATCCCTTGGATCCAATGACAGAGTGAAGGAAAGAAAGAACGCATGCCTTGTCCCTCCTACTGGGAAGCAGAAGCCATTGGAATGGCATGTGAATAAGAAATGGGCAAAAGAGAGGAAAGATGGCCGAGCAGTGTGGGCCGAGACAGGGCAGCTCAAATTGGCTGCACCCTCTGCTACAGCTATCACTGGTTGTATTTGATTACTAACATGCCAGACCTTGCCTAGTGTGCGGTATGCTTAACCTGAGCACCATCCAACTGGGATGCACCAGTTGCTACCTGTTCTAATGGTCAGTACCTGAGCATTCTAGAACTGTTTAAAAAAAAAAAAAAACAAACATTAACTTGCTGGGCACGGTGGTGGCACAAGCTTTTAATCCCAGCACTCAAGAGGCAGAGGCAGGTGGATCTTTGAGTTCCAGGTCAGCCTGGTTTACAGAGCAAGTTCAGGGCAGTCAGAACCACACAGAGAGAACCTATACTTTAAAAAAAAAAGAAACAAACAAAACAAAAATTAAACAAACCTCAAGGGGCTAGAGTGACAGCTCCACAATTAAGAGCACTTGTTGTACCCACGTGGCAGTTCTTAACTGTCTGAACTCCAGTTCAAGGATGTCCAAGGCCCTCTTCTGACCTCCAAGGGTCCCAAGGGCACTAGACATCCACACGGTTCAGACATACATGCAGGAAAAAAAACTACACACATAAAACAAAATAAAATATTTGCTAAAAAAAAAAAAATGTAAGCCGGACAGAGGTGCCGCATGCCTTTAATCCCAGCACATGGGAAACAGAGGCAGGTGGATCTCTGTGAGTTCGAGGTCAGCCTGGTCTACAGAGCGAGTTCCAGGACAGGCTTCAAAGCTACACAGAGAAACCCTGTCTCAAAAGACCAAAACAAATAATAAATAAACAATAGTAATGTAAATAAAAATTTTAAAACATTAACTTGCTGGGCAAGGTAGCACACGCACTTAAGCTCAGCACTCAAGAGGCAGAGGCAAGATCTGAGGTTGAAACCAGCCAAAGCTATATAGGGAGACCTTGTTTCAAAAAGCAAAAAAAAAAAAAAATTAACAACAAAAATTAACTGGCTGAATCCTCACACTAAGTCAATGACATATGAATTATAATTATCCTTATTTTATGGATGAGGAAATCAAGGTGCAGAGATTAATGACGGAAGAATCCAAAGTGGGCACCCCTGGGTTAGAGCAACAGACTGCCCTCCTCTCACCTGGCCTGGTAAGAGAATACTAAGCACAGGTAAGCACCGAGGGAACGGCCCTGTTGTTAATCCTCATGGAATTCTCAACAACTGAAGCAAGGAAATAATGCATAATGAGAGCAAGCTGAGGGTGAGCAAGGCAGTTGGCCCTGCCCTACGAGGCTCCAGGCTTGTCCAACCTTTTGACAATGACACACTGTCATCTTGTAAATTTACAACTGAGAAAAGCTCAATCCAGTTACAATATATATATATATATATATATTGATTTTGGTTAGGGCTTTTTTCATAACTTTCTTCCCTCACTATGTAGCCCCAGGGCACGCCTGCTCGAAAGTCCCTATTATGCCAGAGGGCAGGGCAAGGCTAGTGGAGGCCTATGAAGGAAGTAGACGATTCAGGTTGACAATCGAGGGTCGGGTCCGAGAAACACAACCTCCACAGACGCCCACTGACTATCGGGCGGGGATTGAAATCCCCAGAAAGAATGTGCCTAGCTTGAATTTAGCTATCCCTCCCCCACATCTGTTTGCTACCTAGTTACGCCGGAGCCCACGGGAAGTGGGGAAACCAACCCCAAGAGTTCCTCGGGACTTTGGAACGGGGGCGCAAGGATCCTAGCTGGATAAACGGTAAGGAAGGCAAGCAACACAAAACCTGGCACGATCCCTCATTCTCTGGATCGCTTGAAAACCTGCCTTATATAAACCCCGGGTGGCAGGTCCAGGAACCCGCGCTCTGCAGTTCCGGAGCAAAGTTCCCAAAGACAGCCTTCTCGGCCGGCTAGGCTCGGCTAAAGCTTCTCCCGGAAGCGCACCGAGCTGGCTGAGGAGACCACAATCACCCTCAAGCCCGCTGAGGTCCCCAGGCTCCCCTGCCCTGACTCTGCCCAACTCCGGGCCCTGGCCTCGGGCGAGCCTCGCACCCCGCACCGAGCGCGAACACTCTGCACGCGCAGGCAGCCAGCCGAGACCCTCACTCACCTGTCACTGGGGACCCGAGCGCTGAGTTCTACTTGGAGCTCCTTCCCACTGTCGCTTTTCCTTTTCCGGATACCGACCCGCGACCGACTACGTACTACTGGAGGAGCCCGCGGGGCGGAAAACTCTACGGGCGCGGTCGCCTTAAGCGCGCCGGGGCGGAGCCACGTGGGAGAGGAGGGACCTCTCTGGAGGGGCGGGGTACGTGGGACCACGCCCACAGGTGAGGTCGGCCGTCAGCGCTCCTAAACCCGGCTCAGTAGGAAGCCCAGCGCCTGCTCGCTTTGCAGAGCCGCTCTAGATCCCTAGAGAGTGGAACATTCACCCGGCTGTATGTTTTTAGACAACTGAGAGTGAAGAAAACTTTAAAAGGTCACACCACGTGTACTGTAGGAGAAATTTCATAATGGAAAACATTACCAACTGCCTCAGCGGGGAGATCAGGGCCAATATCAACGGTGATTTTCTGTCGTATGGTGTCTTCCTCTCAATGACACATGATTCAGTGTAATCGTGCAAAAACATCGGACAAGTTCCACTTGAGGAATTCACGACTGTCCAAAACTGTCAAGGTCATCAAAACAAGGGAAGCCTGAGAAGCTGTCCCATCAAGACATGAAAACTAAACAATGTGACGGCTTGAATGGGATGCTGGGGGGGGGGGATATTTTAGGTTATAAAAAAAGACATTTGAACACTACATAAATTTTAATAACAATACATCAGTATTGGTTCATTCATAATAGCAAAACACTAGAATGCTAATGACAGGAGAAAACCATATTTATTGGTAACTCCATGTCTTATCTTCCTAATCTTTTCTATAAATCTTAAAGTATTCTAGAAGTAGTTTTGGGGGGTTATTTTTGTTTTTTGTTTGTTCGTTATTAGAGAAAGGTCGTGTAGTGAAAACATGATTGTATAACATATTTAAATGATAAAAATTGAGAGTCCTCTTTTTTATTTATCCCCATCTCACATTTAGGCACCTCCTTCCAAGTGTCTGTCCAACGCTGTCTATGTGTGCATTGCTTAGTATGCTTAAGTAAACGTGTTGTTCATAAAACCGGATTGCAATATTTTTTTCCCTCTCTGTATCTTGTGGAGTCTTCAATAGGCGCCCCTGGATCAGTCAGTTTCTTCCTAAGGACTACACAATGTTCTCCCCACCCCCTACGGATTGTGATTCTTTCCTACCTAGCTCCCACCTGGTGTATGCTTCTTTCATTGCCTACTTTTGACTTGCAAATAAGTCATTAGTCATTTGTATTTCCATAGCCCAGTGAGCAGTAAGAGCGGGAAGGAGCCCTCGTAGTAGGCAGGTGCTTGGCTGTTGTCTGCCCTGCTCTGCAAAGAGAGGTGGGGCCTCCTGGCTACTGCCACACCGACCAGTGGGTCAGCTCTTTGGGGCTGCCATCACCGTGTATGGCCACGCTAACACACACACACACACACACACACACACACACACACACACACACACACACACCTGCAGGCACAGCTCCTTCCAGATTGGATAGCTTACTTCGAACAGGAACAGGTGGGCAAGCGGGAAACTCAGGCCAAAGTCCCCAGAGCAGCACATAGAAAGCACCTCCTGAACAAAAGAGAAGAGGGACAAAAAGAACAGGAATGGTCTATTATATTTATGGGGACCTTGGACTCATGTGAAGTTCGTCACCAAACCAACTCAGTACTGTGAAGCGATTAGAATTCTGCAGATTCAAAGGCAAATTACTTTATTATAGGTTAGTTTTAGCCTTCGAGAACCCCCATTCTTTATGTGAAGTAGCATAACTATCTCATGAGAATAAACAAAAATCTCTTAAAAGCTATTAACTTAGAATTAACATCTCGTGGCAATGAATAAAAACCTTAGAAGCTATTAACTTAGCTTCCACAGGTCCAAGAACTAAGAATGTCATCGGATAGCATCTTGGGGCTAGGACTAGTTAATCCCAAAGATTTGAGGAGAAAGACCATCAACCAAAATCATCACGACCAAATTAATTAAAACCAGTTTTTTTTTAAAAAAAAAATTGTGTACAGGGGTGTTAGGAATGATCATAGGACGAGCCGAAGCAAATTCAATCAGACCAAATTAGATGGAATAAAAGATGCCCACGTTTACTGCAGCGCTCCCTGGTGGCCAGGAGGGGGGGGACCATGCAAAACCCAAAGACCACGTGTTCGTTTTTGTTGTTGTTTATTTTTGGGGTTTTTTTTTTTGGTTTTGTTTTGTTTTTGTGGGTTTTTTTGGGTTTTTTTTTTGTTTTTTTTTTGTTTTTGTTTTTTTTTTTTTTGCATCAGCCTAAAGAGCCTGTGGGAGTGGTCCTGACCCTTGGCTGGACTTTCCCAGAGGTGGAGTTTGGAGCAAGGCAATTCCCAGGGGGAGGGAGCTTCCAAAGATGGTTGCTGGGTATTACAAGGGGCTTTGTCCCCCTAGGCAGGGTTCAGGAGGTCAGCCTTGGACTTAGAAAGATTAAGGACTTTTATAGCTTAGGGGTAGAAGGTTTTCAAATGAGGGGTTTGGCAGGCAAATGGTAGGGTTACAGAAGCAGAACTAAGTAATAAGAAGTTGGTCACAATAACTTCCTGAAACAAAAACATGATTGTAAGGTGGGCATAATGTAATCATAACTGTTATGCCCAAATCCATGAAGTCTCCACAAATACCAACAAGGAGACTGAGTCCCGTATGTAAAAGCAAAGAGCCTTTATTTTAAACAAGTTTGCAAACTCAGTCTCCCCATATGTCCAACGTATTGGAATAAAAGGAGAGCCCTGAGCTCAGTTAGAATTGGGTTTTTATAGTAGTAAAGGTAGGGTTGAGGGGTTTCTGAGGTTCAGGACCCTTGATTGGCTGACATTCATCTAGGGGTGTTCTGGTGAGTGTGTGTTGGCAGGTGATCCTATCTATAACAGTTGGAATGTTAGTTCCTTTGAATGGTTCTTGGGTGGAGATCAGGTAATCTCACCTTGTGGTTCCTCCTGCAACCAGGCATTGCCTACTGAGACTGAGGCTTCTTATTAAATTCATCGATGGTCAGAGTTCTACTCTGACAGGTGATAATGGTTGGGAGTCACCTTTGGGTGACCTGCCCATACTTAGCTTATCATGGCTGGTCCCCACAATAACAATGTGGCCATAACAAGGTGGTCATAGTAACTTTTTGAAACCAATGCATGGTTGCCCTATCCTGGAACAGGCAGTACAGAACCTTCTGTAGTTAAGGTTGCAGGTGGGGCATAGCCCAAACTTTGAGAAATAAAAATTTAAGCTGAACAATGATGATGTATTCTTTCTTTCTTTCTTTTTCTTCCTTCCTTCCTCTCTCTCTCTCTCTCTCTCTCTCTCTCTCTCTCTCTATTTATTTATTATGTATACAATATTCTGCCTGCATGAAAAAGAGGCCAAAAGAGGACACCAGATCGTATTATGGGTGGTTTTGAGTCACCAAGTGATTGCTGGGAATTGAACACAGGATCACAGGATCTCTGGAAGATCAGTCAGTGTTCTTAACCTCTGAGCCCCATCGTGCGTGCTTTTAATCCCAGCCCTCAGGAGGCAGAAGCGGGCTGTTACACAGAGAAACCCTGTCTCATTAAAAAAAAAAAAAAAAAAAAAAAAAAAAAAGGATAGAGAGATTTAATTACAAACAGGATGAGTAGTACAGTTTGTCTTTTCTATAAGATGGCTTTCACGTCTAAAATGGAAGCAGGCTGACTTATCACTGACTCTCTCGCATACCCACCAACGTATTTTAAACTTGCCTGGTTTGACTTTCCTGGTTCTGTAAAGCCATAAAAACTTCATGAATCTGCTTCCCCCATTGGAACATGGAACTTGGGGTAACCTAAATCTTTGCTCCTGAGCCATGGGCACTCAAAGCAGCTCCAGATTAAGCTATCAAGCTATCTCTTATTCCTTAAAACGAAAGCCGTGATTTTTACATCAACACAGCTGAGGATGATATCCGATTTCCGATCCTCCTGTCTCCAACTCCCAAGCACCGAGGGGCCACGTGCAAGCATCATGCCTGGGTCTTTCTGCATGACAAATGAGCACTCTACCAACTGAGCTATATTTCCAGCCTCACCTTTTACTGTTCAACAAATCTGCTGGAGCCCTGGCTCAGAGTCAGTGAGGTGCTAGGGGTTCAGCAGTCACTACAGAGTCCCAGCCCAAAGGGCAGTGGCAGGAGTCACCCAGAGAACACTGGATGGGTGAAAAGGTGTGAAACTTGTGCTTTAATCTCAATATAACATTTACTAGTGATGCTATCTTAGTCAGTGTTCCATTGCTGTAAAAGGACACCATGGCCACAGCAACTCTTACGAAGGAAAACATTGAATGGGGGCTGACCGACTGTTTCTGAGGTTTAGTTCATTATCATCCTGGCGGGAAGCATGGCAGTACACAGGCAGACATTGTGCTGGAGAAGGAGCTTGAGAGGTCTATGTCTGGATCCACAGGCAGCAGGAAGAGAGAAAACACCTCTGGGCCTGGATTGGGCGTTTGAAACCCCAAATCCCACCCCCAGAGACACACTTCCTCCAAGAAGACCACACCTCCTAACTCTACTCTCTAGGCATTCAATATAGGACTGTGGGGTCTATTCTTATTCATGACACCACAGATACATACTGCTAGTTTGGTTTTCTTGCCTATAGTCTTCCAAAGGATGACCCAACTTCACTGTGCTCAGGGGTGACACAGACACAAGAGAAAGTAAAATGCCTTATAAAGAAAGGTCCCTGTATAGAGTTCTGGAATTGCACGGTATTATCCGTGCTTTCTTATATCAAGCTATCCAATACATAATGGTTGAGTGCAACTAAGGTGACTGTCCCAGGGCTTGGGGCTCAGGCCACAGGTATCATTGAAAGATCCTGCAAGAATGCTTGGGGGGGGGAAGTCACTTGGATTTGATACCCAGAGCACAACTTATTTAAACAAAACAAAACAAAAAAGAATTTGGGCCAGAGAGATAGCTCAGTAGTTAACTCTAGCTAGACATGGTAACTCAAGCCTTTAATCCCAGCACTATAGAGGCAGAACTAAACAGATATTTTGTGAGTCCAAGGTCAGTCTGGTATAAACATAGTTAGTTTTAAGTCAGTCAGATCCATATAGTGAGACCCTGTTAATTCATGTAACTCCAACTCCAGGATGATCCAATGCCTCTGACCTCTGTAAGCACCTGCACACATGCGTGTGGGTGCGTGCACACACACACATTAAAAGTAAAAATAATTCTTTTATTTTTTATTATTTAAAACAATTTATAAATTTAAAAATACTTTATTCACATTCTTTCCTTCCTCCAAATCTTCCCAGATTCTCTTTTCCTCCCTACCGACCCAAAGTAAGTCTAAGTTCTTACTCAAAAACAAACCAAAAATCCAACACAACAACCAAATCCCCAAAAACTAGAAAACAAAATACATCACTCCCCCCCAAAAAAAAAAAAACTCTGTAACAAAATAAAAGCGTGCATGCACGCACACACACACACATACACACAAAAGTTCATATAAGAAAAATAAGGCACAGCTGATGCACCCTTTAATCCAAGCACTTGGGAGTCAGAAACAGATTGATCTTTGTGAGTCCGAGACAGCCTGGTCTACATAGTGAGTTCCAGGACAGCCAGGGCTGCTACACGAGAAACCCTATCTCGACAAAACAAAAGAAGAGGCTGGAGAGTTGGCGCAGGAGTTAAGATCACTTGTTGCTCTTGCAGAGGACCTGGGTTCCAGTCCCAGTATCCACATGATGGTTAACAACCATCTGTATCACCAATCATGGGGAATCGAATGTCCTCTTCTAGCCTCCAAGGGTACTGTATGTATGTGATTCATAAACATACATGCAGGTAAAACAACCATATATATATATATATATATATATATATATATATATATATATATAATAAAAAAAGAAAAGAAAAGAAAAACAAGAGGTAGGAGGGAGGCAAAGAAGCAGAAAGACTGGATCTCAACAGGCTGAGACTGCCTTATTGGAATAGTGAAGGGCCTCAACCTTTCTGCAAGATGAAGTTTGAACATGTGTAGAGGGGCTAGGGGACATGTATACACACACACACACACACACACACACACACACACACACACACACACATGGAGGTAGCTAACAGGAAATTACAGCTAATCTTTTGTGGCCTGACTAGAAGCAGGGTGGGTTGTTTTTGATACCTGGGCATACATATTGCTTCTGCCAGCGGGATGAAATGGTCAGGTTGGGGCTAAGTCATTCTTTATGGCTAGGGGCTGTTGCCCACTACATCCTGACTCAGTTCTCATGACCTGAGGCTATCCCTCAACAGTTCCTATGGCTGTGTGTGTTGGCTCATGGCTGCTATTCTAGCACTCTGGAAGTTGAAGCAAACAAACGGCTGATTCATCTTGGAGGCCGTCTAGACTACATAGCAATTTTCAGTGGATGGGAGGGGAATTCTTGCATTCTTAGCACAACTAAGTCTCGTGGAGAAACAAGCACATCATCAAGGCCGCTTGTGATAAAGATCTGCAAGGAGAAGCCCCTGCATCAGCACCCGCAAAAAAGCTAAACACAGAATCACAGCTGTTTCCACAGCACAGCTGGGGGCTGACGAGACACTACTGAGGCTTTCTGGCCAGCCAGTCTGACCAATCAGTGAGTTCCAGGCTCACTGAGAGCCCTTGTCTCCAGTAACAAGGTGAGTGACAGAGGAAGACTCCTGATACTGACCTCTGACCTCCACACAATCACATGTATATATTGCAGTGCACCAATTTTTAGTTATTTTAATCATGTTAATTTTTTTTTGAAATAGCTTTTTGTTCTGATTTCTGCTTTTATCTTTGTGGTTGCTTCTCTTAGGTTTACGCTGGTGTTCTGGTTTCTAGAGCTCAACATCAGGATGAAGTGCTTTCAAAGTCTTCAGCAGTTTTCTAGTAAATGTGTCTAATTATAGCCCCCCTCCCCCCAAATCTGGCTTTAGCTGCATCCCAAGTTTAAACACTCAGTACTTTTGTCACCTCTCAGGTTTAAATAAATTCTTTGGGAAGGTGTTGTTGAGATTTTATCCTTAATACTTGCTTTAGAAACACATTTTCAATTTTTATTTACAAATTTATGAGGTTTTTTTTTTTAAGAAATCAAACTTTTTTGTTGATTTCTCCCTTAAGTGTTTGGAGATAAGAAAATTCACTCCTCTTAGAAGGACACCTTTCTTGATGTCCTCATTTTTGGCTGTCCCAGTTTTTGTGAGCATGGCTTCACATTACACGCAAAGGTTCACTTGTAAATCTTTCTGTGAATTTTTCAGGCAGGCTATTTCGGCCTTTAATCGATTTTTCCTTTTGTCTCTTGTTCAATCTATTGATTTCCAAAAAGGTAGATTCGTATTTCCCACTTTTACTGCTATCCAACAGCAGTGTTCATGTGTTTTACATTCTTTCTTCTCTCAGTTTTGCTATTTCAGTTTGTTTCTTGGAAATAACATCAGTTTTCACAAGGTTTCAAAAATACATCTAAATATCAACCTTTAGGTAATGCATTTAATCAGTTCATATTGATAATGATACACAAAAATATTTGGATTTGTTTTTGCCTTCTATGCAAAAGATACCATATGTTCACCTAGAACTCATTGTAGTCTTGTGAATTAATACATGCTGGAATTTTTCCATCTTGACTGAGAGACAGCTCTAAAACCTTCAAAGTTCTCTGTTCCCTCCATTCCCCTCAGAGGCTTCCCCTGACAGAGGAAGACCCTTCCAGGACCCTTTGCAAGACCATGTGGTTTCCAGAGCATCAAACTCAAGTAATAAGGCTTAGTAGTAAGCAACTTTATTCTCTGAGCCATCTCATTGGCCCTAAAAATATAACTTTGTTTTGGTTTTGTGTTTTTGAGGACAGGGTTTCTCTCTGTAACCTTGGTTGTTCTGGAACTCATTGTGTAGATCAGGCTGGTCTCAAACTCACAGAAATCCACCTGCCTCTATTTACCGAGTGCTGGGATTAAAGGTGTGTGTCACCCAGTATAATCATTAACATTAGAATCCCCGTATTTGAAAGAAGCCTCAATTATCAATGTCTTTATGAAGAAGATTTAAACAATTATGTGATGTATAGGAACAGGGTTGCGTTTGTCTAGTGTGAATAGCTGCTGAAGCTATCAATATCTGAAAGTTCATTAATATTTTACTTTAATTAATGTTTTGTTAAATAGCATTGCTATTTAATATGCTGTGCTCTCTAAGACTTCCCTAATTATCTATATTTATCTTTATGTGGCATGTGAGTTAGCATGTGGGTGCATGCATGTGGAGGTCAGAAAACTAGTAGTTTTCTCCTTCTACCATTTGAGTCCCAGGGATCAAATTCAGGTCACTAGGTTTGGTAGCAAGTACCTTTACCTACTGAACCACCTCCCTGGCCCAACCATCTGTGCTTTCAAAAGTTGATATTAAGTGTTCATTTATTGTAAGTGTATAAACTGACGACATGACCACTCCATGGTATGGTTAAGGGGAAGGTTTTCAGTGTAGTTATAAGAGCGGGACAAAACAAGTGTCTGATCCAACAAAGGACCATTAATCAAAAACACCCATATTCAGGGACAAAGGAGAGAGCATGTGCAAGGGCTGAGTCAGCCCCACAAATGTCTCAAGGACAAATTCTGCAACCTTCCCCCTTCTGAGTTATGTCTGGAGTTGACCAAACATGCTCAAGTATATTCAAAAATAGTAATTCTGAACCTCAGTCAATTGAAAGTATATTAGTGTCACTGTTACTTGCTTGACCAACTGTTCCTGAGATGACCTAAGTATTCCTGAAATTGCCCTAGCTGTACTTAAAAGAAGCCTGCATGCTCCTCTCGGGGTCACCATTTTGTACAGGTGTTCGATCCCTGGTAATAAACACTCTTTGTTCTCACATACTATTTGAGTCTGGGATCTTCCTTCAGCATTTTCTTGAACCCTTACAAGACACTGAACAGGAAAACATCAATGTCCCTTGATATTATAGCTGATGCATAAAACTGTATAGAAATAATTCCAATATTAACAGCTATCACTAAAATTTTTATGTTAAAAGCCACAATGATGCCGTATGCTTAGAGTCCCAACAACTAAGAGGGTGAGGATCAAGAGTTTGAGGCCACCATGAGCTATGTAGAGATCCTTTTTAAGACATAAAAAAATGGGTGCAGGATGTGGTAGCACAATCTGTAATCCCAGCAGTAGAGAAGATAGTTTGAGGTTAACCTGTGCTACATAGCAAGTTCCAGGATAACCCAGACTATATAATGAAACCCTGTCTCAAAAATTAAAAAGTGGGGAAAAAAAGAATCTGGGGATAAAGTTCAGTGAGCAAACACTGGCTTAGCATGTAGAAGGCTCTGGGTTCGATCCCCAGTACTGGAAGAAAGGAAGGAAGGAGAAAATGAAGGAGGAAGTGAGGAAAGGAGACAAATCATGGACCATCCATAGAAAACTGAAGCATCTTTCTATTAGAATGTGGAGCTACGAGGCATTAATGTTGAATCATATGTTGAAGAACTCTCAAAGTTCCTCCTGCAGAAAAGCTCAGCTCTGCCTGCAAGAACACCCTTGACCTTGCAGTTACACGCTCTTCCTGATGCTTGAGTTTTCATAAGAGTGTGTCTGAGTGAAGCCCCAACTCAGCTTATTTTTAAAGTATGACTCATCCCTTAATTGGCAGTGGAAAGTACCACTCCAAGTAGAGTCTCAGTCTCACAGCCATGCTGTGCCTTTGAGCGGCTGAGTACAAAAAAGCTCTCTGTGGACAAGTGCCTTCAGAGCACTCCCCGGGTCCAGGCTTGTGTTCCTAAACACATGGTGAGTTTAGTAGAACAGCCTAACTGTGCACCTGCCTGCCTCCCATCGAGTCCTTGAGGAATTACTTTTACACGTTTGCACTTTGATTGGCAGCCCTCAACCCACATGGAGGAGCACTAAACAGAAATGTGGTTTTTGAACTTGAGTCCCCTCTCTGTTTAAGGGGTGGTGCTGAGGATGGGGATCCTCTACAAGACTCCAGAAGAAGATGCTCTTTGGTCTCAGCAGATGAAGCAGGCAGCCTCCAAATACTCAGCACCTGCAATAGATCCTATTTCTCTCCCCCCATCAGCTGCTGAGAGCTAATTGGAAATGATGGGAGACCATAGACACAGGACTAACCATTCAGGTCTGGACAGGTAAGGGGTACAGAACATGGGTGTGTGCCATTGGCAAGATATTCTAGAGCTGTGGTTCTCAACCTTCCTAATACTGTGGCCCTTTAATACTGTGGCCCCTTAATACAGCTCTTTATGTTATGGAGATTCCCAACCATAAAATTATTTTCATTGCTTCTTCATAACTGTAATTTTGCTACTGTTATGAAATATGATGTAAATTTCTGATATGCAGGATGTATGACATGCAGTCCCTAAAGGAGGTTGGCCCACAAGTCAAGAATCACGCTTTTGTCTTCTTCCCTTGGTTCCCTCTCTCTTGCCCCTCTTTCTTGGTTTTCTTTGTCCACACTCTCTTTTCTCACTTCCTACCTCCTCTCATGACCTGGTCCAGTCTGTCGCCCGTGTTCTATCTTCTACTTTCTGTCCCTGCTCTGGATTCATCCAGATACCTCTGGCTGTACTTTCCCTCATATATACAATAAAAACCTTTTCTTCAACCATCCATTGGAGGGATCATGTCCTCAATATAGACAGAGACAAGAACACCAAAGTCCCTGGCCTTGAGTGGCTTTGGTGGTTATTGAGTGTCTGGGACCCTAGCCTCTCAAGCTAGCACATCAGGAATCGAAAAGACCCCGTGTCTCTTAAAGACACCCTGATACTCCTGAATCATGGCTATGCCAGGAGAGAAGGCAACTACAGCTCTGGTAACAAGCCGAACCATACCTGGGGTGAGCCCCTGTGTCTCTCTCTCCAGCCTGCAGCAGCCGCGTTCTGCTTACAACTGCTGTTCACTGCGCCACTAGACAAGGAGTCAAGTTCCATTGCAATTTATCACATTGGCATTTTACCTGGGCCTAGGCAAGGTGGTTCTTAATATGTGTGATCTACAGGCTTTGTTGTTTTTTTCCCCAGTCTGGGTCCAATAAAGACAAGCAATATCATAGAAAGTCTTACTTACATCTTGTGTATTTTGTGTAATTGTGTATGTAGGCAAGCGTAGTTTGTGTGTGGAGGTCAGACTATAACTTTCAGGAGTCGAGTCTTCTAGTATGTGAAGCTCAGAATTGAACTCAGATCGCTCAGATCGTCAGGGTTGGCATTGGGTGCCTTTACCTGCTGAGCCATCTCAGTGGCACCAGGAATGGTTAAATTCTGACAAAAGCCTAAACACATTCTATAAAACTGCACCCTATAAAACTGCCCTCCGACACCTGAAAAGGATCGTCCCAGTAAAGAGAACTTTAAGATGGAAGCTCCTTCCTAGGCCAGAAGGCCAGACTGTTGAGGATGTGATTGCTGAAGCACTCATATGCCAGAGAATGTGCTGGAATGTCTAGGCTAACACTGGTCTGCAATCACTGGCCAAGAGGGAAATAAGCATTCAGGGCACACTTGAACCATGATCACAGGGCAGGGGCATGGTCATGTGGAAAGAGTCAAGTCTCTGGTAAGGACAAGAGGCATGGCGCACACAATGGCAAGATGCTGGCAGTAGTCAGAGACGCCTGAAGAAACTGGTGATTCCCTCAAGTGTTCATCAGTTTAAGGAGAGGGGAACTCAGCCTCCATCTTATATAAGCCATAGGAGAGGCCCAGAAGCTGGGTGTTTAATTAAGCTGTCCCCTCCCTAGCCACATCACTTTGAAGGAGAGAAAAGACCTCTCAAGTGCCATTTCTGGCAAGACTCTCCCTTCTATCTCATCACTCCATCTTCTAGGGTTTTTCTTTTTAACTATTTATTATGTATTTAACTATGTATTTAGTGTATGTGTATGTGTGTATAAGAGAGAAAGAGAGAGAGAGAGAGAGAGAGAGAGGGAGAGAGGGAGAGACTGTGGAGATATATACATGTGAGTCCGGGTGCTCCTGGAGTCCAACAGAGAGTCTCATATCCCTTGGGGCTGAAGTTACAGGAGGTTGGGAGCCATCCAATGTGCCTGCTGGGAACCAAACTTGGGGTCCTCTGCAAGAGCAGCAAGTGCTCCAAACTGCCTAGTCATCCCTCCAGCCTACTTCATCATCATCATTAGGACCTTTATCCCTGTTTATATCTGTCACTCAAGCAAGTCTCCACTCTTTTCTTAGCTTCTATTTTTCTTCATAGCCCCCTAAACTCAACCAAGGTACAATAGAGCCATTCTACTTGTTAGTCTCCCATGTCAGAGGTAGAAGTTGCCAGGTCCAAAGGAAGCTCCACTTCCCCCAAATCCCATAAGGCAGAAAAAACAAATGGCTATCTATGGTGCAAATGGCAAACCAGAGCGCATGGCCTCCAGGCTCCTCTGTACTTGTTTCACATTTCAAAGACATGGCTAGCTAGATTCCTAGTTCTCCTCACCTCCTTCCCTACCCTAAACTCCCTCCAGTTCGGGAACTCCCTCAACCCAAGCTACTCCTTCTCATTATAACCTTGTTATTTCAGCTATGCTTCCCCCTTGTCTCCTCTTCCTCTTCTTTGTCTTCATACCCTGTCTCCCTCCTTCCCTCTCTCTTTCTGACTCTTTGCTCCCTCCTCTCTCACCCTGTCTTTCTCCAGTACTCTTCCTCTAGGCTTCCCTTCCCCTCTTCTCTTCTAGCCAGGTCCAATCTACTATCCATAGTCTACTTCTTTCTCTGCTCTGGACTCTTCCAGATGCCTCTGGCTGTTATCTCCCTCATTATCTACAATAATAATAATTAAAAAAAAAAACTTCCCGTTAACCATACCGCAGAGTGCCCATGTCATCAGTTTATACATCTGGTGCCAAAACCAGGAGAGGCATCAACAGACTCCTTTCCAAGGGACTGGGCCTCTCCTGAACAAACCAAGCTGCCGATGGACTCTCCTGAGGTTTGGATCATTTGTATCTGCTGGCTTCTGCCTCCCACTATATTCAACTCCAGCTTTTAAAGTCTGCCTCTTCAATCGTTTCTTCCATCTACCTGCTATGCTTCTTCACTGTGACTCGGGTCGTCTCTCAGTCTCTCTGGCTCCTGGAGTCTGCTACACCCCATGGACGTCCATCCTGTGGTTCTGTTTCTCTCCTGGTACTTGGTCAAGTGTCACCTTGAAGCCACCTACTCTGGCTCCTGGAGTCTACTATTGCTACAAAAGTTGCACAGGCACACCAAGCAGCTTTTCTCTCGTCTTCCTGAGAACCTGTCACACGGAAAGACATATCCCTCCTTTGTGATTCGGGACATTTCTCTCTCACTAGTCTCTCAGCTGGCTTGGGGATGCCCTGGATTGAAATTTTTGCCACAAGGACACTTACTCTTCTCTCTCCCATCCTTGCTCTCCCTCCCCATATACTCTTAGTTTCCTGGAGTTTACTGGAATCCTTGTTCTCATGGAATTCCTGTTTGCAACTCTTTCCTCCTAAGCTCCCTAGGAGCTGCCTGCTCTGACATCAATACTTGTTTCCACTATCTTAGTGATGAGGGGCCGCTAAGATAGTGGAGTAATCCCTCTGCCAGAGTTCCTGTTGGTGACACTTTTTCCTTAATGTGTCCTGCCATGTCTTCACTATGGGTACCCTGTCTTTCAGGTTGCTACATCCACGGCTGTCTCGCCAGTGTAGCAGAAATGCTGACTGGATGGGCAAGTGTTGCCGGAGGATTGGAATCCGCGCTCCTCGGAGATAAGTCCCGGGCTGCCCCTTGGCAATCAGTTGTGATGTAATGCCACCTGAGTCGCCATTTGTATTGACTCGACCTGACTGTCCTTGGAAGCCATATGTCTGTCTTTTCCCTTGTCTGTGTGTTCTTTGTGATCCTTGCATATTGCTAACAGATCAGACTATTCTAGGCAGTTGCAGATACAAACAAGACTGCTGAGGACATTTTTGAATTCTGCTCCACTATTAATTAAAGCCTTAAAAAAGTGGCCAGTTCTGGAAATTGGCAGGGTCATCATTAGGATAATTCCTTGATGATGTGGAATAAAAGGAGTTAATCTTACTAGAAAAAACCTTAAAAACCTTCTACAAAAAAACAACATTAGGCATTTATGTGCAACTTAACAGGAGGCCTATACAACCTTCCTTATGGCCAGAAAACCTAGGCTAATTACAACATCTGACCCTGAGAGTCGGGAAGGAAAGGGAGTTGAGATTAAAGGTATAAAATGAGTTTCAGACAAGTTTAAAATCATGTCTTTAAAGTTTCCTAGCAGAAAGTTTTCCCAGGAAGGTAGTAGCCTTCTTCTTTCTCACCCAGACACACAAGGTCACTTAGCTGAGCCCAGCCAGCCACCTGGTTCAGGCTGATAAAGGTGGCCTAGCTCAAGAACAGTGGTCTCTCTAATAACAAGAAAAAAAGGTAACTTTACAAAATGTGAGGAAGCAAAAGTCCTTGTACTCATGCCAAAGCATCTTCAAAGATTCTCTTTGTGAAACTGTTTTATGCTGTTCTTTTCTATTCTATGATCTGATGATGTATGTCTTTGCCAAGTTCTTTGTTTGTAATAATATAAAAACCTCACACTGAATAAGTAAAGCGCAACAACTGTCTCAAATACATTGAGAGTGGTCTGTTTGTCACTTTCCTCACCGTATCCTGATTTCTCCTGTGCCTTCGCCCTGATTCCCCTACGGTCTGAGTGGCTCCCCTGAGCCGGTCCGTAGCATCAGGTGACTACTGTCTCAACAGCTATGGGCTTTTCCCATTCAGAGTACCCCTCATCTGTCTTCGCTAATCTTTTCCTCTTCAGACTCAAAGACTGTGTGACTGTTAAGTCTTCCAGCAAATGACTTTGGTCTCAGTACAGCTCAATTGGTGACCAAAGATGACACAATTTCCAGATTCTCACAGTACTAAAACTATCTTGGGTAAACTGTCTCTAGCCACGTAGCCCAGTCATAAATTCATTGGTGGTGTAGACTAGCCATAAATTCCAATGCAATGTGTTCCTGACCTCAGGTCGTGAGATCTGCCTGACCACTTAACTACCATCTTTCTGTTTCTACAAACAACACTTGCTTGGTACAAATATCCACAACTCTTCCATTTTTTCTTTCTTTCTTCTTTTGCTTTTTTTTTTGTTGTTGTTTTTAGACAGAGTTTCTCTGTGCACTGTTGGATGAACAGGAACTAGCTCCATAAACCAGGTTGGCCCTGACTTCACAGAGATCTGCCTGCTTTTGCCTCCTGAGTGCTGGAATTAAAGGTGTGCTCTATCACCACCTGCCCTGCTTTTCTGTTACAATTGTGTTACAATTGTGGGTCCCCCCTCTTTAAAACTTGAACAAATTGGAGGTTGGAGATGCTTCCCAGTAATCTGCCCAGGACAACTCCACCTGGAGTGAATAAAGGCTCCATTTAATTCGACTTATTCAGGACTCTTGGGTGTTTTTTTTTTCTTCTCCCCATAACAGAAAGGTTTGTCTTTTGTTGTTCACTGTTACTTCTGCTGTCAACAAGGTGGTGTGTGATAAAGAAACAAATAACAAACAGAAGATCTTCAGTGACCTCTACTCTTGTACCCAGACCTCCCTGCAGATTGCCCTTACTACTATCTCCAGGCCTCACTGCCTTCTCTCAAAATGACTTATCCAACTGTCTTAGGATTTCTGTTGCTACTACAAAACACCATGACCAAAAAGCAAGTTGGAGAGGAAAGGGTTTATTTTGCTTACACTTCCACATCACTGTTCATCATCGAAGGAAGTCAGAAGAGGAACCTGGAGGCAGGAGCTGATACAGAGACCGTGAAGGGGAGCCGCTTACTGGGGTGCTTCCCCTGGTTTGCTCAGTTTGCTTTTTTATAGAACCCAGGACCACCAGTCCAGGGATGGTAAAACCCACCATGGACTGGGCTCTCCCACATCCATCACTAATTAAGAAAATGCCTTACAACTGGATCTCATGGAGGCATTTCCTTCCCTGGGAACTTACTGTCCAGTGGGTTCAATGAAAGACATAGAAAGCATTCCACACAGCTCTGGGCACAAAGTGTGTGACTATGCTACCTCTTACATCCCTACCTAAGAAATGTGCAGTCTGCTCCTTTGGAGCCATGTTACCCTTGTCTAGGCTGTTCTTGATTATTCTCAGTGTGGCAGTTTGTATATTCTTTAGCTTTTAGGTTACTTGCTACACATATGTGGTGACTGGAATGAGAATGGCTCCCATAAGGTCACATACTTGAATATTTGGTTTCGAGGCTGGAGAGATGGCTCAGTGGTTAAGAGCACTGACTGCTCTTCTAGAGGACCCGGGTTCAATATCAAGTGCCCACAACTGTCTGTGATTCCAAGATCTGACACTCTTACACAGACATTTAATGCAGGCAAAACACCAATGCACATAAAATAAAAATAATAAATTGGATGTTTGGTTCTTATTTGGTGAACTACATAGGAAGGACTAGGAGGTGTGGCCTTGTTGCAGAATGGGGTGGGGCCATCAGGGGTGGGCTTCGAGGTTTAGGCCCAATTACTCTTTCTCTGCCTGCCACCTGCTGCCTGCAGATCAGAATGTAAAGCTCCCAAGGCAGTGCCTGCCTGCTTCCTGCCGTATCGTCATGGTCATGGTGTCTCTTCACAGTAATAGAACAGTAGCTAAGAGGACATAGGAACTGAAAACTCCTTCGAGGCAAAGCCAGAGGTGCAGTACATATCTTTCTGTGTTGTTGCCGTTTATTTGTTTATTTTCCAGGACAGGGTTTCTCTGTGTATCCCTGGCTGTCCTGGAACTCACAGAGCTTCACCTGCCCCGCCTCCGGAAAGGCATGTGCCACCATGCTGGGATTAGAAAGTACACTACAGTTCGATCAGAAAACCTGACCTTGCTCTGTGAACTTGAGTGTGTCTTTGCCGTCCTGTTGTTGAGCCTCAGGTTCAGGAACTGCAGTGAAACTCACGGTGCAGTTTCTGCTCCCTGCATCACAGAGCTGCTGTGGGACCCCACGTTTACTAATGGAACTGGCTTGCTGGGAATGAAGATGCTCGGAAGGGACACTCGTAACTCTCAGTCTAACAACCAGACCACTGAAACAGTGGACTCCAAGCAAACAGCAGGAATCTCATACTTATCTCAGAAAGGGTTTACAGTTCCTCAGTTCACCTGATGAAATGAAGTTGGATCCTGACCGCTGATTGGTCAAGGGTGGCCTTGGTCGGACTGCCAAGTCCTGCAATCTCTTGCCTGGAAGATGGCCTGAGGCAGGGTTGCTGTTGGATTGCTTGGCCCCTCTTCTTTTGATGCCTCATTGTGTAAGTCTTTTTCTGCTTTTCTCTATTAAGATGGTTCTTTTAAAAAGCTTTATTATTTTGTGTAAAACACACACACACACACACACACACACACACACACACACACACACACACACACTGCTGTCCAAGACAGTGGATCTTCTTGGAACTGGAGATACAGGAGGTTATGAATTGTCTGATATGGGTGCTGGAACCAAACTCCATTCCTCTGAAAGAGAAGTGCACTTTAAAAACAAACAAACAAACAAAAAAACAGCTCAGGCGTCTTGCCACCCCCTAATTGGGCTCTTTTTAGTGGTTTATTAAGGACAAGCGGCAAAACCTGGCTTGGGGCACAAGTTGATCCCCCCAATTTCTGTAACACTAAGGCCTGCCATCTAACACTGGGGTTCCTTCACATGCTTACTCAGTGTTTTCAGCAGAGGCGGAGTGGAGGCTCCAGAAGCTGCAGTGTTGCTTGGCACCTACTTCTCTCCTGCCATAGCCTGCAAGGGGGAAGGAGTTGGGAGCCAGGAAAGCTAGATGCTGCCCTCTGCTGATCGCTTTCCGTGTAGCGGCCATCTACGTAGTTCAACTTCTTGTTTAAACTTAGGCAGTTTCTCTGCTAAGCAGCATCGTTTGTCCCAGTGAAGCTTGTTTGTTTTGTTTGAGACAGGGTTTCTCTGTGTATCTTTGGCTGTTCTGGAATTCGCTCTGTAGACCAGGCTGGCCTCAAACTCACAGAGATCTGCCTTCCTTTGCCTCCTGAGTCCTGGGATCAAATGCGTGAAGCACGGCTGCCCATCAAAGCGCGCGGGGGAGGGGGGTTAAACAAATTTACCAACATGTTTTCGTTCATTCGTTCATTTGTTAGTATTTTGAATTTATTGTAAAAACGTGTTTATTTTTGGTTGTTTATTGGTTTATTGTCCTACCATTTTGTCTTTCCTATTAATGCTGTTTCCTTTTGTCATCTACTCAGGAATCTAAACAACATACTTTCTCTGCTGCTCAACTCTGGTCTACAAGGATTAAGAATTCCCTCTACCCCGCCCATCCACAAGTTAGAGAATATCAGTATATTCTCCCATTGTATTGATCCCCAATATTTTTCCAGATCTACATTTTGTGGGAATTCTCCAAATGTCACTCATTGCTAAATCAAAAGTTTACAATAATTATTTTCCTCATTATGAGAGCCTGAAACACTTCCTAAGAGTACTTTTTATTTTGTTTGTTTGTTTGTTTTGTTTTGTTTTTGTTTTTTGTTTTTCGAGACAGGGTTTCTCTGTAGCTTTGGAGCCTATCCTGAAACTAGCTCTTGTAGACCAGGCTGGCCTCGAACTCACAGCGATCGGCCTGCCTCTGCCTCCCAAGTGCTGGGATTAAAGGTGTGCACCATCACTTCTGGCCATTTACTTTATTTTTCTTTTACATACTTAGCAACTTAAAGAAAATAGTTATTTTTATTTTTGTGTATGGGTGTTTTGCCTGCTTGTATGTCTGTACAATATATGTATGCAGGGCCTACAGAGGCCAGAAGAGGCAGGAGGTCCCTTGGGATTGGCAGTTGTGAGCTGCCTGTGAGTGCTGGGAACCAAATCTGATCCTCAGTGAGAGCAGCCAGCACTTTCAGTGCTGAGTCATCTCTCCAGTTCCATATGTAGTGGGTTTATCTCCAAATAGGGTTTTATACCTCCAAATCGGGAACATACTGATTTTCCCCCCAGGTGTGACTTCTGGATTGCCTTGGAACTTGCTGTGTAGACCCGACTGCCCTCGAAGTTCTAGGAGCTCTCCTGCCTCTGCCTCTGCCTCTGCCTCTGGAAGTGCTGAGATGAACGTATATGCTGCATGTGCTACCGTGCCTGGCCTCAGCATACCCCTAGCTGCTCCAATCCCTGGGACATCTAGTGACAGGTGCTGCTCTTGTCCTAAATCTCCACTTGTCAGTGAACAAGGCAAGTTCTTCTTCCCTTAGATATTTGTACTGAGTTCTCTGAGTAGGAGGGCTGAGTTGTGTTCCAGGACAGCTGGAGTGCAGCTGAGTTATTTTAGCCTTGAGCTTTTCCAGGCCAACACCACTTGGCAGTTTCAGGACCCTTCTCTTCTCGCAGCCCTTCTTCCCCATCTGCCCCACTGACAGCAGACTCCATATAAGAACGGCATCGGTACATACAGTGTGTGTGCATTCACATATGTGTGTGTGTGGTGGGGTATTTCTAACTTATTTCCACCAACTATACTTCTTCTTAACACAAAACTGGGTTCTTAGAAGTTCCTCTGCCCCTGTATTTGTATATTCTTTTTCATGACTGTACCCTAACCGTCAACAATACAAAACTAAACTTCAAAAACAATCCCAGGGTTGGGAGATGGCTCAGGGGATACAAAAACACTTGTCACACAAACATGAGGACCAGAGTTTATGACCCCATCACCTACATTAAAGTCATGTGGAAATAGGGAGCTCCTAGGGGATCAGTGGTTAGCCAGATTAGCCAAACTGGCTACTGCAGGCTCAGTGCATAGATCCTGTTCCAAGACAATAAAGTGGAGGGACTGGAACGGTGACCCAGAAGTTAAGGGCACTGACTGTTCATCTAGAGGACCAGGGTTTGATTCCCAGCACCCACATGGTGCCTCACAACTGTCTATAAGACTAGTTTCAGGGTATCTGATGCCTTCTTCTGGCCTCATTGGGCACCTGCACTCTCTCACACACAGACAGACACATAATTAAAAAATAAATAAATCTAGCCTTTAATTCAAGCACATAAGAGAAAGAAGCAGGTGGAACTCTGAGTTCAAGGTCATCCTGGTCTAAGTAGAAAGTTACAGAACAGCCAGGATTACATAGATTCTCTGTCTCAGAGGGGATAAAAGGAAAGGGCTGGACAGAAAGGACAGAAGATATGTCTCAGTGGCTAGGATCATTGGCCGCTCTCTGAGGGGACCCCGGTTTGGTTCTCAGCACCCACATGGTAGCTAGTAACCATCTGTAATTCTAGTCTAGCCTTTGTGGGCACTACACACATGCAAGTTCACAGACATACATGCAGGCAAACACTCATACACATAACTGTTTTATAAAAGGGAGATAAGGTGGAGAGTAATGGAGATAAATGTTAGAGCATCAGCTTCTGGCCTATACAGGCACAGGCATGGCTGCACACACACACACACACACACATTGGATATGAAAAAAAACTAGCAAATCACACAATATACAAAGGATGTTATGATAATTAACACTGACCATCAACCTTACAAGATCTAAAATTACCTAAGACACAATACTCTGGATGTATCTATAAGGAAACCTCTAGATTGGGTTCATTGAAGTGTAAAGATCCACTCTGAACATGGATGAGACCGTTCCATGGATTGGAGTCCTGGTTTGGGTGAAAAGGTAAGGAAGTCAAATCCAGATAAGTAATAGCATCCATCTTTTTCTGTTTCCTGACTGTGCATACAGTGTAGCTCTCATTTCACATTCCTGTCACCCTGCCTTCCCTCAAAAGGACAGACTGGGAGCCTCAAACTGAGACAAAATAAACCCTCTCTCCCTTCCATTGCCTTTGTCAGGTGCTTTGTTACAAGAAGAAAAATAACAATATACTTATAATGTGGCCCATCTTTGTTACAGCAACCTACCTGTGTCTCCACTTACACAGTGCTTATTTCTCCTGATTGGATGAATGAATAGCGGTACCCACTGATGTCCTGTTGACACACTGATGAATGGGACTCTGGTTCTAGATTTTCCGGAGGTTTACAGGACTACCTCACCCTAAACAAACTACTCTGGGAAATGGATTATGTGGGAGAATCTTAAAAGCTTTAGGTGGCAAGGGGATGGAGAAATGGCTCAGCTATTAACAGGACTGGCTGTGCTTGCAGAGCATGGGGTTTATGCCATCTGGAGTCTGACATCTTCTTCTGGCCTCCATGGACAATGCATGCATGGGGTGCATACACACACCTGCAGGCCAAACACTACACATGTTAAAAATAACTGTAAGGCAGGACTGCACAACGCTCATCAGGGTTTCAAAGCCTTTCTTTTGTTTGTTCATATTGTTATTACTATTTATTATTATTATTGTTGTTGTTGTTATTTTTGAAACAGGGTTTCTTTGTGTATCTCTGGCTGTCCTGGAACTCATTCTGTAGACCAAGCTGGTCTCGAACTCACAAAGATCCACCTGTCTCTGCCTCCCTGAGTGCTGGGATTAAAGGTGTGCACCACTATCACCTGGCTTGCATTGTTATTTTAAGGCCTCTGTTGGAACTATGTCTTTTCTGCTTTATGTTTTTGTTGTTGTTATTAAGGATTTTGGGGAGGTGGGTGTATGTATGAACCTATAATACACTTAAATCTTTATCTTTTAGAAGCAGAAAACACTCCAAACCAGCTGTTTCTTCATTGAATATAACAGGAAGGTGTCTTGATTGTTATGCAGGATGGATGGGAACAAAGATTCCTTAATTCTTAGGAAATTCTACTGTCCTTCCTTCTCCCTCGCTGGGAGCAGAGAACAAAGCTGCTGTCAGGAAGGGACTTCACAGAAGATTCACCCAACTCCGTGGGGCCACAGAGGCAGATCTGGAGAGCTCAGTCAGATTTGGCAGGCTGGGGCTTTACTGTATGTGAATTTGTGTGCTATCTGGGCATGGTGGCTGGATAGATGATGTGTGTTTGTGATGTGTTGTGTGTTTATGTGTGATATGTATGTTTTACATGTTTATGTGTCTTTGAGCATGTTCTGGGATATGGTGGACTGTATATGTGAGTGTGCAATGAGTCTGTGTAGTATGCAATGTGTGTGTGTGTGTGTGCGTGATTCAAGACGATTGTGTCTGTGTGTGCCTAGGAATCTTTCTAAGTCATGAGAAGGTGTTCTTGTGTGGGCAAGTGAGTCTATGTAGGATAGTGTGAACTGTGTGTATATACACAGATCTGGGAACGAGGGAGATAAAACAGGACATCCATGCCTCTAGTCATACTTGTGGCTCAAGTTCCTCCTTGAAGCAAGTACCATATTCCCCAGGTGAGGCAAATAAGGATCCATGAGCCCTCCCTTGGGTTGCTTCTATTTCTGGCTGAGACTGTTTCAATTTACCAATCAAGGCATCTTTGACTGTAGAGAAAAGTCAAGGAGTTGGCTTGGAACTGTACTTTACATTGCCTAATCCCTACCCGCTGAACCCTTTGAAGTTGCATCAGCATCCCAAAACCCTGACAGGATCTCCACTCACAGAAGAGCCTCTTCCCGCAGAGGAAAGAAGAGCACCATCTCCCTGCCTGCCTCCAAGAAGCCCTACAACAGCTTGGTGTCTTCCCTAGCTTTTGGAAGAGTGGACAGGAATATAGAATCCCAATGCTCTGAGAACACCAGTCCTTGGATGAGGAAGTTCTGGAGGTTTCTTTAGCTGCCATTCTTTTAGAGACGCTGGTCTGGACCTACTTTTTCTGGGTTTGGTGTTTCCTCTCTGCTCATCATACCCCTGGAGCCCCACACTGTTCTACTGGGATTTATTGTTTTACTGAGACCGAGACCAAAGTCTCACACTTGCCAGACAAGCACCCATCCCCATCCCCATCTAGCATCTGTAGGACTCGCCTTCTCTGCAAATGTCACATTTATCTCTTCTCACTGGAACTCAGAATCCAGGAGGGCAAACGCTTCTCTTTGTTTTTCCATGTGCCAAGAAGAGTGTGGGGCATTTAGAAGGGGCTAAAGACTGTATGCAAGGACAGGAGGGAACCTAGCACCAGGTGCCCATAGGCTCTAAAGGCCAGCCAGAGCCAGGGAAAGCAAAGGTGACTGAGGCTGGGCCGTGCTGTCAACTTTCCACTGCCTGATGGGAAGACACCCCTGTGGGTGGGAGGGGCAGAGCGTGGAACAGTGTACAATTTGTGAAAAAAAAAAAGCTGCTGAACAGGGATGCACTTAATCTGGCCCAAGTCTGGCAAGGCCAGGGCAGATTAATGCAAATTAGGTGCAGCCCTTTCCTCAGGCAAAGCTGGGAGTCAGGATTTGGCTCAAATGTATTGCTGGCCCATTATACAAATTTTTAGTTCTTGAAAGTTATTATTACCAAGTGTTTAGGATAATAAGAAAATTCAGATTAATAATTAGTCAGCTATTACAATTAATTAAACTTGTAGTCATATTAGGTATGTTTTCAAGGTCAGAAGAGATAGTGTTTAGAGACACAGGTTGTCTTCAAACACTTCAGAGATATATAGAATATGGCAATTAAGAAGTTTTGATAACACAGGATCTTTTTTTACGACAATGAAAAATGTCTGCTCCTGGCAACTCAATCTACTTCAGAGATGATAATGAGCATCAAAGAAACTCCACATGGAGTTTACTTTCTTTGTGGCAAAAGTAAGCCATTGGACAAGAAAGTGCCCTTGCCTCAACTGCTGATAGTATGCTGTCCTAAGTGAACAAGCATGGCACAAAAGAAAGTGACCGCCAAACATTGTCAAGACAAGGTGGGACAGTCCTTCCAAAATCCTGCTTCATAGAAAAGTCTGTTGAATATACTATGCCTTTAGGCCAAAGATGGATGCCCCAATGTTGCAGAGGAACCTTGGATGACTGTCCAGGCAGCCAATTGTTTCTGTCATTTCTCACATTTTTTGGAAGTTGCTTGCTTGCACTTCCTGCTTACTTAGTTAGTATTATTTCCTTCTTGGGTCTCTGTGGGAGTTGAAGACTAGATAGTTATAGGCTTTCTTGTTTACCAGACTCAGAAAAGAAATTTACTAAAGAAATGTATATAAGGTTGAGAGACATAAAAAGATAATTTTCAGTTGGTAATGCAATTTAGGACAGAACATGAATTAGGTAAAACACTTTGGACTCTCAAGATAGGATAGATAATGAAGTATTTTCTCTGAATTTAGTAAATGCAAATGAACTAGACATTGTTGATGTACTTATTGCCTGTATATATTATATATAGTTATTGTACTTATTGTATACAGTTTTTCTTATATTAGTTATAGCTTTCTTTTTTATTTTAGACAAAAAGGGGGAATGTGGTGATATTTTGTTTGTGTTTTAACAAATAAATCTTGCCTAAAGATTAGAGTGTCTAGAGCTAAGCTACTAGAGGCCAGGCAGTGGTGACACATACCTTTAATCCCAGGACTCGGGGGACAGATGGATTTCTGTTAGTTAAAGGCCACCCTGAGCTACATGAAATTGATCCAGTCTAAAAGAGAAACAGAGATCACACAAAGGTGACCCCAGTACTTAGGATCACATGCGTTTAATCCTAACACTAGGGAGGTGGAGACAGGAGTAATATGACTGGGAAGAAAGAGGACTATAGGGCCAGAGAGACAGGAGCTCAATGCAGTCTGAGGAGCAGTGTAGTCTGGGGCAGTCAGTCTGAGGATGCAGTCTGGGAGCAGGATCGCCCCTTTGGTCTGAGCATTGGCAGAGGTTAAGAACTCTCCAGAGGCTAACCACCCTTCTGCTCTGATCCTTCAGCTGATAGCTGACTCTGAGATTTTATTACTAAGACCAATTAGAATTCATGCTAGCCAAAGGAGCCTAAGCCAGGCCCAGAGTGGGTGGAGTTAAATGTGTCCTTAGGACTGAACAGTTTTCTTTTCAGGAAAGGGAAAGAACTGGAGTCATCTGATTGGACTCAAAGAGTCAAAAGCCTTGGTGTGTTCATCATCCTTCAGCGTAGAGTGCCACAGCATGCAAGCTCCTTTCACAGATGATCTTGTGTTGGCCACCATCACCTGTTGGGAAACACAGGTGAGTATTTTCTAGCTGAAGAGAGGGAGGCAAAAACAAACAAACAAACAACCCTGCAGGAGCTACTGATGGCACCCAGGTGGAAGCTGGGCCCAGGGCCAGCACCAGCTCTTTCCCCACACTCCACACATATCTGATGGGAGTCTACTTCAAGGAGCCAGACAGCCTCTTTGAGCTGACTCCAGGCCCGTGCTGATTTCAGGAAAAGGAGAAACCATGCTGGAATCAGAGTACCAGGGTTTGATTCCCCATTCTGCTGCATATTGCGCAAACCACCGCTCTTCCTTGGGATTTAGCTTCCCCGTCTAGACAAGCCTGTCCAACTGATGCCGTCCAGAGCCCTGAGCATGACTAGGTTTTGTTCACCATCAGAAACTATATCAGGAGCTTCCAGAAGTTTCTGGGGGAGCTTACTCTTCTCCTTCCCCTGCCTTCCAGGCAGAATAGAGGACAGTTCAGAGGCTCTTCAAGGCTACCTCCAGGCAGCTGCTTCCATAAACACCATGGCAGCCATAGTAGCTGCCTGCATAGGTCCCACCAGAGGTCCAATGCTTCCTGGTTAGGGGATTCTGTTCAAGGTTTGAAAAACAATATATTCTGGAGTCTCAGACTTTCACTTCACAGCAGGGCTAGCCCTAATGTTCATCAGCATGAGAACAGAAACAAGGTATGTCCTAGGGCTAGTGAATTGGCTCAGAGGTATAGTTGCTTGTCATTAAGGCTGACAGCCTAAGTTTTATCCCTGGATCCCACAAGGTGGAAAAAGAGAACACACTCCCACAAAGTTGTTGTATGAAGAGCGGCAGATTGCATTCAGCAGCCCAGCTAGCTTACATCTGAAATAATTACACAGAAACTGTATTCATTTAAACACTGCCTGGCCTATTAGTTCTAACCTCTTCTTGGTTAACTCTTACATTTTCATTTAACCCATCTCCATTAATATGTATCGCCGCTTGACTGTGGCTTACTGGCATGAGTCTAACCAGCATCCGTCTCGGAGAGAAGAGCCATGGCTTCTGACACACTGCCTTCTTTTTCCCAGCATCCAGTCCTGTTTTCCCTGCCTATCTAAGTTCTGCCCTTTCAAAAGGCCAAGGCAGTTTCTTTATTTGACCAATGAAAGCAACACATAGAAAGAAGACCCACCTACACCACAAAGTTATCTTCCAATCTCTATATACAGGCTGTGGCATGTATGCCTCGCCCCCAGTAAATAAATAAATGTAAAAAAAATTTTCATTCAAAGATGCAGTCAATATACAAAATGGAATGTTCTACAGCAACTAAAAAGGAATAAGGTATACAATGAAATTAAGTGTACTTGGGAATACTCCCTCAGTGGGAGAAGCCAGATAGCACAGTCTTATGTTGTATGAAGAAGCTTGTTCGTATGAAGCAGAGGGAAGCTAGGGCAGTGTGCAGATGTCCTGGTGCTAGCTGCCATGTTCACACTGTCCCTCTCTCTGTGTTCATCTCTCTGTCTCTTTCTCTCCTGAAGTGGCCCATGGCCCTGGTAAACACTGGGCTCAGCATTCAGGTGGTGATTTGCACAGAAGGCCACCTGCTTCTGAATGGTTGGTGAATGGAGGAAGAATACGGACTCGGAGGTCACCCAGGCAGTGTTTCCATCCTGGCTTTGACGAAAATTTGCTCTGTCTTCCTGTGTAAGTCAAGTTTCCTCCTTTGTCTTTTGACTTGTCAGGTTCTCATTTGTCAAATGGGGACAAATCGGTTAAGAATAGAACAAAGTAAGTTCTTCCTGTCACAGGCATTCGGGACACAGTAGTGAATAAAAGAACATGTGAGCACATGTGTGTAACACACCTACACACACACACACACACACACACACACACACCTCTGGACAAGGAAGGACAGTTAGATGTCCTAGACACCTAGGAACAAGAAAGGACAGTTAGATGCCAGTCCCTCAGGAGACAGACCAGAGGGACACTTTGGATCTGTGGGCCGGAGAAAGCTGAGAAAGGTTATACATGGGGCTCTGCTTATACCAACAGGCTCCCATCTCAGGGCCAGGCCTTGCTCTACCATGCTAGACAGAAGCTGTCCTGGGAGGCCCGATCAGCCAAGAGAGCCCGGAGCTGGCAGAACAAATCAAAGCTGGGCTCAAGGTTTTTTGGCTAAGTGGCAAGCAGCAGGAGAGGCCCACAGCCCCAAAGTCCCATGGAACCCCTGGTAACTGAGACCCCAGGTTTCACAATAACTTGGGTTGAGTGACTGTAGCTTCTGGATTCTTCCCAGACCCTTGCCTGGGCCGGTACTGCTGCCTCTGATAGTATTGTTGGGGCAGGGACAGAGGAAAGTCAGGCAGGGGCTGGGAGGGGAAGTCAACAGCTGTTCCTGGGCTGAGGGCCTGAGAAATCTGAGCCCAGCCACAGACTGCCTCAGGCAAGACAAAGCCGTCGGCATAGTCTCCCCAGCAGTCCCAGTCAGCTCAGCAGCCTTCCCTGAGCCCTGGACATCTGCTGGCTGCTCCCCTATCTTCCAGATCCGTGGGGTGAAAGTGGCAGTGACAGCTGTGTCCTAGAGCCTCCCCCAGACAAGAATGGCCTCAGCCATCTGGCCTCCTTCCAGAAAGGCCTTCCCTTTCCTCTTGCTTCTGTGCCTGGAGGAGATGGGATTGGAAGAAAGGAAGAAGAAAATGCTTGTGTAGCCCACCAGGTACAAGAGCACCTTGGGCACTCTACTTCCCTCTTAAAGCTCTCTCAAGACCATTGTTATTTGTTGCCTTAATTTAGAAGACAGGATCAGAGAAGTTAAGGAACTTTCCCAGAGTAACCCAGTGGAAGTGTGGAGATAAAAATCCAGGTTAGAACCAGTCTACACCTGCATCTTGAAACCCATCTGGAATACAAAGAACCAGAAGGAAGTAGCAGGTTGCCCCTTAGCTGACTGGGAGCTTCTGGAGACCCTGACTACATCAGCCTACCTTATCTCCTCTGTCCTCACCACCAGGATGCGCTCTCCAGCACTGTCCTGGCTAGTTCATCCTTTGGAGTGATGAGCAAGGGCAGGGTCAGTCTGCTTTCTTGTCCTCAGGGTTGGCTCTCCTACACCTATACCTGCAGGTATAGGTGTTGCCCAGGCATAGCATAGGGGGTCATTCTCCAAAGTGCTGCAGCTGGTGATGGGCAGGGCTAATTCTCTGGGTCTTATGATCTCAAGGTCAGCTGTCCCACCTGCCTCAGCTGTGTGTGGGGAAAGCCTTGTTCTTCCATTTTTTAATTTTAAGATTTATTTATTATGTATACAGTGTTCTACTTGCATGCAAAAGAGGGTTCCAGATCTCATTTCAAACAGTTGTGAACCACCACAATGCTCGCTGGGACTTGAACTCAGGACCCCTGGAAGAGCAGTCAGTGCTCTTAACCACTGAGCCATCTCTCAGCCCCACCTTGTTCTTTCTTAATAGCGGTTGTTATGGGCAGGTTATTAGCCCGCTCTTGGTTCTTATCTCTTTTCCATAGTGTGGAAGTGAGAAATCCACCAGATTGCTGTGGAGATTAAATGAGATGCTACATACTTGCCTACACTGCGCCCGACGCCTGGCAAGCCCTCTCCAAGCTCCTTGTTCTTGTTCTCATTTCTACCTCAGATCCTATGACCTGCCCCTCCCAGAATCCTTGGCAGCATCCCGTTCCTCAGCCTCTCACATCCCTAAGACATTAGTCAGCAGCCAGGGCAAGGCAGGGAGACAACTGCGTGCTGGCAAAGACACTAATTTTTCTGCACTGTTGCCCCATGCGCTGATAGGACTGGGCCCTTCTCAATGCAACAGTCCTTTCATTGCTTATCCACCCCAGCGTCACATGTTCCTCTCTTCCCTGTCCCAGACAGCTGCAGAGCAGCTACCTTGGTTAGCTTACCTTCCATTCTTCCCTAACAGTAATTGATCCATTTCATGCCCCTGTGTTTTGGGCATTTAAATGGAGCACTTCTGTAAGAACCTGTCTGCAGTCAACTGCTAGATTTGTGGCAGATTCCGATGGAAGGTCTCCCCTCCCAACCCTAGCCACTATGTCACTACTATCTGCTTCTTGTCACTCAGCAGACTTTTCTGCTTGCAAATGTGGACGGTATCCCTGGGCTCTTCACTTTCTGCCCATACCCTGTCCTGTACACTTGAATAAGACCATTTTGAAGACATCAAGGGCTGTGGTATGGTGAACCAAAATGGGAGCCATGGAAGCACAGAGGAAGGGCAGGACTTAAAGTTTTTGGAGAAGGCAGGTTGAGCCAAACTTGCTTGCTTACCTCCCTGCCAGCAGAGGGTTCCCCAGTCACTGCAGATCCGAGAGCTTAGTCTGCAGTACCGGCTTTGAACAGTAGGGGAGGACCAGTGACTGTGCTGGGGCCACTCAGACGGGCAGACCCAGGGTTCAACCTCCTCTTAGGTCCATTTGAGCGCAGGGGACATCAAGGTTCTGGGCTCTCAACTCAGTTCTCCCCTTATGCTAGGAGGCTCCTGTCCAAAAAGGCTGAAGAACCGCAGCTCCCGCTTCTCTTCCCTAGATCTGTCTCACCTGCACGCCTCATCTCCTAGGGCGCAGCTTCTAGGACCCTTGCAAAGAAATCTGCATATTGGGGCTCGAGAGATGGCTCGGTGGTTAAGAGCACTGCCTGCTCTTCCAAAGGTCCCGAGTTCAATTCCCGGCAACCACATGGCGGCTCACAACCATCTGTAATAAGGTGCCTTCTCCTGGCCTGCAGAATATTGTATACATAATAAATAAATAAAATTTATTATTTTTACATAATAAATGAATAAATAAATAAATATTTAAAAAAGAAATCTGCATATTTATCACTCAGAGCTTGTGTGTCTACTGACAGGATAGCCTGACAACCCCAGAATCAAGGCTGTCCATGATCTCGGCTCTTGCCACCACTCCACTCCTCTCTTATATATAAGGCACAAAAATAGGTGATTTCTAGCATTCTCTGGCTCACATCAGGGTTAAAGGCCCTGTAGTAAAGAAGCCTGAATCAGACAGTTCCGACACTTGCCAAATTACTTGACAAGCAAGGCTATTTCCCCTTGTTAACACCTTACACCTCGCTCGACAGAGACACTAGTGACTCCCTTCAGCTCATGCCCCCCCCCCATTAGCTCCTGCACTGCTCAACTCCCTCAGGAAGGCATCCCAGATCTCAGCAGTACACCTAACGTGTGTCTTCTTGGGCCTTCCGCTTCAGACAGCCCTCACCTACACTTCACTTTTGGTGGCTTTGGGTGGCTTTTGATGTTCCAGGTCCAGCCATCTCAGTTAAGGGACCAGCTCTCTCTTCTCCCCTTTGCTCCTCTGTGCAGCAAAAGCACCAACCTTCCGAAGAGACCCTCCAGGGAATAAAAGGACTGGGCTCATTCCACCTCCCAAGAGTTTAGTCCACTGGTTCAATCCCCAGTAGGTGGGCCTTCTCTCCCACTCCCCACCTCCAGTTCATCTTATTCAACAATTCTGTCTATGGCAGAACACAGGCTTGCTTGCCAGCCACTGCCCTGGGACATCTCCAGAGCAGAAGAGTGAACGCTAGGGGCTCAGAGGGAACTGGAATCTGCTGCGCCTAAAGTCAGAGTCACCTGGAGTTCCATCTACCATCAGCTAGCACAGTGGTTCCAACAACTGGGATG
Source organism: Myodes glareolus (assembly GCF_982192425.1). Taxonomy (NCBI): domain Eukaryota; kingdom Metazoa; phylum Chordata; class Mammalia; order Rodentia; family Cricetidae; genus Myodes; species Myodes glareolus. Next base: position 32,306,545 of record NC_142030.1, on the reverse strand, counting down.
TGTCCTTTGAAAGATCATGTGTCAGAAATTCAACCCTCAGTTACATGGTGTTTGGAGATGGGACATTTAGCAAGTAATTAGGATTAGATGAGATCATGAGGGTGAGGTCTCAGGATGGCATTCAAGTTTATATCAAGAAGAAGAGGGCTGAAGCCAGCACTGGGGCTGCCTCAACACGATGCACTCTGCCATGTTAGAGCTCATCACAAAGGCCTATTCCAGATTCCAGTACTGTACTCGGGATTCCCTGGCCTCCAAAACTGCTAGCCAAATAAATGCTTAGACTTTATAAATTAACTGTTCAGTGTTCCATTATAGTAACAGAAAACAGACCAAATCAGCCTGCAAACTCACTGTACATGTGTCCCGTATGAAGTACACACTAAGGCTCTTAACTTTTTATTTTAAATTTTTTTAAAATTTCACTCTTATCATCATTATTACTATTATTGTATGTGTGTATACAATGTGTATACTTGTGTATAATGTGTGTGATATGTGTGTATATTAGTGTGTGCTGTGTGTGTGAGTGAATGTGAGCAACACTTCCAGGTGTTGGTTCTCTCCTTCCACTGTGGGATCTAAGGGGCTGTCTGGTATAGCAAGCACCTTTATCCAGTGACTCTTATCTCTGGCCCACTCACTACTACCCACTTATTAGAAAAGCCACTTGCCTTTCTCCCACCACTTCCCTCTTTTTTATTGGAGGAAAGGAATCCCGAGATTGAGATCTTGAAGAGGTTTGTAACAAATGATGTTCTTCTCTCTGCCTGTTCAAAGAAGCAACCCAGATGCCTGTCTGTATTACTTACCTAATACTCTGATAGGCAGTACTATTTGACCATCTTACTGTATTGCTAAGATTACTCTTCCTCTCCATTTTCAGCCCAGAGCATAAGGAAGTCACCAACAAATTCTGGTGGGAGAACAAGGCCAACGCTCAGATGAAAGAGAAGTTTCTGATCTCCCCACAGGATTAGGTTCTGTAAGTCGCCTGGTATAAGAGACGAAGTAGCAAAGTGAACACTCCAGATGTTTGCCAGGCACAAAAACTGCTTCAAAGTGGAAAGTTACAAAGGAGGGTCTGTATCCAAACTGAGAGTGGATTCTTGAGAGTGCAAAGCCAGCCTGGGCTATAAAATGAGACCCTATCTCTAAACAAGAACAAATTTGGTAAGTTTAGAGTCAACTCTGTTTGCGCACACTCATAGTTCCAACACCCGGCTGAATCAGGAGGGTCTCAAGTTCCAGGACAGTCCAAGCTATGTGTCTCAACACGCCCAAAATAAGTAAATGTGTTGGGAAGTCCAGCAGGAATTTCACTGTGATCTACTGTTTTCATATCATTTTTTAATTAGTATGTCGTCCCCCCACCCACCAAGTTCTGTATTGAATGTGCACACGCAAAAGATGTGATGCCTGGGTGTAGTGCTTTAGGCCTGTAGTCCCTGCTGTTTGGAGGACTGAGACAAGAGGATGGCTGCCTTGGAGGCTAGACGAGGACATCTGGTCTTCTGGAACTATAACTCACAGAGGGTTGTAAACGGCTACGTGTTTCTTTAAACCTGGGTCTCTAAAGAGCAGCTAGTGCTTTTAATCTCTGAGCCATCTCTCCAGCTTCCTGCATAGGATTGTTGGATAGTGAATGAAGATATATAGAAGCTTATTGAGGGTAATGATGAGTTTTCTTTTCTTTCCTTTCTTTCTTTCTTTCTTTCTTTCTTTCTTTCTTTCTTTCTTTCTTTCTTTCTTTCCTCTTTCTTTTAGGAGACAGGATTTCTTTATGCAATCCTGGAGCTCACTATGTAGATCAGACTGGCCTTGAACTCATAGAGACCTGCCAAGTGCTGGGACTAAAGGTATGTGTCACCACATTTGACTTACTCTTCTACGAAAAAATAAAGGAAGCTGTAGAAGAGCAGATTATAGGTGCACATCTATAATCCCCACCAAGAAGGCTAAGACAAGAGGATTGCCTAGCTTTGCTTGTTTCGAGACAGATCTCACCATATAATCCATGCTGTCCTCAAATTTAAGATCCTCTTGCCTCCACTTTCTCAGTGGTAGTATTAGTTAAAACTACTTTTATGTGTAGGAGTGTCTGGCCTGTATTGTATGTATGTATGCTATAAGCATGCAAAGCCTGCAGAGGTCAGAAGATGATGTTAGATGCCCTAGAATTGGAGTTACACAGTGATGAGCCACCACATTGGTATTAAAAACCAAAACCAGGCCTCTCCATGAGCACCAAGTCCTCTTCACCTCTGAGCCATCTCTCCAGCCCTTATCTTTAATAATGTTGAGGGAGGGGATAGAGAGCGTGTGAATCCAGGTGTCCTTGAAGGCCAGGGGAGATGATTTCCTGGAGCTGTGGTTATAGGCAGTTGTGAGCAACCCCATATGTGTGTGTGCTGGAAACTGAACTTGGGTTGTATGCAAGAATGACATATGTTCTTAACTTCCCAGCCCATCTCTCCAAGCCAATATTGGTATTCTTTTTTTTTAAAGATTCGTTTAAAAAAAAAAGTCTGTGCAATGGTGGCACACACCTTTATGCCCAGCACTCAGGAAGCAGAGGCAGGCAGATCTACAAATTTGAAGCTAGCCTGGTCTACAGAGCGAATTTCAGGACAGTCAAGGCTACACAGAGAAAGCCTGACTCAAAAAAATTGTTATTTTGTGTGTGTGTGTGTGTGTGTGTGTATGTGTGTGTGCGTGTGTGTGTGTATGTGTGTGTGTTGGGTCTGCTGCACAGGGAGGCCAGAAGTATCAAATCTCCCTCAGTCTAGAGTTACAGGTGGTTGCCAGCTGCCTAACATGGATGCTGAGAACTAAGTAGTGTGGCCTTAAAGGTTGCTGTCTCTAGCTTTAAGTATTGTACCTCATGGTTTCCTTATCTGGTATCTTATTTTCACCATAGGATACACCTGGCATTGGTAGCATCCACTCAGGTAAGTTTCTGAGCAATGTTTCTATGTCTGCAAGATAATTTTGGGAGTTTTGTTTTGATTTTTGATTGTTGTTGAGACCGGGTCTCAGTTTGTAGCCATGACTGAGGAGGACCTGGAACTCAAGATATCTGTCTGTCTCTGCCTTCTTAGTGCTGGGGTTGAAGGTGTGTATCACCATGCCCAGCTATTTTGAAACAGGCTAATCCTTGGAGCTCCTGACACAGGTTTTTTTTTTTTCTTTAAAGATTTAATGATGTATACAGTGTTCTGCCTGCATGTGTCCCTGCAGGCCAGAAGAGGGCACCAGATCTCATTGCAGATGGTTGTGAGCCACATTGTGGTTGCTGGGAATTGAACTCCAGTCCTCTGGAAGAACAATAGGTGCTCAGTGCTCTTAACCTCTGAGCCACCTCTATCATCTCTCTGGCCCCAAGACCTGACATTTTAAATGAAAGGCAGTGTTGTTAGTGTTACCCTGGATCCTGGATCTTGTGCTAGTTCGAGGACTGAGGAGTTATCAGAATTCCGGGCTACACACGTACACATCCGGCTCTGGTTTGGAAGGCCTGGAACCTTTGAACAGCTGCAGGTATCAAGCAGTGTCATCAGGATGGTTGAGGACAGCAACCTCCACAGTGGGAAGAGTGAGGAATATCCATCCTCCGAGCAGAGGAGGAGTCTGAATGTCACCACACCATCTTCAGGTTTTGAAGTAGCAGTGAGCTACTTGCTTTTCTGAGACTTTGAAAAGTGCCAGTGGGGAGAAGGCACAGAGAGAGAGAAAATGTTAGGGTTCAGAGATGTTTAAATATAGGAAACAAGTGAGTGTCTAAGTACTGGACAGAGGTTGGAAAGTCATTAGTGTGGAAAGAGTTACCATATTGAAATAAAAATGAAAATAATATTTTTTCATCTTTTTAAATTCATTTTTACATACCAACCACAGTTTCTCCTCCCCCCTTCTCCTACTTCCCCTCCCTTCCCATATTTTTGTTTCTTTTTTATTTTGATTTTTTTTGAGACAAAGAGAGATAGAACATGAAGTTGGAGGTGAGTAGGAAGGAGAGGAAGGATCTGGGAGAAGCTGGGAGGAAAGGGAAAAAGCAGCAAAAATGTGGTAATATGAAAAACATTTTTAAATAAAAAAGAAAATAATAATTTTAAGTATAATGTGCTTGACATTTAATCAGTTGGTTTTTTTGATATAACTGAGTTTCGAAACAATTTTGGGAGATAAAGAATTATTCTGATGGTAAATTTAAGCATTGAGCAGATACAAAAATGTCCCCACGAAAATGTAGTTCTGAAATGCAGAGACTTCACAGACTTATATCATCCTAAAAAACCAGATGAGCTTAGGAATAAAGTGGAATAAGACAACATGGAAGAAATTATAAACTACAAGAAAAATGATAAAGGGAATTTAATTATAGCATTTGTATTAATTACATAATAAATTATATTACATAATCATAAGATTGTAATATTGCTATTAATTTTTGTGTGTGACAAAGTCTTGCTGTCTAGTCCAGGCTGACCTTGAACTTGAGACCCTCCTGCTTTAACTTCTTAAGTACTGTGATTGCAAGTGTGCACCGCCATGCCCAACTGTTTTCTGTTTTTAGAAGCAACATATAGACAAGTGTAGATGCTTAGTTTTCTTAGCAATGGTTAAAGAATCAAATGTAAATGCTAACGATCTTAATAATATAACAGTTGCGTGTAGAGCTAATGAAACATTCATGCATAAAAGTATAGTTATAATGGTATATCATATAATCTTTAACTATAACTACAATAAAATATATAATTATATAAATACATATTATTTAACTTTAATAGACTGATTTATTAGACAAAAATAATTAAATACAAAAAACCTAAGAAAAGTTTGGGGTGGAGAAATGGCTCAGTGGTCAAGAGCACTTGTTGTGCGATTATGAGGACTTGGGGGCTAGGGTTGGGTTCAGCATCTATGTCAGAAGTTAGGCTTCCTGTGCATACCTGCAATCCCAGCCCCAGAGAACACCAGAGAATTGCTGGAGCTTGTTGGGCTCTTGCCTAACCAAAACCCACCCCCAGGTTCAGAAGAGACCCTGCCTCAAATGAATAGGCAAAGAGTGATAAAGGAAGACAGTCATGTTTTCTTCTGGCATTTTTACTTGCATGCATGGGTATGCACACACTAGCACATATGCACACACGCACATGCACAAACAATATTAATAAAGTAAATCTTTTTGCTTGTTTTGTTTTTCAAGATGGGGTTTCTCTGTGTAGCCCTGGCTGTCCTGGAACTCACTCTGTAGACCAGGCTGACCTCGAACCCACAGAGATCCACTTGCCTCTGCCTCTGGAGTACTGGGATTAAAGATATGTGCCTCCATCACCTAGCTAAATAAATAAATAAATAAATCTTAAAAAGAAAAAAGAAAAGGCCAAAGAATCAATAGCCTAATTCTCATTAGGGGTTTTTGAGATGCTGACAAGAAATAAAAATTTTAAAAAAAAATAGAATAAAAGTATATTGTCAAGATGTCCAAATACAGAGTGGGGCTATGGCTACGTCAGTGACCGGGGCATGTGCTGGTGCATGTGATTGAACACGTGATGGAGCAGAGAGGAGAAGGGAAGGCATTTGTACTAGGTAAATTCTCACTTTTGTTTCCTGAAACTGGTTAACCAAGGACTGGATCCCGATGGGTTGACAACTTGGGGCTTGCAGGCATGAGGACTTGGGCAAGGATCTTCCTCAACATAGAAACCAGTCATGGTGATATGTGTCTGTGAGCCCTGAACGTGATGAGGAGACAGGTTGATCTCAGAAGCTCATTAGCCAACCAGTATGTCTGAAATGGCCAACTCCATGATCAGTGAGAGACCCTACCTCAAAAAATAAGGTGTAGAAACAATTGAGGAAGACGCCCAGATGTCAGCCTTTGTCCTCCACATGCTCATACACAGAGAAGTGGACCTGAACTCCACCCCCTGTTGAACTGAATTCACGAGCATCTTGTTTAGATTTATAGAGGCTAACTGCCCAAATAAGCAAAGATACAAATGATCAAGATAATTTAGACAGGAGAAGTGAAATCAAGGGGAGTGAGGTTTACTCAAGAAACAAGTTCATCAACATGAAAATGTATAACATTCTGTGGTTTAAGAAAATACAGTGAGGGAGGGGCCTGGAGAGATGGCTCAGCAATTCAGAGTTTCCTGATCTTCCAGAGGACCTGAATTTGATTCCCTACACCTATAACTCCATCTCCAGAGGATCTAACACCCTCTTCTGGCATCCTTGAGCACCTTCATACACACACACACACACACACACACACACACATACACACACACACATAAATAAATATAAGATAAGATAAATATAAGGAAAACACAATGTAGGGACTGGGGAAATGATCACACAGTAAGTGGAGTACTTGCTGTGCAGACAGTCATAAGGACTAGAACCAGGGTCTCCAGCGCCCACTTAAATGCCAGGCAGATGTGGCAGCCTGCCTTTAATCCCAGTGCTCAGGAAGCAGAGGAGGCATTTTCAGAACAAGTTGTCTAGCTTGACTATCTGAATTAGCTTGCTCTGATGAGACAAGTAAGACATCCTGACTCCACACATCAAGGTGGAAATTGACTCCGGAAGAGACTAATGTGTCAAACTTTGGCCTCTGCACGCCTTAAACACATACATAAACAAAAAAGAAAATACAAAGTAATGCACTGTTTTCATGGAGTTTGTTTGTTTGTTTTTAGATTTAATAATGATTATCAATCCATCCCTATCAAATCGATGAAGAGACTGAGGTTAGGAGACTGAGGTCATAAAACTTGGGGTAGGAAGGGCCAGGTGATGCCTCATGCAGCCCTAAGAGCCCTTCTCCCCTCCTGTGACTTACCATCACTCTCTGCCTGGTAACTGTTATTTGCTCTGCCCAGTGGGTCCTTCACAACTCCTTTCCCTGGTCTGTGCCACCAATTTTTTATGAAGTCTGGAGTCAAGTCCTCCCTGACTACGTCTCTTCCACAGTGTCATTGACATTGGGTTGTCTGTCTGTTTATCTATCTGTCTTTCCATCTTACTGTCCCATTTGTCAGACTGAACTCCTCAAAGAGAAGTCTGCATGTGGCCGCCCAAGCAGGGCCAGCAGGTATGTGATAGTATATTAAGGGTGGATGGGTAGAGTGTGCACACTTCAGAGGACGCTAAACTGCTGGTTGGTGGCCAGAGGACCAAATCCTGGCCACAGGCCTGACAGCTGAGGAAGAGGATGCTTCATCAGATCCAAATTCATCCCTAAGGGACTCTCCCAACCCTGGCCCATGTACTCTGCCACCCTCGGGTTCCTTCCTCATCCCAAAACTTATCTGCACATCTCAGCATTCCCCAAGTCAAACTCAAGAGCCAAGTGAAGCCTCCCATCTGGGTTGAATTAAATCACTGAAAGACTTATGTCCCGGAGTCAGCAGGACCGGAGGAAGACTTTCAGAAAGAAACCTGACCTTCCTCCTCAGAGAACTAACTCAAAAGAAAAACAATGAGCTAGTGAACGCCATCCAAAGCGGTAGGGAATGTAGGCAGTGAATGATGGAAGAGGTCTTTGCTGACTGCGAAGGTTCTGAGTCTTGGGGCCTCTTTTCTTACCTGGGTAGTACGGATGGATGGTGGTTCGCTTTTGTGGTGGAGACTGAGTGAGGCAAATGAGAGGCAGTTGTGTGCACAATTGAATAGACAATTATTTGACTACAACAAACCCAGCTACTTACTCTGTGCCCTGCCCCCAACCCCGCAGGAGGCAACCATTCTCAATCCCTTTTAAAACAATTATTTTGGATTTTTTTCTCCATATCTCCATTGCAACGACTTGTTTGCATTAATGTTTCTGGAGTTTCCATTTTAAGCCTTCCCAATTGACTTTTTTTTAACCATGTGGATGAAGGGCTGGGGTCTCATAGGCGTCCTCCATCCTTATCCTCTATCCGTCTCTCTGTCTCTTACACACACACACACACACACACACACACACACACACACACACGCTTCCTGTGCTTGCCCCCCATTATGACTGTGTTCTAACGCAGCAGAGCTGCTTTCAGGATTTATATCTATTATAATTACGTAAACAGTATCCGTTGCTTACACATAAGCTTCACCACAGTCACCCTTTTCTCCCCCAAGCCCATACTCTGTCTGCTGGAATTAGTGATTATGATTTTGTTCAATTGGGTTTTGTATTGTTTAGTGAGGTTTGTTGTCCTCCCCCCATACGCTCACATTGTGTAATCTGTCCTCTTTCGGTGGCGTCTGGGAAGCCAGCCCTCTGCTCTGTGGTCTCGCCCCTCCTCCTAGCTGGCAGCTGTCCTGATCTCTGCACAGTCAGCCTCAGGGATCCTCTTTCGTTTTCATACCCCTTCTCTCTTGTGTTTGAGCTCCTGCTTTCTAGACCCCAACCCTTTCTCTTTCCCAGTTTATGGCCTCATTTTTAGTGGGACATATCCCTTACTAGTGTTTTTTTTTTTGTTTTTTGTAATAAAAAACAACAGTCAATGAAGTAAATATCTAAAGATTATTATTTTTCCACCCTCAAACTTGATTGATGGCTTGGCTGAGCATGGAGTAAAATTCTATACAACTAGAATGCTTGGGAATGATTTCCTTTAAAACCCTGCATCCAGCACTTTCTCTAGTGCTGGCGCTATGCTGCCGGCGCTTCTGCTTCTAGCCAGGGCCATGTTTCCAAAATCTTTAGCACTTTTTTTCGATGACCCGGGAACACACAACATTTGGGTATAGGAGATGCTCTCGAGTTATTTTGGGGTGATTTTTCTTTCTGTTGTTCTCTCTGATCTCTGATTTCTGGTGCTATGATTATCCAAATGTTGGACCCTGGGCGGACATCCATCTGCCTCAGCTTTTTCATCCTGATTTCCATATCTGTATTTTTGATTTGATATCATCTCTCCTACTTTTCCTTCCTTCCTCTCTCCCTCCCTTCCTTCTTTCCTTCCTTCCTTCCTTCCTTCCTTCCTTCCTTCCTCTTTCTTTCCCTTTCCCTTTCTCTCTCTCTCTCTCTCTCTCTCTCTCTCTCTCTCTGTCTTTTTTTCTTTAAAGCTTTGCATGATGGCTCAAGCCTGTAATTCCAGTCCTCAGGAGACTTAAGCAGGAAGATCCTCATGTATTTTGTGTTAGCCAGGGCAACACTGAAACACTCCTAACAGGGATTAATATAACGGTTCAGTAGGTATTTAGGATTCCTCCATAATTCTACGTAGTTTGATAGCCCAGTTCTTTTTAATTTATGGCAAAAACATTTTCACTGTCTGGATGTACCACAGTTTGTCTGGTCACCTGTCAAAGGACACCTCAGCTGCCTCCAGCAGGGAGCAGTCATGAATAAAGTAGTTACACATGCTTGTGTGCAGGTTTTTGTATTGTCACAGTTTTCTATTTTAATTTAGTGAGAAATGATGGGCATATCTTCCTTACTTCCAAGTGTCACCTTACTCTGTTGCCAGCACGGAGTGAAGGTTCCTGTCCCCACCCATGCTCAGCAGCATTTGGTGCAGAGGTGTTTGGGGTTTTTGCCATTCTAGAAGAGCCACGGTAGTGAGTCTGAGCACCTCTCTATTTGCTTGTTTCCGGTTTCTTTTCTAACAGTTTGGTCTCCCGGATCTATGGAAATATGTCCCAGCAGATACCACAGATGTTCAAAATCTCAGATAGCACCAAGATGCCTGTCTCCCATCACACTCGCTGACCTGGGGAAAGTTGAATTTCTATTCGATCGGTATGAGAAGAACAAGGATTCATAGCCAACTCACAAGTGTTAGCGGTATACTATAATGAAAGTCATTCCAAATTTTTGAACCATTTATTATAGAATGTTCTATTTAATGTTTGGAGGGTGGCTGACCAAAGATAACAAACTTTGGAAAACAAGACGAAGGATCAAGGGAAAGTGCTGTCTGTCTTTCTTCTGGACATGTTTCATCACAGCAATAACAAGCCTAACGGAGATAAATGGGGACTAGGCCATGGGGTATCGCTATGACAGAACTGACCACATGTTTGGGGGAAAATCCTGGAAGAACTTTGGAACTTTGTCTTAGAAAAGTCACTGAGGGCTCAGAGCTTGGTAAGCTATTGGGAAAACTTGGAGGGTGAGGCTGAGAGCAATGCAGAAGATGGAAGCCAGGCTTACACCAGGGCTTCCTCCCAAGTGTTGGGATTACAGGCATGTAGTAGGAGGCCGCTTGTTCCCAGCTGCTTAGACCCGAAATAACCACACAGAAACTGTATTAATTAAATCACTGCTTGGTCCATTAGCTCTAGCTCCTTATTGGTTAACTTACATCTTATTTTAACCCATTTCTAGTAATCTGTGTATTGCCACATGGCTGTGGCTTACTGGCAAAGTTTCGGTATCTGTCTCTGTGGCTCCATGGATTCTCACTGACTCTGTCTCCTTTCTCCCAGCATTCAGTTTAGTTTTTCCCACCTAGCTATGTTCCACACTATCAGGCCAAGTAAGTTTCTTTATTAACCAATGGTATTCACAGCATACAGAGGGGAATCCCACATCACAGACACATGCTACAATTCCTGGTTATATGCTGACGTCATGTGGTTCTGGGGCTCAAACCCAGGGCTTCATGCATGATAGGCTATCACTCTACCCTTAGCTTCTTTTGTGGGTTTTTTTTTCTTTTTTTGGGGGGCGGGCAGGATTTCTCTAAGTTGCCCTGGCTGTCCTGGAACTCCCTGTGTAGGCCAAAGTTGGCTTTAAACTCAGAGATCTGCCTGCCTCTGCTCCCAAGTGTACCATCACCTCCAGCATCAATTCTTAATAACCCTCTTATAACAAAAATATGAAGGCGTTATTTTTGTTACCTTAAAATAAGATTCTATTTTTTAAAAAAGGCCTTCAAAGTCTGGGATGTTAGCTTGCAGCTTATGATCGTAGCACTTAGGAAGCAGAGGCAGGAGGGTCATGAATTCTAGGCCAACCTGGGCTACATAGCAAGACTCTGTGTTAAAAAAAATAAATAAATAAATACAAAAACCCCTGCACTTCTTGGTCATTAACGATCCAGCCTTTTAATTTGAAGCCTATTCAAACTATGGATAGTTTGAAGGAATTTTACTCTCAGAAACTATTTCAGTAGCTTTTGTCTTGTTTTCTGAGATGTGTCTCTCTGTGTAGTCCTGGCTGTCCTGGAGCTTACTGTGTGCTGCACAAACCAGGATGGTTTTAAACTCACAGAGATCCTCCTACTTCTGCCTCCCAAATGCTGGCATTAAAGGCATGCAGCAGCATGCCCATCTCGTAGCTTTTGATTAAATTACCCAGGAAAGTCCAGATTGAAGATAGCATTCTTGAGTATTTATTTTCATATATATATGTACACCACATGTGTGCTTAGTGCCTGTGGAAGCCCAAAGGAGGGCATCAGATCCTCTAGAACTGGAGTTACGGATGGCTGTAAATTGCCATGTGAGGGTTGGGAACCAAACCCAGGTCCTTGGCAAGACTGGGATTCTATTTGTTTCCTGCTGCTGTGGTAAAACACTGACAGAGATCAACTTGAGGAAAGAAAGGGCTTGTTTGACTTAGAGGTTTCTGTTCATTATTGAGGGAACCCTGGGATTGAACTCAACTTGTCAGACTTGGTGGCAAACTGCTAAGCCATCTCACCAGCCCGTTATTTTTGCTTGTGTGCATTGTGGTGTGTGTGTGTGTGTGTGTGTGTGTGTGTGTGTGTGTGTGTGTGTGTGTGTTTGTGTGTGCATGCCACAGTGGTTGGTTCTCTTCTTCTACCATGAGATTCCCAGGGATTGAACTCAGGTCATTAGGCTTAGTGGCAAGCCTCTTTACCTACTGAGCCATCTCACCAGACCTGTTTTGTTTTATTTGAGGCTGAGTCTCAATATGTATCTTTGGCTGGTCTGGAAGTTTCCAGTACTTAAAATAGATTATCTGTCTTCATTGTATCATGAAATCTGCTAATATCCTAAATGATTAAAACATTGTATGCGTTTAGGTTCACTTTTTTTGTTCTGTAATGTCCTGTGGATTTTAACAAATGCATCATTAAATTACCATGCAAAATAGTTCCATGGCCCTAGATGTCCCTATGTTTACCCATCTTTTCCTAGCCACTTGCAATCGCTGACTTTCTCTCTTTCTCTGTAGTTTTGCCTTTGTCAGAATGTCATATGTCGGGGATCATTCAGATCCCAGCCTTTTCAAACATGGCTCTTTATAACAAGATGCATTGAGGATTTGTGTACATCTTTTCAGACTTGGTAGGTCTGTTCCGCCATATGGAGGAATTGCAGTTCTCTTTCCCTTCACACACTGCAGGACGCATTGATTGGTTTCAGTCGTGGACGATTATGAACAATTTGTGGACCAGATTTTATGTAAGTACAAGTTTTCAATATTTGGGAAACAGTTGACCAATCACTTCTCTTTCTGGTTCCACCTCCATGTTTATCTCTAACAGAAAGAAAGCCTGCTGCTGAGTCTACAATGTAAATCAGCTTGCTTCTCGCCAGCCACATCACACCCCCTTCTCATTATTCTAGTGAGTTTTCTGTTTTCATACTTCTTACTGTCACTTTAAGTGGAATGGAGTGGTGGAGTGGTAGCGTCCAATTTACTAACTAGTTAGTGATGGCTCCCTTTTCATTCCCTAAGGCTCAACTTTGAGTTCCCCAGGCATAAGGAAGTCTCTTGGGTTCCTTCCCTAACCCACCACCGTGGCTATGATAAAATGCTTAAGGATGAATATGTTACAAAGAAAAGAGGCTTATTGCTATGAAGCCCATTACTTTGTATGGCAACCTAAAATTTTGATATAATAATAAAGGAAAGAAAAGAAATTTACTTAGCTTAGTGCTTTGAAGGTTGAAAGTTCAAGACTGGGCAGCCCTGTCTGTCCAACCTATGGGAAGAGTCGCTTTGACTGGATTGCAGCTTGGCTGAAAATAGAGAGGGGTCACTTCTATGCAGAAGAGGCCAGTTACATAGTGTGTCTTAATAATAAACCAATGCCAAGGAGCCAACACTAATTCCTTCCCAGAAAGTACCCCATGATGTAACCATGCCCCATGACTTAAAGGTTCCATACCCCCTCAGTGCCATCACACTGGAGGCCAAGCTTCAAGCATATGAATCCTTTGGATGGTCACGGCATCCTAACCCTAGCTGACAGCTAGTGAAGTCATGTCTTCTTTGACCTCAGGTAGATAAGAATACTCTGGGTCTACAAGTCCCCAACCCCTTGTCCCTGCCAGGTTCAAGGCCCAAACTTTTGCCCAAGCTTAGGGTTTTGTTGGCCAAGATTTATGGAGCGAGCTATGCTCAGCATTCTGAACTGGAGGTTTCAGCACATGGTATTATCTGGCTATGGCTCAGCCTAGGGGATGGATGCAAATGGGGAGGTAGGAAGGGTGATACACGCAGCAGGAGCACCATGAATGGATTTGTGAGTGTTTCTCAGTGAGAGCATCCTAAGTCCTTGGTTTCCATCCCGAGCACACACACAGATACACACACCACACACACATACACACATAAACAAAACAAAATCAAAACCAACCAACAAAAGAGAATACGTGAATGATCACGACACTCAACCTCCGGCTAGTCTCCACTTGGCACACCACATGCCTTTCCTAACAGTACCTTGTGGCCAGTCTTCTGGGGAAGTGACAGGGATTTTTTGGTGTGGGGTAGAGTCAAGTAGGTAATGATGAATCAGTCATTGAGCAGAGCCACCTCCCTCCCCACCCTTACCAGTCTCTCTTCTTTTCTCTTGCATTTTTCTCTCCACCATGACACTTTCCCCTGGAGGATGCCAGTCACCTACAGCCTCATCCTTAAGACTGTCCTAGTGACATCTCCAGCTACAGTTCCCTTCCTGAGAACGTGCTGGTGGAGACAGTGTACCACAGTAGTTCCAGCATGTATATCTCCTGCCAGCCCCTTTTCAATTCATAGCTATCTGTTTGGGCTTTCTTGATGGTCCCTTGTCACATTTGGTTCAGTTACACATCTTCTCTTGCTTCTTAGAACAGTTATAGATTTATTCGATAGCATTAAAATATCTTTGTTAGAATATTTTCGCAAAATTTGCATGAAGGAAAGACAGGTGTATGATTCAAGGTTGGAAGAACATGATACCTCTCCTTTCCAGGGCTACTGTCCTTCTTTCTCATCTTCCTCCTGTTCTCTTGCTTTCTCCTCCATTTTCTTTTCCTCTTCTTCCTTCTCCAGCTCCCCTTTCTCTTACTATTCTTCCTCCTCCCCCAACTACCTCTTTTTAAAGATAAGATCTGTAGCCTAGGCTGACTTTGAACTCAGGACAATCTTTCTGCCTCTGGTTTTCATGTACTGGGATTACTGTTCTGAGCTACCATGTCTTGTTCCTGGGATTTAGACTTGAAGAGCCCTGTGACCTACCTTCAGCTGGAACCCTTTTCGGTGTTTTGATTTCTTTTCTTATTGTTGTTTTTTAAGATACAGTTTCATTATGCAGATCAGACTTTCCTTCTCCTGAGTGCTGGGACTAAAACCAAGTGTCACCATTCTCAGCTTGGTGTTTTGTTTTAAAACAGCTACTCAGTACGTATCCCTTACTGGTTTAGAACTGGCTATGCAGACCAGACTGGCCTTAGACTTGGAATAATCCTCCTGCCTGAGTCTCTTGAATGCTGAGATTTCCAAAGGAAACACCGTTTGAACAAGCACAAGATTATCTTCTGTGGGGGGAAGTGATTGCCAACTGCTCTTCAGAGCCAGTTGGGGCCGTTCAGCTGTAGACTCCTTTCTTGGGGGTTGTTTAACCAGCTCTCCTCCTGCACTACCAAGCTGTTTTCTGTTGGGGTCAAGAACCTCCCAGTTGTCCCTTTTCCTCTCTGAAAAACATCCTAGGGGTTTTGTTCCCAAGGGAAGAACGGGATGAAAATCTGGTTCCTAGGATGACTCCATAGCTATTTAACCAATTACTTGGGTTTTAGGCAATGTTCCCACTGTCCTCAAGCCTGTGCCAGTAAACTCCCAGCTCACAACGCACACGCCTCCTCCTGGGATCACAGCTACCCACCACTTGCACATTAATCTTTTCTCTGTCTGCAAGGAGTCCATGGGAATGAGTAAGTTTAGGAGTGTGGATTGTAGCCTGGGTCATAGCCAGAGTCCACCATGCAGTTGCTGTGAGATGTCACACAAGCGACTTCACCCTGTTACATCTTGTAAAGTGGGAAGTAGCCGTCATAGTGCCTGCTTCATGGAGTTTTGAATGAGAAGGATTCAGAGTAGTCTGTGCTCTGCTTAGGTTAGTTCTATCCTTCCTGCCTCACTTCCCAGAACAGGCTTCCTCTGGGGTCAGCTGCTCCTCAGCCTGACTCTGGAGCTGCTATTGGCCAGTCTACAGGGATCTAGAGGGCTAATGGGTGAGTGCCATCCTGTGAAACACTGGCCAGTCTCCAGAACCGATGGCCTCCATCACAGGGAGGAGTGCCAATTCCCTCTTGGCTGTGCTGATTTGGAGGGTGTGACCTCTAAGCCACCTCCTACACTGGCTCCCACAGGGCCTCCAGGGCCTCAGGAGGCCATGTGTTCTGTGGCATCCCTTGCTGAGTCTAAGATATCCCAATCTGGTCACAGGCACTCAAACCCCACACCCAACCCTGGCCCTGAACCCCCACCACACACACACATTCATACTTCACAGGAGGTGGTAAAAGGAGATAGTACACAGAGAGAGGGGGAATCAAAGGTCTGGAGCATCCTCGGGTAAGTCTCATTCTACTGGGACAAGTTACTTTGACTCTCAGGGCCTCATCTCCCCTCTGGGAAAAACTGGGACAGAAAGTCAGCTATGGAGTGCGCTGGAAACCCGATGCAGTCCTAGAGGGCTGCAGAGCTTCACAGGGAAGGTGTCCCTTGGTGTTCTTCTGAAGCTGGAATCCATTGATTTTTCTAATCCTGAAACACAATGTCATACTTGTAATTCTCCCACCATCTCACCCTCCCTCCAGACCCTCTCCTCCCCTTTCTCTTTTTTAATTCTTTTTTTGAGAATTTTGTACACAAGTACACAGCCCTTCCCTACCCCCTTTCAGAGGCCCAGGTGGTTTGGGCAGATGCTTGACCAAGGGGAACGATTTCAGAAGCCTAACTGGTCAGGGGTCTCCTAGCATTGGAATCAAGTTGAGGCCAGGTGTCTGGTGATGCCCAGCTTGTAGGAGAGCAGAGAAAAGCTTCCAGGCAGGCATGAGTGCGACTCAGTTGAAGACCAGCAGCAGCCACACTGCGAGAAATTTGAATAGAGTCAGCTGGGAGAAGGGCGCTGTGCCTCCAAGTGGCTGCCTCTCGGTGTCCTCTCCCTCAAATGTCCTGCACCCATGGGCACCATTGCACCCAGCCTCATAGACGCTCTTCTCTTTTGTTCAAGCTGTTGTGACAGGGCCCGTATCCACCCATAGAGGGTGCTGAAGAGACACTTCCTGTTGTGACTCCCCCCTTTCCCCCCCCCCCCCCGCCACCCCCTTTGAAGACAGGGTTTCACTGTATAGCTCTGACTATTCTGGAATGCGCTTTATAGACCAGGCTGGCCTTGATCTCACAGAGATCCACCTGCCTCTGCCTCTCCAGTGCTGTGATTAAAGGCGTGGCCCACCACTGTCCATCCAGAGATCAGCCCTTTTTTGTACTTTGATATAGGATTCACATGCAGAAGAGTGGCCCCTTTAAAGTGTATTGTTTCTTATTGTAGGCCTGAGTTGGGCAACCCTTAGTACTATTAAATTTCAAATCATTTGCAGCCCAAAATGAAGATCCATGCCCATTAAGCAGTCAGTTACCATTGGGCCAAAGCTCTCAGCCTTTGCGTTCAGCAGATTGCTCTCTGGGTCCATGAACTTGCCTATTTCAGACATTCAGTTAAGTAGAATCCCCCTCCTCAATATATATATCCTTTCCTGTATGGCTTTCACACTCACCCTAATATTTTCTAGGCTTGTCCATGCTGTACCAGTAACAACAATTTATTCCTTTTTTTGGATAAAAATTAATGCCCTCCTCCCACACACACCATGGAGTTTGTGGTCATTGTCTCTGATAGTGTGTGTACTGTTACCATGACCATCTGTGTACATCCAAGTCCCTATTTTTGGTGCTTCTGGGTAGATACTTATTGGTAGGTCATGTCTTGATTCTGTTCACTCTTTTTTGGTTTGCTTTGTTTTTGAGACAGGATTTCTCTGTATACCCCTGGCTGTCCTGGAACTTACTCAGTAGACCAGGCAGGCCTCAAACTCAGAGACTGCCTGCTTCTGCCTCCTGAGTTCTGGAAATAAAGGTGTGTGCCACCACGGCCTGTCTCACTTGTTAAACAACCTCCAAAATGTATGTCGTGGCTGCATCATTCCCCATGTCAGAGTGCAAGCTTCAGCTTCTCCACATCCTCCCTGATCCTTATAGATGTAAGGAAGTATTTCATTGTGGTTTTGATTTAGATGTGCATTTCCATGATAAACGAGGGTCAGTATGTTTTGGGTGTCTTTGGATGATTCATCCATCTTCTTTAGAGAAATATCTAACCAGATTATTTGCTCCTTAAAAACAGAATTATTTATCTTTTGAGGGGAGCAGACAAGGTGTCATATGACTTGCCTAAGTTTGTCTCAAACTCCATGTGTTAGCTAAAGAAGACCTGGAACTTCTGCCTCCTGAGGGCTGGGATTACAAGTGTGCACCACCACACTTGGTTTATGAGGTTCTGGGCTTAGCTCCCACAAAAGCATTCTACAAACTAAGCTACATTTTGTGTGTGTGTGAGGGGGTCTGCTTGTATGTGTGCATATATATGCTACTATATTCACATAAGCATGCACACATAGAGGCTCAGAGGTCGATGTCAGGTATTTTCTACTTCTCTCTCTACTTTATTTTTTATTTTTTAAATTTCATTTTAAATTTTCACAGTTAAATAATTGTGAAAGAGTCTGTGTGCTTGATGTGTGTACAGAGGTCAGAGGACAATTCGCCATAGAAGTTGGTTATTTCTTCCCACCATACAGGTCCTTTGGGTTAAACTCAGGTCATCAGGTTGGCAGCAGGGATCTTCACCTGCTGAGCAAACCCCTCATTTTATTTTCTGAGACAAGGTCTCTCAATGAACCTTCTCAGCTAGACTGGCTGGCCATGGAGTCCCCAGGCTTTCCTGTTTCCTCTGCCACAGCACTGGGGTTATAGGCACAGCCACCACATCCAGCACTCTCTGTGACTGTAGGGCTCCAAACTTATGGTTTTCATGATTGCACAGTCAATATGCTCCCCATGGATCCATCTCTTCAGCACCTACATTACCTTTTTATTAAAGAGCTGAAGATGTTCTTCATCTATTGTGGATGCAAGGCCCTCTTGAGATATGTGAACTGAAAAACGTTTCCCTTGTCCTGTGCACTGCCCTCTCACTGCCTTGATAGTGTGCTTAGGAACACAGAAAATTCTCCTTCTCATAAAGCCCCCCTTGTCTACTGGGTGGCCACACGAGCCTTTGGTGTCGTATCCAGGACATAAGTCGTTTTCCCCTCTTCAGATCCTTTCCATCTGTCGAGTTTCAGAGCCTTCCTTGTGTTTGCAAGCCTTGCTTCTAATACTTGCCTCTTGACCAAGTTTATCCATCTCTGATAACAAATTCCCCAGGGGCAGTAACCAACCCTGAGAAAACAAGCGAACAATATACAATTAATTAAAGCTTTTAATGACGACTGTTGATGATGATCAAGGGTTACCAAGTTCTCCCCTGGGTCTTCTTCACACTGCAGAATAAATCTATTTTATTTTCACAGACGATGACCCTGAGATTACAGTAGAGGGGATCCAAAGATGCTGTCCGACTTGAGACAAGACCACCATCCATTCTGGCTTCCTATCAAACTCAGGACAATGCTTTTGTTGGGATAATGGTGTGGGCTTCTGCTCCAAGAGGAAAAAAAAATGTGGTACCTGCACAGGATCAGAGCCCAAGGCTCTGAATCCAGGCTTGAGAGCTGTGGCCTCAGGAAGGCACTGCTTACCTCCTGGTCTCAGACATTTTGCCAGCTAGAAATTGGAGCCTATCCCTATAGGGATATTCTCAGATCAATTGAGAGCCTTTGCCAGGGCACAGGGGCCCACAGCATACCAGCCTCTGATTCTAGGCCTTCTATCCTTACTGTGTATCTGGACAGTATTCCATGGCAAGCTCTGCCCTTGATTCTGTTGGGGCCAGCACACCTGCTTGATTCTGAGGCTACAGGAAGAATCGAAGCTGGCCATGTCGGGTTGCCACTTAACTAAGATGATGCTGAGAAAAATAAATCTTATCTGACTGAGAGAATATGATGGCAGCATCACCAATGGTAGAGTGAGCATATGAAGGAAGACAGGCAGCAGCCACAGAAACAGCTGACTAGGCAGAAAACAAATGCAGGTAGAGGAGGGGAGAAGTGCTCATGATTCTGAAGGCTAAGAATTCACATGGCATGCCAGCAAACCCAAGATGCCATTCTCAACCCGAGACTGAAGGCCTGAGAATCTAAAGTTCTGCTTGTTTTAATCTTATCATCTCTGTTTAAAGAACATCGCTAGAATTGTCCCAGTTTGCCACCCAGACACTAAGCAGCTCTTCTCAGCAGGCCCTCACACCCCTTGCCTGGATTTACTTTTTGTTTGCTTGTTTGTTTTGATTTTTCACTTTTTGAGGCTGGTTATTTTTTTGTTTTTGTTGTTTTTTGTTTGTTTTGTTTTGTGTGTGTGTGTGTGTGTGTGTGTGTGTGTGTGTGTGTGTAACAGTCCTGGCTGTCTTGGAACTCACTTTGTAGACCAGATTGGCCTCAAATTCACTGAGATCTGCCTGCCTCTGCCTCCCAAGTGTTGGGATTAAAGGCAGGCACCACTACTGCCCAGCTACTCTCCATTTTGTAAACAGAAGTTTCTGTCCCACCTGGTCCTATAGCTGTTCAGTCCCAAAGAAGCACACAGAGGCTTATATTAATTATAAACTGTTTGGCCTATTAGTTCAGGCTCTTAAAACTTAAATTAACCCATAATTCTTGTCTATGTTTAACCACCTGGTTTGGTACCTTTTCTCAGAAAGACATTCTCATCTTGTTTCCTCTGCTTCTATCTGGTGACTGTCTCTCCCTTCCCTCTTCCCAGAATTCTCCTAGTCTGGTTGCCCCACCTATACTTCCTGCCTGGCTACTGGCCAATCAGCATTTTATTAAACCAATACAAGTGATAAATCTTTACAGTGTGCAAAAGCATTATCCCACAGCACCATTTTCTTAGTCTACTCTTATTCTCTGATACTTTCATGCATGTAAACAACACATTTCCATCACATCCATTCCAACTCTCGTCCCCCACCCAGGTACCCTCAACATAGCCCCTTCCCTGCTTCATGCATCTTCTTTTGTTTTTAAATAACAGATTGAGTACATTTCTTCTTCTTTGTTTCTTTCTTTTTAAGTAACACTCTGAGGTCAATCAGTGCTGCCTGTTGGAATGTTGACTAATCTCATTGGCTTGATCTTGGTAGGTATCCGTGGCTGTAGTGATCATAGGTGCAATGATCACTCATGTCCAGCATTTTCCAGCCCGCAGTTCTATCCTCTAGCTCTTCTACGCTCTCTACCCTCTCTTCCCCGATGTTTCCTGAGCCTTAGGAGAAGGATCAATAGAGAGTGGCACTTTGGCCACACATGGGTCTCTGCATTAACTGATGACCACTGAAGAGAGAAGCTTCTTTGGTTTGAGGTTGAGGCCAGCATATTCTCTCTCTCTCTCTCTCTCTCTCTCTCTCTCTCTCTCTCTCTCTCTCTCTCATCTATCTATCTATCTATCTATCTATCTATCAACTATCTAAACATAAATATTTAACAACATGCCCACTTAAAACAGTTGTCAGTACTACCTTGGGCCTATGACTGTCCTTTCATAGACATGTATCATATTTATGGTATCAGGTCTGAGTTCCTTCTGTGGCTCAAATTCAATTACAACCAGCAGTCAATAAGACAAAACAACAGCCTACAGAATGGAAAAAGATCTTCACCAATTTCATATCTGACAGATGACTGATCTCCAAAATATATAAAGAACTCAAGAAACTAGACATCAAAAGAACAAATAATCCAATAAAAAATGGGGGTACAGACCTAAACAGAGAACTTTCAACAGAGGAGATGAACTCTCAAATGACCAAAAGACACTTAAGGAAATGCTCAACTTCGTTAGCCATGAGAGAAATGCAAATCAAAATAACTCTGAGATATTATCTTACACCTGTCAAAATGGCCAAGATCAAAACCACTGATGACAGCCTATGCTGGAGAGGATATGGAGTAAGGGGAGTACTCCTCTATAGCTGGTGGGAGTGCAAACTTGTACAACTGCTTTGGAAATCAGTGTGGTGGTTTCTCAAAAAACTTGGCACAATCTACCTCAAAACCGAGCAATACCACTTTTGGGCATATACCCAAAGGATACCCAATCATACCACAAGGTCATTTGCTCAACTATGTTCATAGCAGCATTATTCATAATAGCCAGAACCTGGAAACAACCTAGATGCCCCTTGACTGAAGAATGGATAAGAAAAATGTGGTGCAATAGAGTACTACTCTGCGACACAAAATAATGACATCTTGAAATTTGCAGGCAAATGGACAGAACTAGAAAAAACCATATTAAGTAAGGTAACCCAGGCCCAGAAGGACAAATATAATATATACCCAGTGATAGGTGGATATATTGGACATAAAGCAAAGGATAACCAGCGTACAGTCCATAAACCCGGAGAACCTAGAAAACAAAGAGAACCCTAAGAGAGACATACATGGATCCACCTAGGAAGGAGAAAAAGACAAGATCTCCTGAGTAAATTGAGAGCACTGGGGCAACAGGGAGGGTGGGAGGGGAGAGGGGAGCAAGAAAGGGGAGTGGGAAAAAATGTATAGCTCAGTAAAAACAATTAAAAATGCATCTGGCTATAAGAATTTTCTCAATTAGTGACTGATGGAGGAGGGTCCAGCCCGTTGTGGGCAGTACCAACCCCAGGCTGGCATTCCTGGGTTCTCTAAGAAAGCAGACTGAGCAAACCATGAGGAGCAAGCCAGGAAGCAGCACCCTCCATCTGTATCAGCTCCTGCCTCCAGGTTCCAATCCTGCTTGAGTTCCTGTCTGACTTCCTTCAGTGATGGACTTCAATGTGGAAGTACAAGTCAAATAAACCCTTTCTTCCTAGCTTGCTTTTGGTCATGGAGTATCATCACAGCCGTAGAAAAACTTAACTAGGGCAGTTGGCATTTATGATAAGCCCCATTCCTTCATAGTATTAGTGCACTCACGAGGCATATCCTTTTTTTTTGAGATGCTGAGGATTGAACCCAAGGCCTCACGCATTCTAGGCAGACACTCAGTTCTTGAGCCACATTCCCAGCATCCCACTACTTCTTGAAGGCTCCGCCTCTCCACACTGATACTGCAAGGACTACATATTCAGGACACAAACCTTGGGGCACATTCAAATGTAGCAGAGGACGCAGATGGCCAGCATATGCTGGCAGTCCCTGCTGGAGCTCCTTGCCATTGTTCAAGCCCTGTGTCTCTGAACTGTTCCATAGCAAGCCCTCTAGTCTCCATTTCTGAGCCTGTAAACCACAAGGGTGCACTGGGTTCCTTACTTCATCCCTTAAGTAAACAGAAGACTGGCTGTGGCGTAGAGATGAGTGAACAGAGATTACAGCTTCCAAGCAGCTCACAGTCCAGTGGGCTGGCTGGGAGGCAAGAGAGGGTGGGTTTTACGCCTGTCATACCATGGGAGCACTGAAGACTCAAGAAGAGAGGGGAACGATTTAGTGGGTAGGAGTGAAGGTGGGAGCTATGATCAAAACAAGTCAATTTTCAGCTGAGCCTGAACGGTGAGCCACTGCAGCAAGACTCCCCTAGAAGGCTGTTCCAGAGGCATGGGCAAGGCCAGCTGTCTCACTCATCTGGAGGAGGGCATCCATGTGTGTTAGAGCTGGGAGACAATTCAGGCAGAAGGTGGGGTCAGGAATCGGATAAGGACAAGTTCTTGAATGCCATGCCCAGTGACTATTGCATTTCATGCAGACAACTTCCATAAGAATCTGAATACGAAAGGAAGATATGGGGTGACTAGGGAAGAGGCCCTCAAATTAATGTCAGCCCTCCCGCTCTGTCCTTTGATATGGACAAGAATTTTCTCAAAGTAGCTTGGAGAGTTCTGGTCACTAACCTTCAGGGCAGGTATTTTAATCCCATCTCCTAAACAAATGTCCCATAAGTCAAAACACAGAAGAATCCCAGACTGTTTTCCACTGTTGTGATGCACAGAAGCCTGTCTTGTTTGGACCACTAACCCGGCATGACCAGGCATCTCTGGAGTGACCGCTGGAGGCCTGAGGTCCTTCCAGAGGCGGAAGCTTGGTGACAGACCGTCGATGGAATGCATATCACCTGCCTCTTTTTCTTTTCATTTCTTGAAAACAGATGTGAAATCAGAAGGTGGGAGCAGAGGGGCTGCTGCCCACCAACTCCTCTTTGGAGGATGCTCCTAGGCCTGTCTCTGTGACTTCCAGGTACCAGAAATTTAGGGGATTCTGCCAGATCGCCTGGGACATATGTGCAGGTTGTCCAGGCCGCCTGAGCACAGGCTGTTCCTCTCAAGCTCACCGATCACTGCTCTGCAGCCCTGAGACCAGGCAGGGACCCACTGAGGCCTGACAGTCGCAGGCCCTTAGGCTACCCATTCCTCCCTGAGTGATCCTGGGTTTCAAGCAACAGCAGGAGATTTTTTTCTTTCCATCAAGGTATTGTTCGGGTAGGAAACTCAGCTTGTCAATGTCTCATAGCTGGGAAGAGTATGGTCTCTAATGGAACAAGCCTTTCTCACCACTCAGAACCTACACCCTGTAGGAGACTGAGCCCAAGGTTGATGAATGTGCTACCCGTTGACCCTCTCTTCTCCCTCTTCCTTCTCTCTCTCTCTCTCTCTCTCTCTCTCTCTCTCTCTCTCTGTGTGTGTGTGTGTGTGTGTGTGTGTGTCTTTCAGAGTTGGGTGAGGAATACAAGGCCTCATATATGCTAGACAAACCATCTTCGACTGAGCTACACCCCCAATCTCTTGCTGCTCTCTTAAAGGCTGTGTGAGGGCTCTAGTATGGTCAGGCTGCTCTATGACTTTACCATCTGTTCACTGCAGAAGGACATCTGGGGTCAGTGGGGGCAAAATCTAGCTAGTGTCTTGTAAGCTGTGTGCTTTGATGACAAAGGGCTGTGTCCTTGGGTAAGAAGTTGCCTTCAGCGTGCACATGCATGGAAGGGGAACAGAAAGCTGGGGTGCAAAGTAATTTTCATTTTGCGGATCCATGCCAGCTTCTTAAAAATAGGGACCTGGAGTGTTGCATTAAAGAGAACCTGAAGTCAGATTTGGGAAGATCTGTCTGCCCCGGAGAGAGCTGTCCTGGTGGGGGATGGGACAGGAGCAGGAGTAAGGAAAGCATTGGTCATTTGCCCTCTCTGCTGTAAACTGACACCTTCTGTGTCAACACACAGCCTAAAAGCACCCAAGTGGCCCTGTGGGAGAAGAACCTCAGGTTTGTTCAGTGGGTGCTTCATTGTACTCCTGTGCTATTTGGGAAAACCAAGAGATCTGCAGACTTCTGGATTCCTCTGTGTGATAAATCACCACGCTCTGTTTTGCAGCGAGACAAGCAGCATGGCTTGTGCAGAAGAGTGAAGCCCCATCTTTCCTGAGCATTTCTTTTGCCTCACTGGTCCCAAGTGAAGACTGATTCCCTCCCCAGGGTCCAACTCCCTCTGCTTCTTCCATTTCTCCTGTTCTTTTGACCTCAGAGTTCTTGTCTAAAACCCTATTAGGACTTTTCAGACCCACATCTTGGGTGACTACAGGACAGAGACATCCCTGCTACCTCTTCCCTTATTTTCTTTGACAGCAAGAGTATTATTGTTATTGAGATGTCTAACGTCACCCTTCTCTGCCATATGGTTGCTAACAGTTAGCAAAGCATGTTCCGGTCACACCCTCTTTTAGCTCCACTAGTCCCTGGAGAAGTGGGTAGGGACGAGCTAGCCACCATCACAGTTTAAAGAGAAGGTAGGAACCTGCTCAAGGGTCTCTAAAGCCTGATGTCTCTCCATTGTCCCACCTTGTGGCCATGAACCAGAGAGAATCCCCGGGTGTGAAGGAGGCAGAGATGAGAGTCTCACGTGAACACTCTCCCCTACTCCCAGTTCCCAAGGCTATCAGTAGAAGCAAAACTGCCAAACTGGGACCAGTAAGGGAACTCAGGGTATGGCCAGGAGTAGGTGACTTAGCAATCAGGATTGTTATGTGACCCTGGCGAGTCCCTTTCCTTGCTTGGGCCATATGCTTTCTCTTTTGTTAAAGTGTATGTCTGGGCGGGGAGGCACAGGGATGGGTCTGGCCCAGCCTATTGGCCTAGAACCAGCCCTCTGGTGCCTTCCTGTCACTTCTACCCACAACCCCATTCCACATCTTATGTTATCTCAGAATATTGGTGGTATTTGTCTCCAGCAGTCACCTGGGGGCTGACCTCAGGCTAACCAGCTGCTAGCTGAACAAACTGACCATAGGCTGTTCACACTTATTGATCATTTATCGGCTACAGAGTCCACATATTGAGCAAGTATGCTAATGACAGAGAGGAGGAGAGACTTGCAAATCCGCAGAGGCCACCCAGGCTTCCAGGGAGCCCAATCTTGCTATCCTTTCCTCTGCCTATCTCTCAATCCACCAAATATTTCCCTACCAACCCCTGCCAGGCACCAGGCTCTGGGTAGGAACTGCAAGGAGAGGGAGGGGGAGGAAGAGACAGAGGTTACCAGTCAAACAAGCACTCTCCTGGCGTCAAATCATTCTAGAGGTCAGGAAGAGACCAGTGTCTCTCTCTAAGAAGGTATCAGACAAGTCTCAAGGTGGGAATGGGACAAAAGTGTCCTGTTTGGCCAGCACCACCTTTCTACTCATGTCTGGTGACCTCTGTATGACCTCTAAAGGAGTCTGGGTCTGTAATTCATACTAGGGGAGAAAAATCAGTATTTTTGACAGCACAGGGCAACTTCATCCAGAAAGCTAGGGAGACAGAACTGAGTTGCTGGGTATCTCAGGCTCTCCTCTGGGCTTCCCAACTCTCCGCTGTGCAGTTGGAAGATATCATCTACCTTTGAAAAAATATTTATTATTTTACCTTGACTATGTGCATGTGAGAGGGAAGGTGGGGGGGTGGGTATTGTTGTAAGGGCATGTTGAGTGCAGGTGCTCAAAGAGACCAGAAGAGGGTACTGGTGGTTGTGGGCCAAACTTAGGTCCTCTGCAAAAGCAATATTTGCTCTGGGTTGATAAAACCCCTATCTCTCTAGTGTTTATCACTTCTCTTTATAAAGTCTGCAGAGGGTGGTTTCAAATCCTAACTCATATTTCTAGAGACTCAAAGTCTCTAGCAGAATTGTAGAAATGCTGAGTTGTGTTTTGTTCTGCTTGAGACAGGTTCTCATGTAGCCCAAGCTGACCTTAAGCTTCTGGTCCTCCTGCCTCCACCTCCCGGATGCTGGGGTAACAGACATGTACCACTACATTCATCTTATAGATGTGTCTTTGATGAATAAACGTATTGAGATTTTATTGGCATACATATTGTCATTTGAATTAATATCTGTCACTTGTTTGATAAATGAATTCTTTCAAAACACGGAGCTCTGAGATCAAATGGGATCTTGGCTGGGGACACCAGACAGTTCTTGGTCACCACTGTCTGGTCCAAGCATCTATAGATGATCTGAGCTACCCTGGCATGGAGGTTAGTGGGGGGACAGTGGTTAGTGGGGGAAATAGCTTCTACTTACCAAATTCAAGCTTCCACTCAACAAATACCAAGTTTGAATATGATCATTCCCATTTTACAGAGAACACAGGCTGGTTGGCAGAAGGGAGGTGACTATTCAGAAGTCCCTTTTCTGTCACTTTAACTTCAGGCTGAACGGCTCCAGACCCAAACTGGAGATGGAGGTGACTTGAGTACCCCCATAGGGCAGTCAGTTCCTCTCAGTGGGAACTGAGAGGCTGGCCATAGTTGTTAGGTCCCGAGATACGGGGCAGCACACACCATCCTGGCACCCCGAGGTTAAAGCATCGGGAATCTGGGAAGCCAGGGGTTAGTGCAGATTTCCCCAGGTAGTTGTGGGTTTCTGAGAGGCCACGCTAGGGTCCTGGAACCCCTACAAGAGACTAGGGAGGGCTGAGGATGGAGTCAGGCAGCAGAAGAGAGGAGAAAAGCCTAGGCCGACCTGAAGCAGAAACAGAAGTCCGGAGGAGGTAGTGGTAGGGACCGAGGTAGGGCGGGAGAGAAGGGGAGCCTTTCCTCGGGCAGGAACCGCCTCCGTTCCCCGACCCCCCCGCCCCAGCGCAGGTCGTCAGCAAAGCGGTTCTGCAGATGGAAGGAATTAAGGGGGAGGGGGAGGGCTCTATGGCGATAGCGAGGGGAGTGTGTGTGTGTGTGTGTGTGTGTGTATTTGAGGGAGGCAAGGGAGACAGAAGGAAGCTTCAAACCAGACACGTTTAAAGAGGCGCTGGAGAACACCGAGAAAGTCACAGAAACACAAAACACAATCAGACTAACAGCAAGAAGAGGGAAGGAGGAAAAAAGGTGTGAAAAAGAATTAACTGGAGAGTGTCTGGGAAGTGATAGGAACCAGCATAAGTGAAGCAGGCTGAGTGTTTGGGCCCAGTCGGTTCTGAGCTCGGCCGTGTGGAGCTGCGCTGCCCGGGGGAGGGGGCGGGAGGAAGGCTCGGGAGGGGCCGCTCTTGGTATGGGGGCCGGCAGGGTGCTGCATGTGCGGACTCGCCTTCTTTCTTGCCCCTCCCCTATATCCATATTTAGCCAATGGGGCAGCGTGGATGGGGGGCCAGATGGGTTGGGGTGGGGCGGGGTCTCGGAGGACCCCACCCTAGAAGCGGTCTCCGGAGGGGTCAACGCAGAGGCAGATAGCGGATCCCCGGGCGGGGTGGGACAGGCAGAGGGCGGGGCGGGGCCAAAAGTTTCCTGCCCAACTTTCTCTGCCTCCTTCCTCCGCCTGCGCGCGCCCACTGCTGCAGTCCGGGGAGGCGGCGGCAGCAGCGGCAGCGGCTGCGGGCAACGCGCGGGACACGGGGCTCTGGGCGTTAGCCGTCGGGGCCGGGGCGGCTGGCAGTGGGCACAGGCTCCCCGGTGCCCGCCCCTCCGCCGGGAGGGGGGCGCGAGCGGGCGGCCGGGGAGGGGCCGGCACCGCCACGGCAAAATGAGCCTGCTGTCTGCCATCGACACGAGCGCCGCCTCGGTGTACCAGCCGGCCCAGCTACTCAACTGGGTCTACCTGTCGCTTCAGGACACACACCAGGCTAGTGCCTTTGATGCCTTCCGGCCCGAGCCGCCCGCCGGCGCCGCGCCCCCGGAGCTGGCCTTCGGCAAAGGCCGCCCTGAGCAGCTGGGCTCTCCCTTGCACTCCAGCTATCTTAACAGCGTCTTCCAGCTGCAGCGCGGAGAGGTGGGTGCCCCAGCGCGCGCCAACCCCGTGCCTACTGCTCCAGACCCCTTTCTCCTATCTGCTCTGCCCTCCTTGGCCTGGCCTGGGCTGGCCTCACGTTGCCCGGCTCGGCTTGGCTGGGCTTGGATCAGCTTTGCCAAACTTGCGGCCCGAAGTCCCTGGGGCACCCGGAGCGCGTCACCTCCCGGCAGAACCGCTCGGAGCAGCTCAGGCCTGGGCAGGGCCCTCCCGCCCCCTCTCCCAGTCCGGAGCTCTGCTCCTAGTAAGCAGGCTTAGGGGTGTCTCCGGATTCTCTTCAGACTGCCGGGGTGCGGCTAGGGTGGGGAGCCCCTTCCTAGCCTTTCCTTCTCCAGCGCTATTAACTTTTCTGACTGCAGGCAACTAGGACCGAGGCAGTTGCAGAGCCTGCTCTGAACTCCCCTAGAAGGGCCTAAAACCATTCTCCGACCTCCATGGTTCTTTGACTGGAGAAAGCAGTCAACCTTTCAGGGTCTTTTCCTCCTATTCCCACCACTTGGGAACCCCTAGATCCATCCTGCAGCTGCTTGCCCTCCCCCAACCACATAGGAAGTGGTTTTTGAGGGCTTGACCTAGCAGACTGCTCTGTCCTCTGCCTTCCCAGGCTGGAAGGAAATGAAAGGGAAATCCTTGGGGGGGGGGGAGCGCTGTGGCGATGGGAGAGAGGACTCCAGCTGCTGAGTGCCTTCTCCCAAAACCCTGAATGTGTTGCAAAGGTTGCCTGTTCAATGAATTTGGTTACAAAGTCTACTGTCCAGTGCCTGTCTCCAGCTAGACAAATACACAGATGACCATGACCTCCCAGCCTCTTTTGTGGGGTCTTATCCAGAGCCTTCCCAGAATCTATCTTCCACCACCCTCCCTCCCCCATTTACTCCAGTTTGGGAATTGCTGATACCCTCTGTATCTCTTTCTTTTGCCCCCTTGTGGTTTCCCTCCGCTAAGGTGCAAGAGGTAGAGGAATACACACATGGTGGGAGGGGGGTCACTTTCACTTTTTTTCTGACCTAGCCGTGGTCTGGGAATAAGGCCTGTGTATTCTGAGGTGTGTTGGGGTTGAGTTGTGGAACCAGAAGGTCACCCTTTCTGGTCTCAGATAGGTGTTCATATTGCAAGGCCAGCACCTCCCAGGCTGCCCTGCAGACCTGTGAGGGGTAGAAGTAGTGCAGGAGGGCTGGGAGTGGTGGCAAGGCTGGACAGGTGTCAGGAGAGCCAGGGGAATAGCATTCATATGCCTAGGCTCTTTATAAACCATAACACATGCTTTCTGCCCTGTGGAATGGTTCCTGGCTGGAGTCTTCCTTTCTTAGGACAATTTGTTGTCTTTTGAGGCGCTGGCTTCAGGTGACCAATGACTTTGGGGAACTGGTTGTGGAGTTTCTTTAGTGCCTGGATCTTTTCCATTATTAATTTTCTTACCAAGCATTTCTATGCAAGGGTGGGAATGGGGAACCTGGGGCTAAGGAGTGCCATGGACAGTAGGAGTCCAAAGGCAGGTGGATGGATAGGCTGCTGTCATGAAGTGCAATCCATCTAGGAAAAAGGTGACCATGGCCCAGAGGTCCAGCAGGGCCCCAACATGCCTTTACTAGACTCCCTCTGCCCCTACGGTGATTTTGCCTTGCTCCTCATGCCGGGTCTCCGCTCTGCTGCCCATCATTCGGTGATCCCCTTGGGAAATGTCGTGTCTCCAGGATCGTGGCTGTGGCTCAGTGAGACCTGTCTCCTACTGCTTCGTTGCTGTATCCCTCTGTTTCCCCCAAGAAGAGGCTCCGTGTGGGAGGAGCTGGAGCCATAGTGGGTGGGGGAAGTCTCTTGGACTCCAGGGAGCTCCCATCGCTCTGGGCCTCAGCTTTCCTGCTGAGTAGATTTAATCTCTGCTGTTACCCCGGGTGGTATGTTCAAGGTTGGAGGCATATATAAACAAGAGAATATCTGCCAGCAGACAGCCTGAACCGGGGAGATTAGAGGGACTTTTCACACTTAAAGACTTATGCTTTCCTTGGAAGCTCTCTTGGGTTCTGGCTCCCTCATTCTCACCTCCCAATCTTTGCCCTCTTCAACCCTCTCAAAACTCCAGCTTGGGCATGGACCTTTCCTGAGTCCAGGGCTTAGTTAGTAATCTGATATAGCTGAGAAGGTGAGGACCCCTTCCCCGCCCCCCAAGTCAATGCCACCACCAAGGGGCTGGGTTTCAAAGGCAGCAAATTTCATGTCACAAGAGGGCACTTAGAAAGGGACCCAGGATCCACAAGCATTGCCATTCTGTTCGAGGCCTGGCAGGCCTGGTGGCAGTGCCTGCGGATGTGACTTGCATGCTGACCGCTGACCATAGCCCGTCTGCACCAGCCCCTGTGCCAAGAGCCCACCCCCTCCTGCACCGCCCCTAGGCTGCTCCCACCACAATAGCAAAACACCATGAATGCAGCTGGCATTGGGGGAGGTGAGGATACAGGGGCACAGAAGCCTATTGTGCCCCTGGAACCTCAGTCCTGGGAGCTGAAGATAAGCCAAGGGTCCTGAGTGGCCCTCTGGCTCTGGGAGCAGAGAGGAAAGTGGACAAGCTCACATGCAAGTGCAGAACAAGCTCCAGGAGGTGGCTTTCAAGTGGACATGGACACTTTGCAGTGTCTTAAAACACCTCCGGGTTCTGAAATGAGACCTGGTAAACCTGGGTTTCAGAAATGGCATCTGTGGTCACAGTTGTGTGCCTTCAGAGAGAGACTCCTTGGCTGAGTCCCTCTGTCCAGGTGCTGCAGGGGAGGCGGGGCTTAGGAGGGGGCTGGACTGCATGGATCTTCCTTGCCAAGTTCTGCTTGGAATTTAAATTCCCAGCAGTGTAGTCGCCACAAATTCCATTTCTGGAAAAGTAGAGTTAAGCATTACCTCTTCGACCGTTGGAGGGATTCTCAGAGCCAGTCCTGGGCGGTCGTTGTACCCCACATCCTCCTCACCAGGGAAGTGGGGCTGCCTCGTGTCAATTAATTCGGATTCTTAGGACAGCTTTCCCCTTTTCCTCTGAGAACAGAAGTAGCTGGAAAGTCTGGCCCCACTGTTGAATGACCACCTCTTCTTTGTGGGCATTGGGGGAAATGAGGACTCAAATAGGCTGGAAAACACAGCACTCTTACTGCCCTTTGGTTCACACAGTGCCCGCTAGCACAGTAAAAGCTCGGAGGAGTTCTGCAGTTCAAACTGTTTTAACAGTTCCTCGTCTCAACATTTCTTGTAGTTAATTCAACCAGAGGGTGGTTTCGGCTCAGGATACCTGCCAGTGTTCTTCCCGCCATCTCCAGGTCCAGTGATGATCCACTGTGTCAGAGGTGTGGTTCCACAGTTTCCTGAGCTGCATAGCTCTAAACTTCAGGAAGCTGTTCTTGGTTACATGCACGAAGTGGCAAGATCCCCTGAATCCTCACGACACTTTCCTCGGTGCTGCAGAGCCCACCCTTTGCCACTGTGGCCCACCCATTGCAGATTTGCTAGTGCTATCAAGGGTCTTCAGCCCTTCTGCACAGAGACAGCAGTGAGAACAAACAGGGGAACAAATATAGGGCCTTGTACGAGGAAGGTTCTAGTTGGAGGAGGTGGCTCATATCTGTATTCCTAGTATAGGAAGACTGCCACGAGTTCAAGGCCAGCCTGGGCTAGAGTAAAACCCTGTCTCAAAAAACAAAGTTGGGCTGGTGAGAGGGATGGGTGGGTAAAGGCTCTTGCCACCAAGCCTGACTTCCTGGGTTTAATCCCAGGGTCCCACATGGTAGGACGAGGGAACAAATTCCTGCAGCTTGTCCTCTGACCTCTAGGTGCATGCTATGGTGCGTGCCCACAAACAGATAAGTAAGTGTAGACATTAAGAATAAACAAGTAAAAGTTCCCAGCCTAGACAGCTGTTGGGAGTTTAGTTGAAGTACCATGTGTGCCTACAGCAGGTGTCCAGAGGCTCCCCAGTGTGGAAATGAGGAGCAAAATCCCTCTTCTCCCCAGCAGGGGGCTGAACTTGACTCCCACAGTCTTTGTGGTCTGGTTGAGTTAGGAGGCAGACAGTGGGGATCCAGGGAGATACGAGTAGAGAAGAGTCCCCAGATATCCGGCCCCTTCCCCTGGGATGTTGAATGGTGGGTGACTCAAGCAAGGAGGCCACCACTTGAAAGGGGTTGGCATGGGCAACTGTATGGGTCTGGGCTCAGAGGGAGACCACGCCTTGGGACATGTAAGTCAAGTGGTGGGAGGGCAGGGGCTTCCGTCATTAGTGATTAGTAGCAACAAGAACCCAAGGTGGCATAAATGGGTACTAGTGAGGAGCAAGCAGTCCTGATTTGTTTGTTGAGACAGGACTTCACTCTAGCCCAGGCTGGCCTTGAACCCAGGGTGATTCCCTTGCTTTAGTCTCCCAAGTTCTTGGCACACAGGTATGAGCCGCCAACTTCAACTTCATCACTTTCACTGTATAGAGAGCAAAGCAGAGGCCAAGTCATCAATAGTTATAGATCTAAACCAATTTTGCATCCCAGCCTTGAGCTATGTCTGTAACCTGTGTTGAAGCTATTCACCAGGTTAGCTTCTACCTGGATCTTCCTCCGGGCTCTGTGCATGGCAAACACCTTACCTGAGACTTCCTATCAAGTCACAGTACCTCTGATGTTTTTGTCTGGATGCATTGATTTTCTTTCTTTCTTTCTCTCTCTCTTTCTTTCTTTCTTTCTTTCTTTCTTTCTTTCTTTCTTTCTTTCTCTTTCTTCCTCTTCCTTCCTTCCTTCCTTCCTTCCTTCCTTCCTTTCTTTCTTTCTTTCTTTCTTTCTTTCTTTCTTTCTTTCTTTCTTTCTTTCTTTTAGACAAGTTCTCCAATAGACCAGGCTGGTCTCAAACTTGTTATGCAACTAAGGATGACCATGAAGTTCTGATCTCTTTGCCTCCACTCCACAAGTATTGGGATTACAGGGGCATGCCATCATGTCCAGTTTAGGCAGTGCTGGTGGTCAAATCCAGGGCTTTGTGCATACTCTCGAAAATCACTCTGCCAAAACCTGACCCTTTTGAAGAGTCATGGGCACTTGCGTAGAAATTATGTCTTCCTACTCTGACTGGCCTGGTTTAGGAGACACAGAGGAAGAAAACCCTGTTTTCCTATTTTATTCCCATGTCTCTGCCTGGGGCAGCAGACCTGCTGTCCAGGGGAAGAAGTTGTGTTCAGAGAGCTAGGGACAGAATCAAGCATGTGCCATTGGATCTGTTCCCTGGCCCCGGTGTGTGTGTGTGTGTGTGTGTGTGTGTGTGTGTGTGTGTGTGTGTGTGTGTATGTGTTAATATAGCTTCTGTGGCTCAATCCTCCTTTGACTACACTGGTTAACTTGTAATTTCTGGAAGCACCCAGCAGTCTTGTGTGTCCAAGCCCTTATATTGCTGCTGATTATACCTATGATATCATTTCCAGTCCCGTCCCATTGGACAGATTCCAAGGTGTTTCTTTATGGCACAAATGGATGTCCCCCCTAAGAGGCCTGGGGTGGCTGCCTTAGGGAGCAGCTCTGCTTCCAGCTGCTACAACAACATGGGCTGTGACAGCCAAGGTATGATGCCCTAGGGCAGGCAACGGGCTTGGCATCTAGGCTGCCGTGCACTATGCCATAGCTGTGTCTAGAGCTCTGTTGCCGAATTTGAGAGTAGGAATCCTGCCTCTCTCAGCTTACCATGATGCTCAGTCAGTGCTTTGGCTACACTGGATGCTCAGCTCATTCTACTAGGTGAGTGGGTTAGGGCAGATGGCTTGAGACCTGGTCTCTCTTCAGCCCTGTGAGGAAGTAGATGGCCTCCCTTGCCTCAGCCTCCTGCGTTGTCTCAAGGAATGAGTGTTTATCGGTAGCTAGATTAATTGCAATGAACTGACGTGAGAGATGGTGAAGCCTTGCTCCTAGCCACGCCCTAGTAGTGGCTTTGATTTGCAGATGGCCCTGACCCTTTTCGGTCATAAGAATCTTAAGGCATTTGGAGTCCTTGGTGTGAGCCCAGTACATATGACACAAGTACTTATGACACACATATCTGCCCATGACTTCACACGTTACAGTGGGTTCTAGGTCCTGGCCTCTGCTATAGAGGATATAACCTCAGTTGTATCCCGGACTGGCTAATGCTACAGTCCTGCCCTATACTTGATTTTTTTCAGATTCATGCTTTCTGCTCTTGCTTGACAAGTTTGCTCCACAAGTGTGAGGCACGGGGTCCCCAGTGCTTGTGTGCTAGCTGGGCAGAGGGCAAGGAACCATGACCCATGAGTATCATCAAGTGAGTGGTGACCCTAGGATGGGAGTCAAAGAACTTCTGCCCTAGGTCTGCCAGGCTCTGTCCTGCATTCACTGTCTACTTCTCCAAACCCTGGTCTCCATCTCTCTTTGCCCACTTCCTTCACCTAAAAAAACACTAGACATGACCTTAGTCTTGGATCTTTTATTGAGCACCAGCTGTATAGGGAGAACTATTTTACATGTGAAGGATGAGCAATGCCCATACAGACAAAGGGTCATGATCTGTCTTGGTCCGTTCATATGTTCCTGGCCTTGGAAACGAGACCATGGGCAGAGCTGAGTGTGGTAGGGTGTGCTTCATTTTTCTGTGACTCACTTCTCACCGTGTGCATTGTCTCCCACACCCTAACCCAGCATGTACCCACCTGTCTGCAGAGGATGGATATGTGCACCATTCCAGGTGGGCCTTAGGTACAGAAGCCCAGATCTCTCAGAAGAAGGGGTACTGTCATTGGTGGTGTGAATGGTTTCTTATTGCAGTGTGTGTGTGTGTGTGTGTGTGTGTGTGTGTGTGTGTGTGTGTGTGTTGGGTGCAGAGGTGAGTGTAGCTGGCATTTTCTTTGCCAACTAGCTCTCAGCTAATGACACAACAACTTATTACTATGAATGCTTGGCCTTAGCTTCGGCTTGTCCCACTAACTCTTTTAACTTAATTTAACCTGTTTCTATTCATATACATTTTGCCTCAGGTTTTTTTTTCTTTTTAGCTTTTTTTTCATCCTGTATGCCCTGCTTTCCTGACTCCTCCATGTCTGTCTGTCTGGCCCCTGGCATCTCCCTCTCTCCCTCTGACTCTGTTGAGCCTAGATTCCTCCTCCTACTTACTCTGCTGGGAAGTCCCATCTATACCTCCCACCTAGCTATTGGTCGTCTAGATTTTTATTAGATCTATCAGATGCATTAGACAAGCACCATAAACA
Organism: Myodes glareolus; assembly: GCF_982192425.1. Lineage (NCBI taxonomy): Eukaryota > Metazoa > Chordata > Mammalia > Rodentia > Cricetidae > Myodes > Myodes glareolus. The sequence goes on along the minus strand of NC_142030.1, from coordinate 32,270,696 downwards.
AGTGCAATGCATCTTTACATAGTTAAGCTAAGATCCCACGACAGGTGGGGGTTGGGTGGCTTGAGGAGATGAGAAGCTAGTGACTGGCTGACGAAAGGAGCCCCATAGAACAAGGGGCTAGAATCAGGCTCCTTCCTCTGGGCCTGCCTTGGGTGAGAGCAGGTCATAGAGCATCTGTGTTTGTCTGATCTCCCTGGGGTAGCCTGCCTATAGCCCAGCCATACATTGCTTTCACCATTGGCTTTGCCCATGGCTGTATCTTTCCTGGCTGAGGTTGTCTCCCTTCCACCCGCTGCCCTGCTGCTCCTGCCCCTTTGTCTGTTCTCCCATCGCTATGGCTCAGCATTCTACTCTCTCTGGTACACCCTCAAAAGTGTCTGTCTACTTTACAGTATCCGCCAGTTCCTTCCTTGCCCGTGGTACCCTCTGATAGTTCCGCAGAAGAGTCCAACTTGGCAGGCTTCTCTGGGGAGAGTGAGACACAGCCTTGGGACTCTGCCTCTGTCCCCAACATTCCACGGCAGAACTACCTTCTCCAGAGCCCAGCCCCCTCACAGAGTCCAAAGAAGCAGCTCAGCACTAAGGGGCTTTAGGTACAATGTCACATCTGACATCATCCTCTGGCTACCTTTTTATAGGTGGAGACAGGCCTTGGAGGCTGTGTGGGGGTGAAATATAACTGGCCAATGCATTTTGCCTGTGTTGTCTTGGACAAGTTACTGAGTCTCTTTGAATCTCAGTTTCTGGCTCTACAAAAACAAGATCAGTGCTCAGATAAACAGTGTCTTAGCAATCAAGAGAACTAGAAAAAGAAAAGATTCTGTAGATTATAGCAGAACAACAGTGTTCAGAACAAACCAGGGTCTTCTCATCTACTTTTCCCTATCAGCCCAACAAGAACCTTGGAGAAGATTCCAGCAATGACTGTGAGCCTGATGCCAAGTCTCCCCACATATGGTGAAAGGATCCCATGCTTCCTGCCAGCTTCCGCAGTCACTGACCCAGGATGATGATGTAGTCCAGAGGCTTACATCCATTACATAAGTGGGCCTGCCCTGCTTGGACAGCAGGGCCTTGGGAACTCGTGCATCTGTGCTCTGCTTGCTGGCCCCGCAGCGTAGGTGACTGGATGATCACCTTTTACATGCTGGGCCCCGGGTACTTTTCAGAATCCGAGGGGCTGAATACAGCAACGGTGCACCTGCAGGAACAGTCAAGTTTACCCCTCACCCCTAAGGGCAGGCTCTACCCTAGGCTCTGCTCAGTCCCTGCAGGCCAGAAAACCAGCTGAGACTTGCCTTTCACCTCTGTGGCCAGAGCTCAAATAGGACTTTGCAGAGGAAATGGCTTTCTGACATGCCAAGCCTGCCCTGATCAGGCAAGTTGTACTCTTGGCTCTTAGTTCCAACTGGGTCTAGTCCCTGCAGCCCTCAGAACCTCGGTGTCTCTATTAATAACACGGGAATGTGATTGACTCAACTGACTAGTCTCTGGATTCTTAGCTCTGAGTGGTGTTTTCTTGGGTTGGGGCTTAGAGAAGAAAGCTGTGGCAGTTAAGTAGACAGGTTAGGGGACAGTGGAGGCCAGGATTCTGGGAGGGGGATTCTAATCTTGTTCTGTCCATGGAGCTACTAGAGAAGGCATACCTATGACTCTTGGCGGCATTTGGGACTATTGAGCTGCAAGAGAAGGGGGTGGCTTGCTCAGAGGCCTTTGACTGTTTGGGGATGCCTGATGACTGTTGTGAGGCTAGGAGTGTGGCCACAAGCCTGGGGAGAGGACTATTTAGGGTGTAATTAGTGTACTTTTGGCATCCACCAAACTTCCCCTTCCTCTTAACGCAGTCTTGTAGGCTGTGGACTTGTTTAAATCCTATCCAGCAAAAATGAAAGAAAGGAAAGGGGGAAGGGAAGAAGGTTGTTATTTTGTGAAATTGCATTTCCCAGCCGTGAATGTGAGTCACAGGGTTTGGAGCTTCAAATTTCTTGTTTGGATGAACTTTTCTCCAAGAGACTGGAGCTATGCTGCCCCAACTCAGGCTGCTTTGAGAAGATAGAGCCCGTAGCCTCCTGGTACCAGACAGGTCTCCCAGTCAAGACAGTGATCTGGGAGTTTGTGCTCTGAGACCCATGAAGTGACTGCTGTTGACAGATTTTCCAGGAGGGCTGGGCAAAGCAGATTTGGAAGGAGGTCAGGAATTGCCATCCGATGGATTCAGAGTTTTGGCTTGGGGCGATAAAGGAATCTGGAGGTGAAGTGGTGGTGGTGGTGGTGGTGGTGGTGGTATTTTAGTGAAAATATGTTTAAGGGCCCCAGAACTGTATGCTTTAAAATCTTTAAACTGGTAACTCATTGTGGAAATTTGATCACACACCAAAATATGCCCTTGGTTCCAAGCCACTGCTGTGATGACTTTGAGGTGGAGCCCAAAAAACTGTTTTTGTTACTAGTTTCCAGGTCATTCAATACAAGTTTGGAATACTCATTTCATCTGTGGAGTGTGGGGTAGTGACTCACAAGGTTGTGATGAGAACCAGCTATCTCCATAAGTGCACAGTTCTTAGGGTTTGGCCTGCCACCATGGCCACCTTGTCTGATTTCCACCAGAGCTGTCCCGCTGTACTTCAGAAAGTGACCCTGTAGGCCGCCTCCAGGATTGGAGCTGTTGCCGCTTAAGGATCCACTCTACTCTGGGCTTGCCCGAGAGCTACAGAGTTGGCCCAGACCACATGCTGGCTGGTGCTAGAGCGCTCTGTCCACTCCAGCATGGAGTGGTGTGCCAGGTGGCTAAGTAGACGGTCATCAGGATCCATGTGGTTCTCTCACTGCAGAAAAGCAGTGTGCTAGCCTTGGGCAGCTCCAGGTATGATGTCTTTGTGTTCTTCTGGGGCCAGACTTTGGCCAAAATAAGGTAGGAGAAAGTAAAGGCCCAGAGAAGGAAAGGCCCAGTTCGGGGTCACCTAGCAAGTGTCTGAGGTACTGTCTTACCTGGAAGATGAGGGCCGGGTCCTCTAGGAGCTGAATGACCAGCTTCTGAAAATGGAAACATGAGATTCGAAGCTCTTCTTGTTGGGATTAGGCAGGGTGTACCCCATGCCCTAGACTGCTGTCAATTTTCATCTCTCCCCTTCCCATACAGAGGAAACAGAGGACTGCCCCTGTTCTAGGCCTCTGCCTGCCCCTCTCCCTTTGTAAAGGAGTCTAGGCTCTTGGTTTCAGGGACCTTGTTTCTCTATCAGCCTAAGGACTTGTGAAAACAAGGCTTCATCTTTGCGTCAGCCAGATGTGAAGGCTAGAGCTCATTTCTGCCATTTAGGACATCTGTAGTCGGCTCAGAGGACTCCAACCAGTGTGGCCAGGTTCCCTATTGACTTTCCTGGGGAAGTTGCTGCTCTCTGGCCTTCACTAGGAAAGGGTAGCCCTTCGCCATTCCTTGCCAGCCCCACCATAGGCCCCACCTTCACTGAATTCCTGTGTGCCATGCCTCCTGGAGCCCGTGATGCCTATAAATAGAGGCTGTGTACACCAAGCGGGCCTGAGCCGTGTATGCTTGGGAGCTCAACGGGGTGTCTGGTTCCTGTCATGTGGAGGTGGCTCAGGCTGGCACAGCTCCTCTGTGCATTGGCCTTCAGTTCTGAAAATGATAGCCACACTGCAAACTTCTTATGAGATGGGAAATAGTGTCGACAGAGATGTGTCTGAAGTTCCTCCATACCTGACAAGTGACTTCCCACGATGCCACCTGTATTAGTCACTTTTCTGGTTTCTGTGTTAAAATACCAGCAAAAGCGGCTTAAGGAAGGAAGGGTTGCTTTAGCACACATCAGAGGGTACTGTCCATCACGACAGGGAAATCATACTGTCAGGAGCCTGAGGCTGATGGTTACATTGATGCAAACCTGATTCGCCTTTTTATTGAGTCCAGGACCCCAGCCCAGGGAATGGTGCCTTCCACACTTAGGGTGGGTCTTCTCAAATTGCTTAACCCAATCTGGAAACTCTCTCTCATAGACATGCTGAGAGATTTATCTCCCAAGTGATTCTCGATCCTGTCCAGTTGATAGTATTAACCTCCACATCTGGTGCAGTGTGTCAGGAACTGATTGTAACAATAGCCACAGCTGTTAACATCATCACCATGTACCCAGGAGTCCTAGGGCCCAGACATGTGACAAAGTACTTTAGCCTCGTGACCTCACTTTGCTCTAATGGAAGCCTGAGATCAGTCCCACAGTATAAGCAGGGCCCCTGAGTTAGGGGGGCTGCTACAACTAGAGTTAGGATTTGAACTCGGGCTTTGGGGCTAACGGAAGGTTCTGTGTGAACTGATGTGGGATGGTGAGTGAGAGCCTCCTTCACCTCAGCCCTGAATGGCCTCTGTTCCCACAGGCACTGAGCAGCAGTGTGTACAGGAATGCTTCGCCCTATGGCTCTCTCAACAACATCGCCGATGGCCTCAGCTCCCTCACCGAGCACTTCTCAGACCTGACGCTCACGTCCGAGGCCCGCAAACCCAGCAAGCGGCCTCCACCCAACTACCTGTGCCACCTGTGTTTCAACAAAGGACACTACATTAAGGATTGCCCTCAGGTAAGGTAGCTTTGCCCAGCTGGCTCTCCGTGCTTCCTTCCTGGCTGGGTCTATGAGCACCATGGATTCCCCTGGCCCCCTCTTTCCCTGATACTGTTAAGTGAGGTAAGGCTATCTGGGGTGGAGGGACACAGACCCCACTTGGGTCCATGATGCTTGCTCAGCAATCTGCATGGAGGAATTCTGGACCTAAACCAGGCCCCCATGTGAGGTTCTGGCCCTCTGGGTCCCACAAATGTTCCTGCAGGGTGGGTCCCATTATAGCAGGGCAGGAGGCAGCCTGCAATCTCTTCATAACTCTCCGGAGGCCCCATCTGCTCACACTCACCAGGAAGGAATGTGGGCTCCTGGCCAGGAATCCAGATGTGCACCCCTCCAGATCCACCACAGCCTCCTCTGCCTAGAACAAGGAACGATCGGGGGTCCTACCCTATGTGTGCCTCAGGATAGGACTGGGAAAAGGCATTGGGTACCAAGAGACTCGGCATCCCTCTCAAGGTGCAGGGCTGGGAGCTGGAGGGTGTCGGGGGCAGCCCCATTCTGTGCCTTGTGCTTTGCAAGGCTGCTGCAGCTGATTCCATTCTCTGGATGACAGGCTCTCCGATATAGACAGGATCCTGGGGAGCAAAGACAGAATCCATCTTTCTCAGGACAATTTGAGCTTATCAGTGATCCTTTTCCCCTGCTATTTTTTTTCCACATTTTCTGTTTTTTGTTTTATAATGAGGTGCTGGATTTGTTTTATATATGTAATGGAAATGGAATCCCATCAACTCTGAAAAACCATGGAGTATTATCCTCCAGATGCTGGATCCAGAGTGGAACTGGGTAGGGAGCCAGGATGGGCTTGGCACTCATTGTATCCCAGGCACTTCTCAGGAAGGGCTGTGCCAGGCTTCGGACCCTGGCGCTTCAAATCTAGCCCCGACACAACTGTTAATGATTCCAGGTAATTTGGTAGAAAAGCAGAACCCCAGGTCCTCCCTAGGTCCACTTGCCTCCCGTCCTGGAGCCCTATGTGATGGAAACTCACCACTGTGTCCTACACATTCCACAACCCATCCTTCCATGGGGGCTATGAGCAAGAGGCCCTTGGGATCTTGTGACTTCACTGGAGGCTGAGCTCGGCTCCTCCCCCAGGACTCTCTGGGTAGAACTCTGATCAGGCCATAGATAAGGATTTAGAGTCTGCCCATGGCCCACTAACTGACAACTCCTTCCTAACTAAGAGCTCCCACATGCAAGGCATTCAGGACACCTTAAGAACCACCCTACCGTGGGCAGCTTGGGAAATGGGTGAGCAAGACCTACTCACATTAACGAGGAGACAGACCTTGTGCCAAATGTACCCTGGCAACTTGTCACGTATTGCTGGTGACTGCCTGTTTGTAAGGCTCAGTTGAGCCTCTTTCTGAGAGGCTGAAATGAGTGCTTCGAGCAAGGAAGGAACTCATGCAGAAGTTGAGCTGAGCAGTGGAGGAGCCAGGATTTAACGCCAGCAGGTGAGAGTCTTCGGAATACTGGGTTAGAGAGGTCCTTGGTTTTCAGCACAGTGCTGACATTGGCTTTCCTTCTCACAGATAACATTCTCTTAGTGTATGGTAGGTGAGGGAGGAGGGACAGTGGGACAGATGAGTCTCTGAGAGCTATAGAGCTGAGGAAGACACAGAATTGCTACTTGGTGCAGCCATGAGTACCTGGGCCACCTGTACCTGAGACCTGTGCTCGATGCAGCCTAGATAAGTTAAAACTTGCTGACTGTGCTATCCTAGTCTGTCCCTAAACTTGATTGTCTTAGGGACTCCAGGAGGCCTAGGGATCTATCCCCCGTCTGGCTCAGTGGTGGAGGCAGAGTTGGGATAACACGAAGGAGAACCCTAAGTAGCACATGGGTGCCATCACACAAGGCAGGGGACGTACCTGGCAGGGCCTGGCACAATGGAAATGTTTGGTACAGGCTGTCAGGCATTACTCTCTTCGCTTGGACACCACCATGAAGAGAGCCCCCTCCCCCAGCTGGGTGCTAGATGGAGGGGATTTGGGTAGGCTGGAATTTAGTTAGTTGCTATCCACCCTCCAGTGACCACACCCAGCTGCTGGGCCACATTCCTCCCTGTGTACCCTCACCATCTGACTCCTAAACCAACTGAGATTCTTAGGCTATCGGGTGTTTAGCACAAGTCTTCCTGAAGAGAGGAAAGGAGTGATTGAACTTTTATAAACTCAGGATTCTAATGAAATGGTATATACGACAGGTCAAAATATGTACTGTGTAATTGAGATGTGGTGACCCACCCCAGTACTAGGGAGTGAGACAGAAAGATTATCAAGGCTCATCAATATTGTATCATGGGTCATAATTTCTATTTAAGATTGAGTGGTAGCCAGGTGGTGGTGGTGCACATCATTAAACCCAGCATTTAGGAGGCAGAGGCAGGAATATATCTGTGAGTTCAAGGCCAGCCTGTTCTAAAGAGCGAGTTACAGAACAGCCAGGGCCATTACACAGAGTAACCCTGTCTTGAAAAATCAAGGAAATAAAATAGACTGAGTGGTATCCCACCAAAGCAATATGCCTTCTTGGTCCTCAGTAGAGAACTGCCTGATTCCACCCACTGCCCTGGATAGTGCTGCTGTGAGTGTGGGCTTATATGTATCCCTGATGATTCTGGTTGTCTACTCTGAACTTTATTGTTCCCTTCTGTGAAGTTGCTTAAATCATCTTTATTCTTGTTTCTTGGTGTGCAAGCAAAGGTTGGTTTGCTAACTCTACACCTTTTCATTGCTATTCTTTGTTTTTGTTATTAGATATTCTTTCTAGTCCAGGTTGGCCTCAGACTTGTGATCATTGTGCCTCAGACACCCTTGGGTATAAGCCACCAAACTTAGCCATATCTTCATTTTTTTTCTTTTGTTCTTGTTTGACTTGGAGACATGATCTTACATAGCTCAGGCTGGTCCCAAAATTGCTAGGTAGCACCAGCTGGCCTTGAACGCTTGATCCTCATTCTTCCAGTTGCCAAATGTTGGAATTTGACCACCACATCCATGTGTGTGTGTGTGTGTGTGTGTGTGTGTGTGTGTGTGTGTTTGAGGTATGTGCATGTATGTGTGAGCTCCTATGTATGTGAGGCCAAAAGCTGACAACTGGTGTCTTTCTCAATCCCTTCTCCAACTACTTTTTAAGCCAAATCTCTCACTGTAGTTAACCAGCTCAGCTTGATTGTCTGGTCAACAAGCTCCAGGATCTTCCTATCTCTTCCTCCTCGGTGCAGAGAATATAGACATACACAGCCACACCAGACTTTTACGTGGGTTCTAAGGATCTAAACGCAGGTCTTCATTCTTATATGGAAAGCACTCGGATAGCTGGATTACCTCCTGAGGCCCGCCCATCTTTTCTCATTATTGTGAATGTTTATAGTCTGTGAGCCACATCCCATGTTAGGTATGCCATGTCTTTTATATGCCACCTAGTGTTTTCTTGAGTCTTCCTTTTGAACCCACTGGTTATTTAACAGTGTGTTGTTTAATAGTCACATAGTTGTGAGTCTTCCAAATAGCTTTTGATGATTTCAGAATTTATTCCACTGTGGTCAGAGGACATGCCTTGTATTGTTCCATTCCTTCCAAATGCATTGTGGTTGTTGTGGAGCTCAGCATGTGGCTGGCCTGGAGACTGTCCTGTGAGAAGGTTGGGTGGGGTGTTGTGGGGGTGTCTGCTAGGCATGCTGGCTTACAGGGCTGTTTATGTCTCCTGTTGCTTTGTTGATGTCCTGCCCAGTTCTCTATCCATTAAGTGTAGATACCAATGTCTCCAGCTATTATTACTGAATTACTCCTTTGTTTTCAGTTGTCTCTCTTTCTTCATGTGTTTTGGTGTTCTCTTATTAGGTGTGCTCTATCTTTCTAATGGTTATAGCTTTCTGCTGAACTGATCCTTTTACCATTATGATATACTGAGTTTTCCCCTCTAGTAACATTCATTTTTGTTTTAAAGTTTGTATTAGGGCTAGAGATATATAGCTCAGTGATAGAACACTTGTCAAATACATACATGCAAGGTCTTAGATTCAATCTCCAGCACTACAAGAAAATAAAACCAAAACAAAAATCCATGAAGTCTTTTTTTTTTTTTTTTCGGACAGTGGTATGCCTGGCTTTCTAGTGATTGTTTTTCATCTATTCAGGTATTTGGATCTCAAGTGAGTCCCCTGGAGATAACATATAATTGATTGGATTTTAAGTTTTCTTCCCAATCTGAAAAAAATCTTTGCATTTTGATTGGATTCTTTAATTCATTCCCCTTTAGTATTATTGGTATTAGTTTGATTTATTTCTACCATGAGTTTTTATTCTATGCATTACTTATCTTTTTATTCCTCTATTTCATTCTTCTTTCTATCCTTTGTGTTCATTTTCTAGTGTAACATTTTGATTTCTATAATGATTTTAATGCTATTATGTAGTGATCTACTTGTTGGATGTGGTTTACATTATGGACCTTAATTCGCCAGCACCGCACACAGAAATACCACTCCTCCACCGCTCTGTGAGCTGCTGGTTTGGGCCTTCAGGTTTGTGCCAGGTCTGTTTCTGTGTTCACCCTACACAGAGTCTGTTGAGCTGCTTGGTTGCATTGACATGGCTGTCATTAGATTTTGGGACTTTTAGGCTGTTGTTTCTTCAAATATTCTTTCTGTTCTTTTATCTTTTGTTCTATAGAAGAATTTCTAAATGACCCAAATGTGTTTAGAATTCTCCATTGTTTAACTGGGGCAGAATATACTTTGCCAGGTCCCAGAATTGTCCATGAGCCCAGGCGTTTCACAGAGGCAGCAAGGAGAACACAGCTAACATTTTCACTGTCAGTGGTTCTTTAAAAAGGCTAGAGGAGCTGGGGATGTAGCTCAGTTGGTAGAATGCTTGCCTAAGATGCACAAAGCTCTGAGTTCAATCTCCAGCGTTTCATAGGCCAGGGCTAGTGGCTCACTTCTGTAATCTAAGCACTCAGAAGGGGATCAGAAGTTGCACGTCGTCCACCGCTACATATCAAGTTCAAGGACAGCTTAGAATATATGAAACCTCACTTTAAACAGGATACATAGTGGGCAGTGATAGTGCACACCTTTAATCTCAGCACTTGGGAGGCAAAGGCAGGTGAATCTCTGTGAGTTCAAGGCCAGCCTGGCCTACAAATTGACTTCCAGGACAGCCAGAGCTATTACATAGAGGAAAGAGGAACCCTGTCTCAGAAAAGCAAGCAAGCAAGCAAGCAAACAAACAAACAAACAATCAAACACACAAAGAGGAGGATACAGCAAAAAGAACAACATAGCAGCCTCCAAGACTCTGTTCATATGACTTGGGGGTACTGTGAAGGGTACTGAGTCCTATAAGAAGTCTGGAGTCCCCAGAACAGAGGTAGAAGTGATAGAGATCAGCTCCTCAAGGAACATCACTCCTTGTGGGTGAGGCAGAGCCAGGGCCCATCTCTAGTAGGTGTCCAGGAAAACTTAGGAGCCAGGAGTGTTGCCACTTTTGTTTCATTTTTTTTGTTGTTGTTGTTGTTTTTGGAAAAACAAACTAACAGCCCTGTAGTCCCTGACTTTGGGTGTGTGCAGTGATGTGACTGTTTTGAAGCCTGAAGGTAAATAGTAAAGTCACCATCCAATAACCCCTAAGTCTCTCCTCACCTTCTCTATAAGTACAATAGCACTCCTCAGTTTCCATTCAAAACACCAAAGCCCAGGAAAGTTAAGTAACTTGCTGCTGGTCACACAGCTGGTAACTGTGTAAACCTGGATCTCAGGTCCCCTGAGTCTAGGGTCCAGACTTTGTTTTGTTTATGCTCTATATCCACTGTTTTTAAGATCAGAGGTTTTGGTTTTTGTTTGTGTAGCCCTGGCTGTCCTGGAACTCACTCTGTAGACCATTCTGGCCTCGAACTCAAGAGATCTGCCTGCCTCTACGTTCTGAGTCCTGGAATTAAAGGTTGGTGCATTACAACTGGAGAGATCCGAGATCTTTGAAAGAGAGAGGCTGCTGGAAGGAGAGGATAAGCCACCACACCTGCCCATCCTAACAGTTGATGTGCGCCATAACTCACCATAGGGCCAGCCTCAAGGGGTCTGTGGCCTGGTAAAGCAGAGAGGTCAGGGTAGCACTGGTGGCAGCAGACATCTGTTGTCTGCTGGGGAGGCCTAGGCAGTACCTGTTAACTGCCTGCAGGGTCATCTGGGTGCCTGGTGTTGACATCTGCAGCCTAATGGGGCAGGACCCTGAGGATCTGAGCCTTCAGTCCTTCCAGCTTGGCCTGTGTATTTGTAGTAGGGACTATGAATGCAACCTTTCTACGCGTCTGTTGGGTGCAGGCATGCTTCTGGGACAGATACAGCCATGATGGTGTGGCTAAAGTCTGTCCCACTCTGCCTGCGACACTGTGGGAGGTTTCAGAGGCGAGGAGCTAGACCAGAGAGGGAAGGTATCCCAGGCCTCTCTGGACAGCGCATGCCCTTGTTCACAGCTGGCACTCCCAGAGGAGAGGCAGGAGGTGTGGTCAGAGCAGGTGGTGAGGGCCTACATGCCAGGCTGTAACCCTGGGCTTAGTGTTGCGGGCAGGGAAACCATCTGGGTTTGAGTAACAGGCTCATATTAACATTCTGAAAGATCATTCTGGGGCAGGTTGGACCTGGAAGAGAGGAGGCCTGACTGCTAGTGGAGACAGCCTGTGAGTAGAAGGTGATGAGACCAGAGAAAAGGCAGGGGGAGCAGAGGAGGAAGGTGAGGCAGCCTGGAGCACCACAGGCAGTGAGGAAGAAAGGGCCCATTTAGGGCTCAGAGGCTGGGTACATTGCAACATAGTGGGAATCAGGAAGCATTACACTTGAAGAAGAGCCAAGGGATCCCTCCTGGCTACCACAAAACCATAGAAATTCTTACATGTTTTAAGACCATGAAAGGAAATAAATATAATAATAACAATAAATATGTAATTAGATTCTGTCCTGGGTGTCTACACTAACACAGTTAGAAAATATAATTTTTGGTAACTTCTAAAGAAAGGGCCACACAAAAGAACAAGTACCTATAGGCATGAAAATCATCAGTTAACCCTAAGAGGGGCTGGTGACCTCTTCCAATTAGATGGTCTTGCTGATTACAGGTACACACACAGGGTCTGCATGCCATCAGTAAGGATTCTGATGTTAGTAAGGGATTCCATTAGGAAAAAGAAAAGAACCTTAAATTTTTGAGCTAAAAGGCCAAGTTAAAGCCATCGTTCTGTATGTTGCTCTTCAGTGCATGCGACACTGGATAAGTTGCCTAACCTGTCTGAGCTTCTTCACATCTGCAATTTGGCCTTGCCTTTCTGTTGACTTGGAGATTGTGTTAGGAACTCAGGACCCAGTGTCCTTTCTCTAAGATCTCCCTCTTCCCAGCCATGCCAAGCCTGGCAGCCACCCTGCAAGCCCTAACCTAGATGCAGAAATTCTCCAAGCCTGTAACCTCCCCTACTCCCAAGACCTTCTTGATGAGCTGTGATCCCTGTCGTGAGGGAGGTCCAGGGTGTTGTCACCTGTGCTTCCTTGTCCGGCTAAGAGCTGGAGCCCAGGGGAGCACAGTCCTGAGTCAGCACGCCTGGCTGCTAATGTGATCCAGATGTCAGACGGAGCAGAACCATCACCCCCTCCCTGCTGGCAGCTCGGGTTTCTTGGAGATTGCAAAAGAAAAAGAAAAATAGAGCAGAGAGAGGCTCAGATCCCAGCACAGCTGAAACCTTAGGATGTAAATAGTTTCAGGGTCTTACTAGGGGAGGGGCGTTGGCCCTTCTGCCAATCCTGCCTCCACTGCCCTTGAGCCCCAGCCTTACCCCTCACCACAGGCCCAAGGAGCCAGTCCCTGAGGGTTTGGGTGTTCAAAGGCAATAAGCAGGGTTGACCAGCCATGTCTGATGCAGGCTTGGGTTGTCAACCCCTCATTCCAGTCCTGACCTGGCAGCAGGTTTGGGCATTCCCTGAGGTCAGGGTGGGTGGAGCTGCCCAGAGGACAAACAGAGAGGGACCATGGATCTGTGGAGTTTCCCTTGCAGAACTTAGGTCAGGAACTAGAAGTTTCTTAGAGCTTCCAAGCTGAGTGGCATGGAGAGCTGAAGGGGGTTAGCCACTCACTGAGCCCAGCCTCTTCCCTCTACCTGTGAGCACCTCCAATAAGAGGGAAAGTTCTCAGGCTGAAAGGTTTAAAACCTCTGGTCAGTCTAGAACTGTTGTGGCTTGGACTTGGTTTGAGTGTGCCTCTCAAGGGTTCATGTGTAGGGAGCTTGCCTCCCATAGTGTTGGTGGATGAAGGTGGAGAGGTAGGTGGCTGAGCTCTAAGAGGCGGGGCGGGGTGGGAGGTGGTTAAGTCTTTGGAAGGAAAGGAAGTGACCCTTCCGGGACTCTGGTTATGTCTAGGGAAGGGCTTATTATGAAAGTGCAGGCTTCTCCCTTTGCCAGGTGACCGCTTGGTCTTTCTAGTATTGCTATCCCTTTCCATGGGAGCTTCAAAGGACTTGATGTTTGGACTGTTAGCCAAAATGGTGGGTTCAATAAACCCATTTTCTTCATGAAGTGTGAGCGTCAGGTATTTTATTATAGTAACAAAACACAGAAAGGACTACCAGTGAGCTGACAAGGAAACTGAGGGCTTTCCCTCAGAACCTGAGCTAGGATGACTTTATAGAAAGATCTGCAGAAGGAAGAAGGATGGGAGCCAGAAGCAGGAAAGGAAGGAGGAGGATGAGGGGGGAAAAGGGGAGGAGAGAGGATAGTAGGAGCATTTTGTATTTCCCTGAGGAATCCTGGCCTGGGGCAGGTAGGAATGACTCCTCTGGAGCCTGGGACAGCTTCTTGTGGGGACCTGGGCTGCGATATTCTAGCTCCTGGCACAGTACCTGGAATTCCATGAGTGCCCAGAAATGTTCAGGAACATTGCTGGGGGCTGTGGCTGCTGTTTGGCTTAGAGTTTCATGGGCCCAGGACTCAGGTTGTGTCCCAGCCTTAGCTCCTTCCCTTCTGAGACCCCCTGCTGCCTCATACCCTAGTGTGGCCTCTTCCCGACTGTGAGCTCTGGAAAATGAACCAGTCTTTCCAGGTCTTGTTTCCTCTTATTTCTAGGGAGGGTACTGAAAAGCCGGACCTCAGAGCATGCCGGGAGGCCGTTGTTACCTGAAGCACGTCCTGCATTCTCTGAGCACTTACATCAAGTCTCTTAGTGGTTGTCATTATTTTTAGGCTGCAAGTCAGCTCTGTCAAACTGATTCGGGGTGTCCCAAAGTCTGGAGTGTGCCCCAGAGCTGTGGGGTCCCCAGAGGACTCTGGGATTCCCCTCTCACCCTCTGCCCACAGAAGGGGCTACTTCTGGGATGGGCTGTAGGGGGCCAGGTGACAAAGCTGTGTTTCCCCAGGGGATTGGGAGGAACAGGGGATAGTTCTAAGTACTTGGGACCATGCTGGGAGAGATTCCTGGATGAGGCTCAAGGGATTCGTTCTACCCAGAGTGGTATTCCCGGAAGAGGGCTGATGGGAGCTGGCTCTCGGCTCCTACTGGCTCCAGTGGAGGGTTGGGTTTGCTAGGTCTCACCCTACCCAGCACAGACACGAGGGGGCAGCTGCAGAGGTGGCACGAGAGTGAAGGAGGAGGGGTGCGGTGCAGGACATGTGACAGGAAGGAGCTGTGGAGCCAGTTTCACATCCTCAGTCGGTGGTTCTCTGTTTAAGCATCACACGCTGCAAGAAGGAGCCCCCAGTGGCTCCATGTCTCCATGATCCCGAGGGCCAGGGTTTAGGGCAGAGCCTGAAAGGAGGACCTTACCCCGAGCCTTGAGCAGCTTGCAAAGCCTGGGGAGCAGAGCAAGAGCATCTGGGTCAGTCAGCATGTTGTCATTGTCATCAAGTGCCTGACCCAAGCTGTCTTCCTAAAGGGGTTTATTAATAGATCCTGGAGCTTCCACTGAATGGTTTAGCTCAGACTCAGGCTGGGGCCACCCTTTGGCTGCATGGCTGCATGGCTGCATGGCAGGTGGTGGGAATACACATGAGAGCATGTGAGTGATTCAGTACAGAACAGGGGAGAGAGGCAAAGGCTGGCTCCCACTTTTATAAGCACTCTCTGGGAGTAACCACCAAGGAGTTACATGAAAACCCTTGTGGTGCCTTACTAAGGTATATCCCAGTGAGCTAGGGACCTCTTCCTGGCTTGTACCACCTCCTCCTGCCTCGGCCTTTGGGACTGAACTCCCAGCGCAGGACCATTGGGAATATATCCAAACCACAGCAGTGTCCTTGGTCTGGGCCCCCTTCTCCAGTCAGCCTCCTCCGATTGCTCCTGCTGTGCCTGCTGAATGCTGGGACCATGGAGGGTCCCCAGTGCCAAGTTCTTGTCCTATGCTTCTCACATGACTTGTGTTTATCTTGGGACTGTTCAGGGGAGTGTGGTACTTGAAGCAGCCACTACTTCAGCAGAGGCTTAGAAATGCAAGCTCAGGTTGAGGGTGCGACTCAGTGGTAGAGCTCCCCTTAGCATGTGTAAAAGACTCAGGTTCAGTTTCCTGCAGCAGCAGAGTCCGTGTGGTCTTAAGTTTTCTGGATCATTCCTGGCCACACTGGAGTTCAGGAGTTCCTGTCATACAGTACAGTGCCCCCTACTTTGCTTGTTCTGGAGTCCACATAGTGGGCCTTCCTTCTACAGCTTGATAGGGGTCTTGCCTAGGAATTCTCATCTAGTTACAGGAAACTCACATGCCAGCCTGCTTTTGATCCAGAGGGGTGTTAGACTGAGGGAGGGGGAGGAGGAAGGACGGGCAAAGGCTACCCTGACTGACTTGGGAGTCCACAAGGTCACCAGATCTGGGACAGGGCAAGGTGGGGGGAGCACCCTCAGCTCAGTGTGGGAAGATGGGGCTTCCTCTGAGCAAGCCAAAGACATTTGTACCCAGGCAGTCTCCATGGACACCAGACAAGGCAAAGGGCCAATAGAACAGCGGAAGTGTTTGGATGATACTGCTGACATGACCTCCTAATCAATCAGTCAGGAACACACTGTTAAAGACATGGAGGGCTTCCAACCCTTAAAATGGTGGGCTTGCTGTGTGAGGTCCCGCACAGGCCAGGGAAGGGGCAGCAGAGGTCTCTGTCCAACCTCCCACTCTGAGACTGTCCAGGTATGCCTGTCTTTTACCGTTATGACACACAGCATTGTCATGGGCAAAGGCCATGCTGAAGACCATTCACGAAACCGAGTTACCAAAACACACATCCTCACACATCCTCATAAGGCAGGGAGATTGATGATTTTAAGTTGATCTGCATTCGAAGCTTCCCTGGGGTGTGTGTACCTCACAGATTGCAGGTTGGACACACCTGGAGCTCTAGACAAGAGAGGTCACACCATTTGTCAAAGTTCCAGTTGGGCCCAGGCTGTGCTCTCCGCAGAGCGTCTCTCTCTTACAGGCTTCTTAGGAGTGAACATTGGCCTTAAGGACCCTGATGACCTTCCTGGAAGAGCCGTTTGGTAGTCATTGCACATGTGTGGGGCCAAAGACTGTCTTGAAGCCTAGAAGACCTATGTGTCTCACTCTGTTTTGGCCTTCTTGGTACCTAGGATTCTAGAAGCAACCCCAAGGCAGAGGTTCCTCTAGGGAGGCAGGAGAAACCCTGGAGCTAGAGGGGTCCGAGAAGGAAGCTAGAAGGAGAGGCTAGGGGGTTTGACCTTGGTGTAGAGTCTGGGGAACACTGCTATGTGTCCTTGGTCCAGTTGTTTGTCTTCTCTGTTTCTCTTTAACAGGAAAGAGTGGTTGAACCCAGTTAATGATGCTCATCTTGGATTTCCCCTTAGGAGTGCCTGGGATATTTTATCTTGTTTATTTTGGGGGTGCTGCAAGTGTTGACTGGGGAGGTCTAGAGCAGGCCTAGACACACAGATTTGTCTAGATGTTCAAGCAATTGTGATGGGCAGCTGGGCAAAAGTGCAGTACCCAGTGTGAACTGGTGTGTGCCCAGATGAGAGGATCCAGGGGTGAGCAAGCTACATGTCTACATGTCCTTCTAAGGTTCCCAGGGCTTCTACACCCTCATGCCTGTGCTTCGTCCTAGAATCCTGGTTCGAGTAGCCATAGCGCTTGTGAGTTGGAAGCAGGCTTCCTTCCAGATGGCTCTGGCTCTCAGGGCTGTGGATTGTGTGATTTTAGGTCTGAGGCTCTCTGATCTGTCCATAGTTGAGTTCTATCATTCTAAGTCTCACATAGGTGTCTGGGTTTTCATGGGCTCTCATTCTGGGGATGAAGTCTCCTGCCTGAGTGTAGTATGTCACCATCCCAAGATATGGTGCTGTTGTGGCCTTAACACAGTGTCAGAGTCTAAACTCAGCAACTCTGCAATGATCTGTCAGCCCATCTTGGCCAATGGCTACCGGAGCCCAGGGTCTGGCTTTTGACTTCTTGAGACAAGGTGGTGACTGTATGAACATGGACACAGGCCACTCCATCCTGCCTTGGGGAACAGTGAAAGTGGGGAGAGCAGAGACCCCATAGAACTCCACTCCCGACACTACAGAGGAGGAGTGGAAGAGAGCGGCTGTGAGGGGCGCCTTCCGCCGTGCAGCAAGGACAGGGCAGAGACACAGCAGCACCTCTTGCTTGTGTTTTGCGCATCTCATGGCAGAGCTGTGGTGCCCAGAGCAGCAGATTAGGCTTCAGCATGAGGGGCTTTACCATGCAAAGACCTCTCCCACTCTGCCTTGACAGACACACCCGACTCCAGGTGGAGAGCAGAGACCCAAGAGATGAACTGCTTAGTGGGAATGGCACCCTGTCTCCCAGCTGTTATTGTGAGGTCCTTTCCAGCTAGCTATACCCAGGCCTGGCTTTTTGCACAGAAACATCCTGTTTCTGTTGGACCCAGATGACCTTCGGTCCTTCTAAGGTAACAGAAACCATCCTTATCTCCAGGATTTGACACCTACCACCTGTAGCCTGGTGACTGCACCAAGCCCAGGAGGACTCTCTCAGCCCCCGTGTGACTCTAACCCCAGGTCATTTTCAGGCCAGTTAGACCACACAGTTATGCATAAGTATCGGTGTCCCATCTCTGCTGTGCTAGAATGTCAAGTCTGGAGCCATGACATAGAAGGTGTGCTGCAAATGTCCCTCCCTCTCTGTTTGACCTTGAAAATGTCTCTGCACCTCTCTGGTTTCTTTCCTGCTGAGTGGAATGTGACTCACAGAATGACCATGAGGATTCAGCAAGATCTTGTAAGGATAAACCTGGCACATTGGGAAGGAGCAGAGACTGCCCTCATACCTACCAACTTAGCAATCTTGGCACAAAGCCTGCCTTGGTAAAAGATTGTGTTTGTGGAAGGAGACTGGGTGAAATTATGCTTTCAGAAAACCTGGGTTTTGAAAAGGCTATCAAAGTATAGGAGGAAGAGTCTAAGGATACGGGAAGTACTAGGCACATTACTAATGGTGATGATGATGATGGTGGTGGTAAGGATGATAAAGACAGTGATGAAGTTGGTGTTGGTGATGGTGTTGATGGTGGTAGTGATGATATCAGTTATGGTGATGATGATAATCATAATAATGATTGCAACGATGGTAATGATGATGTTGATGGTGGTGGTGATGGTGATGGTGGTGATCATAATGATGACTATTATACACTGAATTCCAACCATACGCCAAGCATTTGCTTTCAGTGAGCCCAATCATTCTTCCCACTGGAATGATGTCCGCCTAAGACTTGGAGAGATGCAGAAATTCCCCTCTCCTCTTGCTGCTGTTCAGTGGCGTTGGCATTCCAACCCTGGTCCCTCGGGCTGTGCACGAAGAGATCTGTTTTCATTTGCCATCACTGGATGAGAGGTTGAAAGCCACTAGATGAGCAGTGGCCGCTTCTTTGTGGGGCCACAAACAGCTCACGGTAGGGAAACAGGAGACATTTTAATTTTTTCCAAGAGAGATGGAATAACTGTGGTTTCTCTCCTCCTTCCGCACAATGCTCCTCATTTCCCATGTGGCTCTTTTTTTTGCCATTTTTAGAAATCCAGAGCTGCCTATGGCTGGTAGGCCCACCCTCAGCCCACCTTGGCTATGGAGATGCACATGTGCATAGAACTCCTGAGGTGGGGCAGGGCACAGGGTCGGGGAGTAGGAGGTGGGGGTGGTTGTGGTTGTGGTGGCGGTCATGGTGATGGTGATAGTGCATGCTCCTCATGCTAGGCCTGTGCATATTGCAACAGGGCCAGGACTATGCTGTGTGCCTGCTGCCTAGGAGCTGGAGGTGGGGCAGAAGCTTCCACTGGTCCCCTGACAATCCTGCAGTCGGTTCAAGCCACTGCCCTTTTCTTGGCCACTCTCAGCCACTCATTTCCTGTTGTTTGACTTAACAGGAGGATCCGGGTCTTCATGAGGTGTGAGGGATAAACTCTCTCATGCTTTCCTTCCTCCGCTCCTGGCTGCCCAGCCTGGCCTGCACACAGATTCAGGGCCTATCTGGACAGAGCACCTGCTCCCTGGTCTGCTCACCACCATCCCCAGGTGGCATACCAACTCCTGGGATTTTTGCTTTCTAGACCACTGGGAACACAGCCAAGATGGGACAGACAGTGAGGACCAGTCATGGCATATGTGGGCAAGTTGCAGGAACTGGGGACACAGACCTGCTGGGGACAGCCCTGGCACTAGGAAAGCATAAATACATCAGAGGCCTTTGTGGGGTGTGGCAGCAGGCCTCTGAAAGAGCCTCAGAGACTGTGGCAGAGTCCTAGAACAGCAAGCCCCCTCAACGCATGCCTCTCAGAAATGCAGGGGAGGCCAGCAGTCCCTCTGTCTCACTCTCTGCCCAGCACTGAGTGCCTGAACTCCATCCCGCTACTCAGGGCTTTGGTGCTGCTGGAGGAGCCAGGCCTCTGGCCACAGCACCTCTACTGTGTGGAGGGCCAGTGGGAAGTGATGATGCCTGTGCCCTGTCTATGCCTTGTGTCTACTAGGTGCCTGATGGCTGGAATCCTGGACTTTCTGTCCTTCTGGCTCTGGTTTCACTTGTCCTCCTGGGCTGCTTCTGTTTGGGGCTCAGCCTCTTCCTCATTCATCCCTCCTTCCTGGGGCCTGGCAGGTAGTTTGAGACCCCAAGGCCCGCCTTAGGCTACTGAACATGCTCTGCTGGCTCACCCACTGGGGAAAGAGTCTGCATCTGTGTAATTAGAGAACCGCACCAGAGTTCCCAGCCCCGCCTTTAGACTAGCTCTGGGGCAGACCCGTCAGTCCTGTCATTATATGGCTGTCACATACATATGCTGTTTTTGCTCCAGACTTGGCCAGACCTCTTCCATCCATCGCTGCTGGAGAAAGGCATAGCCATCCCCAGGCTCTACCTGCATCACTGGCACAGAGGGGCTTGCCTGCAAAGTGCTACTTCAGACTTCTTAATCCCCACTGTCTCTCTGCCTGCCAGCATCTGTCTGCCTCATGTGGCCAGAGAGATTTCAGAAGGCCACAGAGACCTGTCTGTACCCATCTGAAACCCACCGTGGCTTCCCATGGCTCCTGGGCTAAAACCTAGCCTTGTGTTGGAGTCCTGGGGCCCCTGAAGCTTGGCCTTTGCCCTCCAAGGCCTTCATCCTCGTGTTTCCTGCCACCCAGCTCTGCTCCAACTGCAGTGAACCATTTTCGCCGTGACTTTCTCTGGCTCCCCTCACCACCCAAAAGCTCCTGCCCTTCCCCAGCATGTCCTTTGATGGGCGAGTCAGTGTTCAAGGGTTCATTCATTGTGTATTTATGAAGCTCCTACCGTGTGTCTGGCATGGACCACTGTAAACAAGGAAGACAAGGAAAGGAAGACAAGTTCACATTCCTGTGGGGTGACAGCAAAGAAATAGTCAGGGACACCAGGATATAAGTTATGTTCAAACAACAGGGTTGTCAGGGACCACCTCTCTGGGGATGTGGCAACTTGAATCAGGGAGAAAATGCTTGGTGGCGTGGGGAGTGGTCATTCTCGGCAGTGGGAAGAGCGAAAGGCCCTAAGGACAAACATCCACACAAGGAGGTTCTAAACCTGATGGCTCCAGCTCCGAGGGCGCTCAGGCTGCCTGAGAGAAGCTGAAGCCCACAATTAAGAATGTCCCCGGCACCACTGTCCCTTCTCTTACTGCCTCTGTCTCAAGATGGGCAATTCTCCTCTAGGGAACACAGATGGGTGCTTGTCTGAGAACCCCCTTCCCCCAACACCCCAACATGTGCAGTGGGGACAGGAAGTGTCGGGTCTCGCCTCCCAGCTGCCTGGTGGGATGCCACCAAGCCAGGATGGCCTGCTTGGGAAGGGACAGAGGCCCTATTGAGCCAGTTCTCTGGGCCAGCAGGGACAATAGCCACACTGAGAACTAGGAACATCGGCCAGCATGATTGTCCAGGAAGTTACCAGGCCACTACCACCCCCGTCTGTGCTACCCCACCCCCAGCCCTCTCCTCTGGCTTCTCAGTTTAGGGGATGGTAGATGCCAATGGCCACTTTGCACTGGCACTGCCTGCTTTGTGCCAGACCCATGCTGTCGCCAAAGAGGGAGAAGTACAGGATCCTGGGCATACTGCCTACAGACAGGCACAGGTGCAAGGCCTGGAGGGGGCCATGGGGAAAGGGTATGTACCCTGAGAGCTGGATAGGAGGGCTTCCAGGAAGAAGAATCATGGTTCTAAAGCATGGCTGCAGCTGGGGTTGTGCTTTCAGGGCACAATACTCAGGAGCCATCAGCAGAGCTAGTTGGCGTGAGTGACAGGTCAGGAGGAGGAGGAGAGAGGCCATGGCCAGGGCCACCCATGGCCCCCAACCCATCTGTTGCTCAAGCCTGAGTGCTGTCTATAGGTGGAACATTTATTCTAGAAGAATCTTTGTTGGCATCCTGCCGCACTTGCCTTCCATGTTCAGGGGCAGACGTAGATACTAGGCAAAACCCTGGTGGAAAACACTTTGGGGTAAGCACCCAGGCGCAGCATTGACTTTCCTGGTGTCAAGCCCCCACCCCCGCACTTGCTGACAGATGGGGAAACTGAGCCATGGACCACAGAGTGTGGTGGTGAGTGTGTTGGGATCAGGAAGGAGATTAGGGACATGTACATGATCAGACCAAGTCATAAAATTTCAGATTCTGGGGAGGGTTGAATTGTCTCAAAATACCCTGCAGTGTGGCTTCTGCTCAGAGTCAGAGTCTTCGTCTCGTGGCTGTAAGTTCACAGGGGTGGGGATGTCCAATTCCAGGGCCCCATCTCTCGGGCATCCCTGCACATTCTGGTTGAGAGTGTGAGTGCAGTGTTATAAAATAGGCAGGGAAAAACACACTCAGTCATAGTGTGACTTTATAGCCTAGCTCTTTCCAGGTGCCTGAGTGGTCACCACTGACTTACGGAAGACAATTGGTAGTTGGTAGTCAGACACATGCTACACATGCTACTACATAGAAAGCAGCCAGGCCAGCTTTGATAGACTCTACAGAGAAACTGAGGCCCCAGGAAGCTAAGTTGTAAGCCGTAGATGTGGCAGGCAGGGTAAGGAGTTGAGCTGGGGTCGCCTGACTTCTGTCCAGGCTCTGGAGCACCCTGGAGCACCCTGGGGCACCCTGGGGCACCCACTCTGGCCATCAGGCTCCATGTCTGTAGCTCAGGCTGACTGTTGCCAACAACTGAGCCTATCAGGAGCCACATATGCTGATGCCAAGGCAAACACTGGTGGGGAGGTGGGGGCAAGAGGTGTGGCCTCTGTTAAACTCAGTACCATCAGTTGCCTGTGGCTCTCAGGTCTCCTGTAGGCCCAGAATGCCACCGCTCACAGGTGTGAGGCAAAAAGCTTGCTTCTGCCAGCTGTCCAGGTGAAGGGATGATTGATGGGAGCCTAGAACTGAGGATGGAAAGGCAAGCCAGGCAGCCGGCAGTCAGAGCTTCCCCAAACAGCTGACTTCAGCGTTCCCCATCCAGGGTGGAGCAGATCTCTTTTTTGGCATGTGGCCACCTCCACACCCTTCCCCCATTGCTATTTTGAGCTGAGCTCATTGTCCCCTCCTCCCACAGCTGTCTGTGGCCCTCATACCCAGAGTCTCACTGTAGCCTGTCGCCTTTTCACCTCTTACACAGACACTTGCCGGCCCCCAGGACTGGGCAGGGCCTCCCTCCAGTCAGATGAACATGTTCCTCCTGGCCACATGCAAGCAGGTCTTCCAGGGAAGACCTCAAGAGGAGCACAGAAGAGAGATGCCAAAGAGACATCTTAGGAGTGAACAGTGCCTTGCCCAGGGCCAGCCTAGCTTTTCTCCAGGTCTCCTGTCTGAGAGAGCTGTACCTTTATACCTCTGCCTGTTACCTCATGCCCAGGGCCTCTCCAGCCATTTTTGGGAGAAGCAGGAGGTCCCTTGCACAGATGGATGCACACATGCATGCACACTATGGTGAGCCAGGAAAGTTTGCAAAATGTCTTTAAATTTGAGATAAACTCTAGAGTGGTAGGGTTGGGTTTAGAGAAGGACATGACCCAGACCACACAGTCCCTTGGAGTCCAGCCTTCTCTAGAAGGTTCTCAGCTAACCACTAACATGGCACAATAGAGTGAGACTACTTGAATGCCAGTTAGCCCCAGGGAGATTGGAAGGGTGACTTTGAGCTTTTCCCTTGAAGGATAGTGGGAAAGCATTAGCATTCTAGGGCACCAAACTGGCAAGATGTTGATTGTGTTTTTAAATTTTAAATATAAGTTTAACAGGAAGAGTTAATGAACGCTAAGGCTAGATCACCTGGGGCTAAATGGGAAGGGGGCTAATTGTCTTCTGCACATCGTTTCTATCCTGTCGTATGGGGCACTTTAAAGTTGAAATGGCCACCAAGAGTTGGGGACTGCCTAGTTGAGCTGGAGTCATAGCTGCAGCAGGAAAGAAGGGAATCATTAGGACAAAGGACCTGCTAGAGGTACAAGGACACAGGGATTTAGGCTCTCACTGGGGGTGGCCTACAGTCACCAGCCAACTACAGGGTAGCTGCAAATCTCCCATCCACCCCTCTCTGCACTACTATGGCCTAAGTCTGAAGTCACAGGGAGGAGCTTGAGTCTTTTGCAATGCCTGTGATTCTGCCCCTCTGCACAGGCCCCTCTTCCCCTCCCTGCCCTCAGCCCCAATCCCATCCCTGCGGTCAGTGGAAGGAAGCCAGAGGCAGGAAACAGATAGCCAGGGAGTGGCTGTGCACACGGCTAGAAGTCCTGGCTTTCCAGAGAGTTCCGCCCAAGATTGCTCCCCCTGCATGAGGATTTGGAGAGAGAGTTCTGCTTCTTTGGTATATGACACAGCCTGAAGGCATTTGGGGTGCCAGGGTGTCTTTGAACCACTGGGTACTGGGGAGTGCTTGGGGTCCGGTGGTCTCTCTTGAGCCTCAGCATTTCCAACATGTATCCTCTTCCTTCTTGATGTCACCCATTGTCCCGCCCTTCCTTGTCACCCGGCAGAGGCATGTCCTTTTCGCCCAGGTTTCTCTTGTGTCTCCCCGCTCCTCTCTGTCTTCTGCTATCTCACTCCCAGCCCCCTCCCCAGGGTTTTCCTGAGGCCTTTTCCTGTCGCTGTGAAAGCTTCCATTGTTCCCTGGACTCTTACAGACCCTAGTGTTGTGGGCTAGGGATGGCATTTTTGTGGGATGGGAGGGGTGCCCCGGGGGCTGGGCCTTCTGGGCCCATGTGGGGCTGTGGCAGGAACCCAGAAAAGGGAGGGGGCTGGCAAGGGGACATGGACAGACGCTGAACTCAGACAAGGAGGCCCTTGAGGCTCAGAGGAAGCCAGGCTGGCTTCTCTCTCAGTGGCCTCTGTCCCAGCATCCTGCAGGTTACATGTGCCCAGTCCACCTGTCCCCTCCACAGGCTGCTTCCTCTAGAGCTCTGGGAAGCCTGCAGCTGCCAGGACTGGGCTGCTGTGCAGACATACGAGTCGAGTCGGGGGACAAGAGCTGGAGGGTTTCTGCGGCACAGAGGAGGGAGAACACAGGCCTGAGCACTGGACAGAGACTTGATCTCAAGTGTGACCCCGTGAAGATGGGTGATTCTTTACCCTGCCCTAAGCCTCAGTTTCTTTTCTTTCTCTGCCACCAGGGTCAAATGTTGATTTTGAGGGAGCTATTGCATCAGAGATTGTCACCTGGGAAGCCAGGGTGACCTCTGCCTGCAGACATAGATTCAGCTGGTCCCACGGAGATAAATCTTACTTGGGCTTGACCTTGGGGGCTGGGGCCAGGAGTGGGCCATGACCCCAGAAAGGGACCTCTTTAAAAGGTCCCCAACGATGAACTCTGTGAAGGCAGGGCATTCCCTGTCTGTTTCCATGTTCCTGGAATTTTCCACAAAGCTTGGTCAGAGTGGGTGTACGATAGATGTTAGTGGAATGAATGAATGTTGATATGTCAGTCTAAGGTCACAGGTCAGAGGGTTTGTGTTACTCAGAACAGGATTGTTCTCTTGTTTTCTCAGAGCCATTTCAGGGAAAGGCCAGGCACTGGGGAGGGAAAGTGTCACACTGGAGTCAGTGAGCAGGGTTCAAGTCTTGGTTTCACAGCAGTGGGGCCCTGTGCAGATGCCTGGGCTGTCCCTGGCATCTGTTTGCTCTCTGGCTACAGGAAGGGGCTATGGAGGGGCAAGTTAGGAATCACTGGCACATAATAATGATCACTGAAAGTTAGGGTCCCCCAGCTCTTCTGGAGCCACCACCCTCCCCCGCAACACACACACACTATTAGCAGACAAAGAAAATGGGCTCTAAGAAGGGCCTGGTAGACCCAGGCCTAACTTCACATTTACTTTCCAAAGCTTGTTTACTTAGAGAAGTTCTGGTTCTCCTCCTGGGAGAGACATTAAATCTCACAGGATACCAGCTGGGTGAGTCCATGGTCAGCCCATGTCTCTCCAGGCTGACCCTGGGAAGCCTATGTCAGCTCCTGAGACCTGGTACTGGTTTCACCTCAGCGGCCAAGTTGCATAAGAGCACACAGACAGGGCAGGATGGGGCCAGCTGGAAGCCCATCTGTTCTTCATTTCCTCTCCCTGGCCCTATGGCTCTGGCCAGAGCTTCTTTCTCAGCTGGTTGCATGGGGCCAACCCAGGGCTTCATGAGAAAGGTGCTCAAGGGTCTGCCAAGCACACAGAGTGGAGTGATGGATCTCCAGGGAGGTGGCTGACGCTCTCAGAGGCCACTTACACGCTCCATTCTGGTGACAGGGAAACTGAGGCACAGGGAGACCTGTGACAGAGGTAGCCACTTCCTGTTTCTCACCATCCTGACATGACGGGTCCTTCGTGCCATCCTGGCACATTTCAAGGAAGTACAGAAAGTGTGTCCTGGCAGACAGCTAGACAGGCACTTGGTCAATGTGTCCTCAGACACTGTTCCCATCAGGAACCCTGGATTTATCACATCTGGCTCACAGTGGTTTGGGAGCTACAAAGGCACAAGAGTAAAGGCTCTGTCCCTATCCCTCCTCAGCAGCTGGAGGAGGCGAGGGACTCAGCTAGAGAACCCTTTATTTAGACAAGAATCCAGCCTGAAGTCAGAATAGGCATCCTACCCCGCTGCTCCCTCCGGCCATCAACATGGCTATTCTGACTGACATCTCTGCAAAGAAGGGGCTGTGAGGGAACCAAGCTTCACTCGAAGAATGATTCACTCGGCAGAGAATCCAGACATCAGGGCAAGGTGACCCGCTGGGGCTGTGACAAGATAGGGGAGCCATGGAGTCTTGGGCAAGGATGACATCCTATCTGGATGAAGAAGCTTTGTGGAGCAGATCATGGTCCAATAGAAGCAGCACCCAGAGCTGCCCAGTGCCCTCTCCACTGCCCATACCTGCAGTGACAATAGCGGAAACTACCCTTTGGTTTCAAAGGGTTCCCACTCCCTGGGCAAAACCCCAAGCGCCCCCTGGTGGGAAGTGAGTCGTTATTGCTTTCCTTTTAATCAGGCTTGCTATGGAGGAACAAGCCTTCACTAGGACAGAGTCTGAGCAGAAATAAACCCATCCACAGACCCATCCCCTCCAGGCACAGTTTGAAACCTTCTAACTTATTCCCTTGAGCTGTTTTTCATATGCTTTTCCTTTATACAGTGTTCCTTCTCTCATCCTCCTTTCTCTCGAGCATTTTTCCAGATGGCTAACAAAACTCATGGTAACTTCAAACATTATATTTGTGTGTGTGTGTGTGTGTGTGTGTGTGTGTGTGTGTGTGTGTGCGCGCCATGGCATGTGTGTGGAGGTCAGAGGACAACTTTCGGTAATCAGTTCTCTGCTTCTACCCTGTGGGCTCCAGGGGTCAAACTCTAGTCTCCAGGCTGCACCAAGCCATCCCTGGGATGTTCGTCATTACTGTCTCAAGGGCTCTCTGTTGTCATACACCCTCTGGGAGCATCTAGGACCTGCTGTGGATTGTCCCATTTCCAGTTTTTTGTTACCCTGAATAATGTGGCAGGAAGATTTTTGCAGATGCTTTTGGTCCGTGCATCGCTGATCATTTCCTTAAGGTCATTGTAAGGCCTTTTGGACAAGAATCTGACAACTTCTGGCCAGGATGAGCAGTAGAAATGTGGCAGGAGATGCCTGCCCAACTCCTGCTCCAGGAGCAACCGAGAGAGGCTTTCTCTCCGCACCTGCTTCAGCGGCCTCCGCTAGTTCTCGGGATCCAAAGGACTATAAAGCTGGAAGTACTCTAAGAATTGCCAGGCTCAACTTCCTGACCAGGGCAAAGATCCCTTCGGCAAGTTTCCTGACCGTTGTTTACCCAGCCTTGGCTCACATCGCCTTAGTGACAGGGGACTCACTACCTCCCAGCCGACCTCAAGAGATCTCCTGAGCTGATGGAAAGTCAATACAAACTCATTCTGAAGCTATTCAGGGGTGGAAGCCCCTCCCCCTCCTCCCCCACCCCTCCCCTCCAGCTTTGCTTTCTCCTTCCCATCTTTACTCCTGCTTAGCCTTCCACTTCTCAGGCTGCCTTTCTGCTACTGTGCCGGCCGCAGGAAGCTCTGAAAGCCCTTCCATCCCCAGCTCTGTCCTGGATGCCTTGCAAGTCGTCTATCAAATCTCTTGGCTTCTATGGTACCTCGAAAACCTGTCTGTGCTACCAGGAGTAGCTCCTGGGAGCCACTGAGCCATGCCTGTGCTGCTGGTAGGGGCAGGGTAGAAGAGGTACTTAGCCTGGGTCAGGAAGCCTGCTGAGGCCTGGCAGCCTGCTTGACTGAGCCGTTACCCCTGCCCCCTGCGGAGCTGTCTGTTGACATTTATGAGAAGAGTCCAGGCCTCAGCAGGGAGGAGACAAGGGGAAGGTGTCTGTTAATCCGCCTTCTCTCTGGGCTCTGGGCCCTCCCCCACTGGTCGGTATAAACAATGTCAGGACAGAGCCTTCCAGGAAGTGGCTCCTTGAAGCTGCCTGCCTGCTGGCCTGTGTCCCTTCCCTCTGCCAGTACCTAAATTTGTCCTGTATGCCATTTCCACCAGGAGGCCCAAGGAATTTTCTCATGAAATCCCTGTTGAGGGGTTTTCTCCGTAGAGCTGTGGCAGGCAGAGGAGCTTGCTGAAACTCACTTTCAGCCCCTCACGTATGCTCTGCATCCTGCTCCCACCCCCAGTCCTTAGTTTCACCAGCTGTCCTGCAGCCTTCCATAGTGAGTGGAAAGGCAACTTGACAGGTCTTGAACCCTGAGCACAAAGCTCAGGACACAGGGAGGGTCCCATAAGCACCTGGTCTCTTCCCGCCTTCCTTGTCTTCTGCTGGCACACACCCAAGCTTCTGCAGCCTTCTTTGGACTTGTTGAGGGTCCGGCTGGGAGAATAATCCATTAGGTGAAGACACCTAACACCCTTTCTTCTCAGGTTCCCTAGTCCTCTGATGCAGGCACCTTAAGACAGCAAACTACACCACTGCCACACTGCCCTCTCATTTCTAAAATAGTCTCTTTCTGATTTTGCCTGGGCCTCAGCCCCTTCCTCTGCGTCATCTGAAGTACCTTGGTTGCTCTCTCTGCTAGGGAAGAGCCATGCCCCAAACACCAGTGCTCGCCGAGAGAGTGCCGTGTGTGCCTGGACTGAGCTAAAGCACCTGCGAGGGTATCAGGTGTGCAGCTCAGGCCTTTGATCAGCATCTGGCGTCCAGATGTGTAAACAAAGCAGAGATACTTGTTGAGGGTCCCAGGTAGCAACAGGCAGAGAGGTTATGACTTAGGAACCTGACCTTGGAGTCCAGGATCTGAGCTTGTCCTGTGGTGTCTGTCAAGGAGCTGAAAGTCAGTCTGGCCTGTCAGCGTGGCACTGGCAAGCTGGGGCATCTGGGCCTAGAGGAGGCCAGGCACCCCAACCCTGGGTATCTGGCTGACAACTCCAAAAGGGCCATGTTTTAATTCTGAGCTGTGGCCCTGCTCCTCGTTCACTTCTTGTCCAACTGCTTGTTTTTCCCTTCAGTTACAATCTATACCACATTACACGTGTGGACTCCCATCACCCGGAATTGTGAACCAGACACCCCGGGACATAAATTCACAGTTTATTTCTAGTTCTGACCAGGACCCATATTTTGTTCCAAATGTGCTGGGTGAATGACCCCTCCCATTCTGTCCTTTGCTGTAGATATAGTAGGCAAGTCCCAGGTTTTGAAGGCTCTGAGCAAGAAGGGGTCTGCAGAACCAGATTCCAGAGCCAGCCTGCTGGGGACAGGCCCTAAATCCGTCCATCAGCTAAGCAAAATCTCTGTGACTGTGACAAGACACCCACCTATTTGTGTGGATGTGTATGTGCTTGCACTCATATATACGTGACTGAGTGCATGTGTGTGTGTGGTATGCATATGTATGTGAAAGTCAACAGACAACCCAGGTGTCATCCACCTTTCTCTTGAAACAAGTCTTTAATTGGACCGGAACTTCACCAAGTAGGCAGAAGTACCAGAGCTTCTAGGGCTCTGCCTGTTGTCTCACCATACCTGGGATTACAAACATATATTACCACTCTGAGCGAATTTACATGGGTTCTCAGAGTCAAACTCGGGTCTACATGGTGATACAGTGAGCCTTTTACCTATGGAGCCTTCTTCCCAGCCCCATCACCCTCCTTCAACATACGCATACACCTTCAGAAACGGAGGCAGGAGAGTACATGCGTATGACATCGTATTTCGGGATGACAGAACCAAGGAGGCTATGGACACAGGCTGCTCAGAGCCAGGGTACTGGGTGCTCAATGGCAGTGGAGAGACAGACTTCAAAGGACTCAGAAAAGCTGCAGACTGGATACTCAAGGAGCTCAGCCTCAGAGGCACTCTCTTGTCCCAAGTGAATAGAGCAGGTCATGACTGTGTGGGGTACATCTCTCACAGGGCTGCCCTCTCTCAGGCCTCCCCAGTCCTCATATTAAACCTGCTCCTGAGACATGGCCACTCCTAGCAAGTCCAGTGACATCAAGCAGGGGACCCAAAAATCAGGACTGTGATGGACTTGCTTTCCAAGTTTTGATCTTCACACTCAGTACATCTCTCCCTTTTTATTAGTTTGCCTGGAACTCTAGTCAGACATCACCTAGTGATATGAATATCTGGAAAACAGCAACAATAAATGCACATAATTAATGTGAATTATTATCTGATACACTATTATCTGTTCATACTGATACAACTTTGGATTAGTAAATAATAGTAGTGCCAGTAATCCTCCTGTTCATAGGGCTTACCTGTATCATCTCACCTAATGTTCAGAATATTCTTTTAAAAGTTTTTATTGCAGATATTAGTTATTTATATCTGTGTGCGTGCATGCCATGGCATGGATGTGGGGGTCAAAGGACAACTTATGGGAATTGGTTCTCTCCACCATGCGGGTCTCAAGGATTGAACTCAGGTCGTCAGAGTTGGAAGCAAGTGTCGGATAGAGTTACGTCCTCTAACCTTGTCCAAGATCACAGAACTAGGATTTGGATTAGAGTCTGCACCTGACCTCTATACCCTGTTTCCTAAGTGGGCAGTCACTCAGGGTTACCATGGCAATGATCATCCCATAGCCCAAGCTTCCTGAGCCTGAGGGAGGAGGAATTCTCGGGGGTTCTTATCACAATGCAGGTTCTTGGATGGGGAGATGGCTCAGTGGGTAAAGTGCTTGCCATATAAGCAAGAGGACCCAGTTTAATCTCCAGTACCCACAGAACTGCATGTGGTGGCACCTGTCAGTAACCCAGCTCTGGGAAGATGGAGACAGGAGGACTTCTGGAGCTTGCTGGATAGCCAGCCATGCCAAGTCGGTCAGCTCCAGGTTAGTGAGGAACTGTCTGAAGGAAAGAAAGAAAGAAAGAAAGGAAGGAAGGAAGGAAGGAAGGAAGGAAGGAAGGAAGGAAGGAAGGAAGGGAAAGAAAGAAAGAGTCAAGTGCAATGGAAGAAGACCTTCTTCTTTGACCTCTAGCCTCCACATGCATGTGCACAGATATGCCTGCACACCCCACCCCCAACACATGCCAACATAGGTCCTGATTTGCCGAATCTAAAGTGGGGCTCTAGATTCTCTCTCTAGCACGTTGCCAGACAACCCTGTCACTGCCAGGCAGGGTACCACACTTAATGATGACATACAGAGCCTGGTTCAAGCCGCTCTCAAACTCAAGGCCCACAAGAGAGTTATGTGGAGAGAGCTGTGGCAAGAAGAGAGTGAATGCTGACTTTAATGGTCAGCCGTTCCTCAGCCCCAGCGAGAGAGATTCCACAGCTAATGTGGGTCTATAGCTATGGGTACTCTCCCAGTTTAAGATCCTGTGGTAACTAACTTTTAAAACCCATTCTTTGAGCTGGCCGTGGTGGCACACGCCTTTAATCCCAGCATTCGAGAAACAGAGGCAGGCGGATCTCTGTGAGTTTGAGGCCAGCCAAATCTGCAAGAGTTTGTTCCAGGACAGACTCCAAAGCTGCACAGAGAAACCCTGTCTCGAAAAACCAACCAACCAAACAAACAAACAAAAAACCATCCTTCGTAAGTGCATGCAGGCTCACAGCAGCTTTACTCATGACAACCCCAACTGAAAAGCAGCCCAGCGTGCCCTATGCCATTGGCATACAGTGGATATTATTTGGCAGCAAGAGAGGGTCAAGTGTGGACACATGCTTCAGCAAGAAGCCAAACAAAAGGAAAAGTGTAAGCTGGGGAAATCTACAGAGATGGATCATAGGAACCAGCGAGTAGCAAAGGGAGTATTAGTGAGTACAGAGTGACTTTGGGAGGGTGACAAATATGTCCTAAAGTTAGGTTATACCGACGACTATACAGCTCTGAATATACTAAGAACCGTTATTTGGATCATATTTCAATACAGTTATCAAGCTATGCAGGAGAGCTCTAGCTTCTTTCATATATAAAACACAAATCAATTTTCTTGCTGTAAATCAACAAGAAGGAGGTTAGGGTTGAAAAGATGGTCAGTGGTAGAGCATCTGCGACTGTTTCAGAGCACCAGAGGCCAGCTGTTCCTGTAACTCCAGCTCCAGGGGATCTGATGCCCTCTTCTGACTGTGCAGGCACCCGCGCGCACACACACAAACATACATACACACATATACACACACAAACACACACATACAAACATACATAACACATGCATACACACAAACATACATACACATAAACATACATACACACACAAACATACACACACAAATGTACATACATACACACAAACACACACAAACATACATACACACATACATATACACATACACACACAAACATACATGCACACATACATACATGCACAAACATACAAACATAAATACACACACAAACATACACACACACATACACACACACACTTTTATAGTTACCCCCCCCACAGAGAAACAGTCCATGAAATATAAACAAACCCTTCTTAAATACATGCAAAAATGTGTCTTCCTCATTATGAAAGATGTGTGTCAAGCCTCCTCTGAGAAGCCCTTGTACCTGTTAGATTAGTGATACTATGGCTTCCCCTAAGATAGAAAGGTGCATTTCAAGACCCTCAGTGGCTGTCTGCTCTGGGCTGTAACTAGGCATTGAAGTTGTAAGCAGCAGCAATAGGCACTACCACTAAAAACAGTGCACATACCCTGTGCCCCGGAAGTTTCACTTCTGGAAATTTACTCTACAAAGCCATGTAAGTTGACATGTGTACCAAGCGCTCATGGAAGCACACGATGAGCTCTCGTGAATTCTGCCGCCATGAAGCTGTGAAGTAGCTGTGAAGTAGCTACTGAAGACAGTAGCTACTGGGACAGACATGAAGGAAACACCATGATTAATTGAGTTGGAGATGTAGGTCAGTTGGTATAGTGATTGTCCAACATGCACACGGCCCTGGGTTTGATTCCCAGCATACCATAAAGCAGGTATGGAGGTACACATCTGTAACCCCAGCCCTGAGAAGCAGGGCTGGAGGACTAGAAGTTCGAGATCATCTTTGTCTGTGTTGTAAGTTAAAGCCAGACTGTGATACATGAGACCTTATATTTCAAAAGAAAAAACCAAGTGATGAGGCATGCATGTCATCTGTGTCTGTCTGGCGAGTGGCAGGGGCCTCGACAAATATACTGATGCCCCAGAGACTGAACAAGAGGGCGTTTTTCCATTTTTCACAAACACTGGAAGCTGAGACAGGAGATTTGAGTTCAAAGCCAGCCAAGAAAAGGATTGGCTCTATGTAGGGGAGCCCGCAGTTGGAGCAGGGGGCAGCGGAGGCACTAGTTTCTGTCCTTGTGTTGTTACATCCCTGGTAGGACAAAGTACCCGTGCCCGTCCCACTGCCCCTGCAACATCTGAGATGAAAACGTAACTCCTTAGAAGCCTGCACCTCACTGTCTCTGTGCTGGCGTAAATGGGGAGCTCCGACCCCTAGGACTTGCAGGTGTGGTCTGGAAGAGACCATCTTACTTTCTAGGTTGGTGACAGGAGGGCTAGCATAGGGGACAGGATGCAGACTATGAAAACTGAAGGCCGAGGCCCCATTTATTGTATTTACTTCCTGTCCTCCAGGCACGTCCCAAAGGCGAGGGGCTGACACCATACCAAGGCAAGAAGCGCTGCTTTGGCGAGTACAAGTGTCCCAAGTGCAAGAGAAAATGGATGAGCGGGAACTCCTGGGCCAACATGGGGCAGGAGTGCATCAAGTGCCACATTAACGTGTACCCGCACAAGCAGGTGGGTGTGCAGGGCCTCTGGGCGAGGGCGGTGCGAGGAGTGGGCAGCTTGCAGTCGGTGGGGCTTAGGGGAGCGTTGGCAGGGTGTTCTCTGGGTGGGGTAGGCAGAAAGGGTAGGCTGTCTAGGACAGGGAGTAGGACAGCCCAATTTCTACAAGGTGTCCAGTGTCGGAGAGCCAAGGATCTGGGTTGCAGATCTGAGGGACTTACATAAGGTCTTGTGATCCAGGCAGAGAGGGTCAACTCACAGTCTCAGAGCCAGGGGATCCGGACACCCTGCAGTGTTCCTGTGTGTCCTAGAGTCTGGCAGGGCCGGCTACTGGTCCCCTCGTCTTGCCAGGCTATCCGTTGGTCATTGATGGCTTTCTCTGCCTTCCTCCGCCCCACATCCTACCTGGGCGTAGCCTGCTGACCTATTAGTCTGGCTCTACATAGAGGGGTCCAGTCTAGAAGAATCTTTCAGGAGCTTGAGATCCATTTTTCCCAATCAGCATCATCTAGCCAGAGTTTGTTGAGCACCTACTGTGTGCACTGGGAAGCCTGAGGAGAAAGGATTTGTACCATTTACCCCCACTCCAGACAAAGTTCTGGGCTCCTGGGCTCGCATGCATCTGTGGCTTGAGCTTTGGGAATACTGCCTCCTTGTTGTTCTGCAGGACGCAGTGGAGCCAGGGGATGGAGAAGGGCTCTTGCCCCTCCCCCAGTGCTGACCTGGGCCACCTCATTCCTCTGAGAGTCCCTGCCCCCACTACATCTGTTTCCTGTTAGGCTCGGACTGTGTCTCCCCCAGAAGAGAAGACAACCCAGCTCCCCCAGAAGAGAAGAAAATGCTAATGGGCTTTGCCTCCCTGCTGGGGGCAGGGGCCTCCCAGATCAGTCCCAGCTGCTGGGTGTTTCCTTCCACAGAGGGGAGTCATCCTGACAGCTCCCCCAAGCTCCCTGCTGGCAGCCTGCAGCTGTAGGCTGAACACCAAGGCCAAGGAGAAGAGCAGTTCAAAGGAACCCAGAGCTAGGACTGGCCAGGAGGGTCAGGCAAGAGCATTTTTCAAGGGTTCAACTGATGATCCTGCCCCTTCAAAATATTACTGATCATGTACAACATTAGTTGTGGTTTCCCATGAGCCAGGTGCCAGGTGAGCCAGGTGCCATTCTAACTGCTCTCCACTACAGCCCCACTACAGCCCCACTACACACTCTCTGTCAGATACATTGTATGGAGGAGAGTCAAGCTGAGATTAAATGATTTGCTGACGGTCCACACAGATATTAGGAAGTCTTTGTGGAACTCTGTGGTTATAGAATTCTTTAAGACTTTCTCTCTCTCTCTCTCTCTCTCACACACACACACACACACACACACACACCCCTAAACAAAGACAGTACCTGTTACTAACCTCTAGCGGAGGCTGCAGAAAGGCAAGCTGAGGTGGCTGCTCTCAGTCAAGGTATGGCATAAGTGCTGTTCAAAGCAGTTTGACTCGTGGTACCATGAACCAAGGACACACTGCAGAGGAGCAATTTCCCAGAATACCCTTCAAGCCTCTCAGCTCTCCTCATTGACTCTGCCCTTATCCCTGGAACCGCTGGATCTCTGTCAGCCCCTGCGATGACTCCCAGGAAAGCAGTGCCCAGCAGGGTGGGCAGAGCAGGGCAGGCACTATAGGAAGATGCTACTTTGGAGACAGACAGGGATCTGGAGTAGGCTAGAAGAGTACATGAGATCTGGAGCTAGTCCCAGAATGGGGACAGGCAGCATTCTCAACAGTGTGGGGCTTGACATTCCCCATTTCCTCTCTGGAGGCCTCTGGACAAGACTTTTAAATAGCTTAAGGTTTCCTCATCTGTGGTAAGCCACCACTCCCGTGGAAGCTGTGTCCTTGAGGCAGCCTGAGTTACATGGCCTGACCACACAAAGCCCAAACCAGTGGGAGTCAAGGCATTAGAGGCTGGCTCACTCCTGTCCCTCTATCCCCTACTAGAAGACTGGTTCATGGATGCTGTGGGTAGTGGAGTGTGGGCAGCAGTGGAAAATGGCTAAACATCATCTTGGGTTTGGTCTTAGGTAGGTCAGGGCTCCCATAGTCAGGCCATTCTTTGGGAGCCGAGCAAAGAGCACAGGAGGCCTTGGGTGCCTGGGACCTCCAAGATGAATGTATAAAGATCCAGATTCCAGCTCAAGATGGAGTCCTTCCTACAGAACATACAATGACCTGGGGCTATGCTCAGCCAGCAGAGACTCAGCTTCCTGACCCTGGGGGCATGCAAACTCATAAAGAGAGAGGTTAGTTCTGGCTCCCGTTCTCTGGGACATCTGGAACAGCAGGGGGATCACCCACCTCTTACTCTGATTGACCCTATGTCACTGTCCCCTTCCCATAAATATTAAAAATAAATTAAATAAACCAGCACCTTGAAGGACCATTCCTCTAGCTAGTCTTTGCCTTCGCTAGGTTTGCTGAAAACAGCTCCCTGAAAAAGCCACCCCCTTTACAGGAGGAAATGAGATGGTGTCCGAGGATGGTCAGGTGGCCAGGCCAAGGCCACAGAGCCAGTGTTTGGAGGCAGAGCTCCTCCCGTCTGGGACCTGGTCTGCAGGAAAGTCAAACTCTTTCTCCTTTCCCCTGCTGGGATAGAATAGGAGGGATGAGGCCAGTGCTCTGGAAGGCCTTTAGTTCCAAGGCCTGGCTCCCTTCCTTCCAGTCCTTTCCTTTGTAGCTAAAGCTTAAAAAAACTGAGTTTATATGACACCCACTTCTGGGGCAGCTAAAAAGTAGAATCCTGCCCACCTACAGCCTAAACCCTCAGCTTACAGAACCATCTGCTCCATTTGCCCAACTGCTTTGAGTGTCAGCTTGGACATAACAGAAACAGAAAAACAGCCTGCTACTGCTGAGGACAGTCTACCCAGCTGGGCATGTCACTGGGATCCAAGGGTCTTCGCCTCATACCCAATGTCAGTCTATAGTTTCTGCTCCCCTCTTTTTGCCAGCTTCCTCTGAGCCCCCAAGTCTGTGCAGAGAATCCTTCTGCAGACAGGTGTCATTCTGGGGGTGGAAGAACGGAGTCGTTGTTGCTGAATGAAATGCTGTCCACTTCGGAGCTGTTCCTCATGGTCTCGGCAGTGTTTACAGGACTTTGCTGACTGTTGTGGGGAGGGTAAGGAGGGAGAGCAGGCAGGGAAACCCAAAACTTTCTGAAGTCCAAAAACCTTAAGGGTTGGTGAGATGCCTCCGGGGGAAGGGTCTTGCCACCAAGTGTGATGATCTGAGTTCAGTCCCTAGGACCCACATGGTGGAGGAAGAGGACTGACTTCTACAAGTTGTCCTTTGACCTCCACACTCCGGCTGTGGCACACATGCACTCGTGTGAACACACAGACACACAGACACACACACACACACACACACTTAACACATACACAAGTAAATGAATGTAATTTTGAGAAAGGTACTTGTGTGTGCCTAATGCAGCTCAGGTTACCAACAGCTAGGCTCTCTCAGGGTCCTTCCAAACTTTGCCAATAAGCACTGTAACGGCCTGCTTTACAGACGGGAAGGAGCTGCACCAGTGGCACAACAGGCTTGGCAAGTTCCTTTCTCTAGGCCTCAGTTTCCCCATTAGAAAACAATGAGGCAGCTGGACATGCCTTTAATCCCAGTACTCAGGAGGCAGAGACAGGTGGATCTCTGTGAGTTCACAGCCAGCCTGGTCTACAGGATGAGTTCCAGGACAGCTAGGACTGTTTCACAGAGAAACCCTGTCTCGAAAGAAAGTAGAAAAGAAAAGAAAAGAAAGAAGGAGGGAGGGAAGAAGGAGGGAGGGAGGGAGGGAGGAAGGAAAAAAGAAAGAAAGAAAGAAAGAAAGAAAGAAAGAAAGGGAGGGAGGGAGGGAGGGAGGGAGGGAGGGAGGGAGGGAGGGAGGAAGGAAGGAAGGAAGGAAGGAAGGAAGAAAGGAAGGAAGGAAGGAAGGAAGGAAGGAAGGAAGAAAATGAGTCAGACACTGGGACAGGAGCTAGGCTTGGGTTGGCCCCAGACCCCAGACTGGCTTTATGGAACTAAGAGCTGTTGCCCCTTGGGCTGAAGTGTTGTAGCTATGTTCAGAATAATTTTTTGAGTCCCAAGGCTACTGGAGTGACAAGGGGACAGATGTGAGGTGGGGTTTCCTTCACCTGAGACTCAGTTTCTCCGTCCAGCAGATGTCTTTGCATCCCTGTCCTGCATTGCTTTGGGGCTGGATTTGGGAGCTCTCTGAACTTCATTCAGGAGACAGTTGCCAAGAGAGGACTGCAGATCAAGTAACTTATCTGCCCATGGTTCTGGGTCTAAGACCCCTGCCTTGCCTCTAGTCAGCCCAGAAATTTTACCTCAGCCTCCTGGACACGTGTCTGCAAATGGGCAGAAGGTGGGGTACCAAAGCGTTGGCTGAGCTACCTCCGTAACTGCGAGTCCTCTCCCTCCTCCCCTCGGCCTCTTCCTTCTCTTTGCAGAGACCCCTGGAGAAACCTGACGGCCTGGATGTGTCTGACCAGAGCAAGGAGCACCCACAGCACCTCTGTGAAAAGTGCAAGGTTCTGGGCTACTACTGTCGTCGTGTGCAGTGACCTTGGCTGTCACTGCAGCACCCCTCAGCTACCACCTCCCTGTGCTGCCCAAAGGGCTGAATGTCCCTATACTTGAGGACCTCACAGGCCTGTGGGCTTACGCAGAGGAGGCTCATGTCCTCCTCTCACGTGCTAACTGTGTGGCTGACTTGCTCTCGCCAGGGTGCAGAGACAGGAGGATCAGGGACTCTTCACCATAGGCCTGGACTCTGTAGAGGGACAGTGGCCTGCAGAAGTCTTGGCATTCCCACAGGCTCTCTTCCCGAGTGTCTTTGGGACTGAGTGGCTTTGTATCTGCCACAAGTACACTAGTGAACTGTGAATCCTGAGGCCTGTGGGAAGTCTTCCCTCCAAGACCAGCCAGGTCCTATCCTACCCAGAACCTTGCAGCTTGCCTCCTATGAAAAGCCACTCTGGGGAATTCCTGTTTCATTCCTAATTTGTAGTCACAGAGGACAGTTATTTGCTCTAGCAGCTGCTGAGGAGTGGTTGTCTGTTGGGCCCACAATGAGTCCCAAATCTGGCCACCCCTGACGTCACTGCTCGGTAGCTAAATACAGCCTCCCTCTGCCAATGGAACTGGCAGGCAGGGGGACATTAAACATCCTAGGGACATCAGGCATCACCTCCCATGACCTCCCCCAGACTGTCCTGTAGACTTGGGTTCTATCGGCCGCTCTCTTTGCCTCCTTAGCCTTTCATTCATGTCAGGGATGCGCCCCACAAAAGCGGCAAGCCTGCTTCAGCACGAAGGATGCAGGTCTTGGCATTCTGGAGCTACTTTATGCCGCCTGGGACAAGGGCATCTCATCTCCAGCCTCCGTTTCCCCACTGGCTAAGTGAGAAAGTGCCACCAGAGACCCCAGTGAACTTTGGTGTTCTAGAAGAAAGCTGGTTGCCTCTGGAACACAGAGCATCACTGGGGGGATGGGAAACCCCTAGACAACCAGGTGCACTGCCTTCTAAACCTCTGCTCCTGGTAGCCACTTAGGAAGTCAGGCTGAGTGGTGCCAGGGCCTCTCCTACAGCCATCCTTGTCTGATGTTCCAATCCCCTGAGAAGACGGAAGATGATCCCCTTCCCAGGTCTCCTCAGCCCCTCACATTAGGCAAGTCTAAAATGAGCCACAGAACCTCTCCTTTGGAAACTGGGGATAGCGATTCCCTACTTTTCCAGGAAGGCAGAGAACTATCCTGGCATGTCACATGGCCTGGGAGGACCACTGTCCTGGCCAGGGTCAGCGGCGCACCCTCCCCTGTGACAAGTCACATTTCTCTTGCCTTTCTCCTCTTCACCAGCTGCCAGGACTGAGTAGCTTGACTTTGCCCCAACACTATGCCATTATGGAGAAGAAAAGAAAAAGAGTCAGACCGTGAAACAGGCCTGAAATTCAGTGTTTACACATGGTGCCCAGTTGCCCTTTGTTTTCAAATGAAGATGCTTTTTATGACTGAGGAGTCACAGTGAAGTGTTAACCTAGGGTCCAGGGAGTGAGTAGAAGAGACAGGCGGGCGTGTCTGCATCCAGATAGCTGCAGGATAGAGTTTGGGAGAACATACCCTCTGAATACTTAACAAAGGTATATCTGTGGCAGTCCAGGGCACTAGCTGCCACCCTGCTGCCTAGGAGTGGTATGCTGGGCTGCAGACTGTGAGCACCCAGCACCAAAGACTCTCCAGCCTTGCTGCCACACTAGGGCCGCCCCATGCCAAGCTTCCTGTCGCTTAGGAAAGGCTGTTTCTGTCAGTCATCCCACTGGGCCCCTAAAGAGAATGTTTACAGCAGTGGGCATTGCGCTTGTGTCCCAAATGAGGACAAGTTGGGCATGGGTGAGCTGGGGCAAGGATTCAAAGAGCCCAACAACAGAGGAAGTCGGGGTAGGCAGAAGGTGGGATAAGTGACCATTTTGGTCACTGTACTGAGTCTGTGCACAGCCAGGCCCTCTTGACTCAGGCAGCTTCTCTCTAGTCTTGCCTTGTAATAATTTGGCTGAACTTGTGATCTTTTTGAGGCAAGCAAAAGATACCACTATCTAGGCTGGGTGCTGGGAGACTTAATGCTCAGAGGGCCTGGGAGCCCAGGAGACAAGAAAGTGTGTGGTTTTACTACATTCAAAAGGGACAATCGCTTGCAGTCAGTAGATCTTAGTGATCTAGTTGTGAGAGAATGGTGTTTACCCCATATGAAGTATTCAATAGCTCTACTTGTGAATTTGTATTTATTTTGAGTTATACTTGACACAGAATTCTTTTTTTAAAAAAATGCTATGTGTGTATTTTGGGAAAAAAAATTCATAGATGTTAAAAATTCCTGCACGGTTACCAGTTTTTCTTGGGACACTGAACTTATAGCCTTTCCCCCCAAATTCTTCATTGTAACTTTTGTTTGTATATATTTGAAGGGTTTTTTTTAGAGAAAAGAAAAATAGGATTGCTTGATATTGTTGAAATTGAAAACAACAAGAAGAGGCACTTTTTAAAAATGCCAGTGCTTTTGAGAGGACAATCCATATTGAGCAGATTTCTAGAT
The DNA here is from genome assembly GCF_982192425.1 of Myodes glareolus. NCBI lineage: Eukaryota > Metazoa > Chordata > Mammalia > Rodentia > Cricetidae > Myodes > Myodes glareolus. Next base: position 32,229,737 of record NC_142030.1, on the reverse strand, counting down.
GGAGTTTTGCAAGTCTGGCCGATCTGTAAGAGAATATATAGTGAGAACTTTTCCTTTTTCTTGTTATTTTTTCTATGCTTTGGTCTGTAAAAGTAGGCAACTGAACTACATTAAGAAGGAAATATTATCTACATAGAATTATTATATGAAGTTGGTACATAATTCTAACGAGGAAAAAACTTTGTAATCCTTTAAGCTATGTTGTTTTTTTTTCTATTTTGTTTTCCTTGGATGAAAATATCAGTATTAAGCAGCCAGTATATTATTCAAGTGTTTAGACTTATTAATATGCTCTTGTCCTGTATTTATACCTTTGTGTATTTTTGAAAATATTGCTTTTTTAAGGGGAGATACCAATGGACAACTTGGTAAAAAGGGAACAGAGATCCTTTGCGCCTCTTCCTCTGAGGTTGGCAGATGGTATTGTAATCTTTTCTCCTGCACTTTTGTGTTATTATCTTGTTATTATGGTTTTATTAATTTTTTTAGGGGAAGGCAGGAAATGGGCAAGGGAAAAGGACACATCAGATGAAAGAGTCCTTTGGTCTGCTAGCCCATTGGCCTTGCCAGCAAGACCCAACCAGGTACAAGAAAACAGGAGGCAGGCTTCCTCCTTGCCTGCCTGAGCCCTGACTCCCAGCCCCATACTCTTTGAACTTGGATCTGTTCACCTGAGCCCTTACACCTGCCTTTTAGCATCTAATGGACTTGAATCTACTCTAAACAAAAGTCTAATCCAACCTCACTACATTGTAGCCAGTGCAACAACTAACGGTGATGTAAGGGGCGTTGCAGTTTCTGGGAGGTGGCAATGAGGATCATCGTTTGCTCTCATGGCCGACTTCTCTGTACCAACCCCTGCACCCCCAATAGGTGACCCTGTTCATGTTTGTATCTGTTCATGTGTGTGCATTCAGCTAAGAAGACAAACAGAACCCGTGAGCCCTGCCTGGAGGGTGCGTGGAGAAGGCTCCTGACTTCCCTGAAGGGCCGGCCTCGGGGTGGCATTCCGTTGTGTGCCTTATTCCTGAAGACTCTATATACGGCTTGCCTATGAAAATATAGCCTTTCTGTGCTGTATTAAAAGAACTTTGGAAAGAAGGAGGCTTGTGAGTTTGTTTACAAGGAGCATGGGGGAAGCTGGACATTTTCACAGATGTGGTACAAGGCAGGAGTGGGAAGAACTTTGGCGGCATTTAGTTCTCCCAAGTCTGGTCCTATTGTCCTTGCCCTGCCTCCACCATTGGCCTGTGTCCTTCGTCCCTTTACCCTCAAGTGACTGCTCTTTCTAAAGTGAGGGCTCTCCCCAAGCGGGGCCCCAACTGGGTGAGATTGTCAGTAGATTAAGTCACACATTAACTCAGATGGACTCCCACTCCTGGGTAACCATATATAGGAGTAACTTAGTCTCAGAGAGTTCAGCCCTGGGCTCTGATGTGGCTGCACATGTTTGAATGTGAGCCCAGGATTGGGGTCCAAGACACTGGCTATCACATGCAAGCAAGGGAAGAGGGAGTAGGGAGTTCTTTTGATCAAGGCCAGGACTGGGTAGGACTGTCACAGGTTGGCGTCTGTAGGGATAAAGCACCACCCTGAGAGGCTGCTTGCCCATGAAGTTTCTTGACCAAGCATTGGTACTTCCCTTCAGTCTTGCTGTTCACCAGTCACCTAGAGACAGCAATGTTAAGACATTGGTCTGAACGTGTCCTTGGGTTCTTAAAGACCCCTGGGTGCACTGTGTACCCCGAGCAGCACCTGGTTTGAGGAATCCCCTTATGGTCCTGGGGGCACTAAGAGTACTGTCAGTGAGGGGCTGGTGAAGAGGGGCCTTCAGTTCCTGTCCAGAGCCAGCTTACTATCCAAGGACTGCTGCCTGGTGGGCGGGGGATGGGGAGTAAAACTGGAAATCCCAGTTTTGAGTTTTAAGTTTCCAGGTTACTAAATTTAAATAAAGTCGAAGTGCATGTGTGTGGGCAAGCTCCTGCCTCCAGACCCTGGCCTCCAGATGGGGCTGAGAAAACTAAAGGGGAGGGGATGGAACCAGTAACAACAGAGATGACTAACCCCAGCAGCAAGAGCCTTGTCTGATTTGTGCTATAGGGTGAGCCCTGGAAGTCACCAAGTCTTTTTCTTCAGAGTAACATAAAGAGAATTCCTGCTTATCCTTAGGTGTGTAAATGGCAGGCAGGCTGGGGTCTGCGTGGAAGCAGTCGGTATCAGTCCAGCCAAGCAGGTGAGTGGAGGGGACCCCACACCGCAGAGTGAACAAAGGACAGAATGAATCTTGTTTTGTTTTTTTCAAGACAGGGTTTCGATGGGTAGCCCTAGCTGTCCTGGAACTAGTGTTGTAGACCAGGCTGGCCTTGAACTCACAAAAATCTGCCTGACTCTGCCTCCCAAGTGCTGGGATTGAACCCCGCAGCTAGTCACACACCAACTGGTGGGACCTCAGCTAGCACCTAGAAGGATGCCAAGCAGAGAGCACTCTGCCCTCCCCCATCACCCATCCCTCTGAGGCCCCACTCCCTCTGTATACTATACAGATAAGGCAGGCCCAGGGGAGGTGACCTCTTGGTCCCACTGCCTGCTGCTTAGCCAGCAAGACTTAGCTCACACTACATGAGTGAGTGGGAAGGAGAGTGAGCCTTGAACCCAGGATCCCTGTGCTATCTGCTCACTAGCAGCCCAGCCTGAAGCTTCCAGCCTGGCTTTCAGTTTTCTGGATTAGCCTCCTATCATTTGCCCCCCACAGTGTGTGTGTGTGTGTGTGTGTGTGTGTGTGTGTGCGCATGCACGTGCATCATATGTGCTCTTTGGGCTCCATGGAAAGAAAACAAACCCAAAGCAAACACAGGATGGATTTCGACACTTCCCGAAACTGTGGAAATCAATAATTCCCCTGGACAGGAAGGATTTCCGGTTGGACTTAATGCTCACATCCACATCCAGAGGCAGCAACCACTAAGGGGCCCAGGAGAGCAGCAGTCACCAAAGTAGGGATCTTGGAAGGATGTGAGAAACCAGCCCAGCTCTAGGAATAAGCTAGGGTGCCCAGAAAAGAAAGTCTTTCCTGATGTCACCCACTGGGCTTATGGCAGAGGCAGAATTTGATTCTCAAATTGCCTCCTTCCTCCCAGGCTCTGACAGCTATCTGGGCTTTCTAGTCTCATATATCTTTCAAATTGTCTTGGGTGGGGGCAAAGTAGAGTGGACTATGCCAATGGGGTAGGTGGAGAAACTGAGACTGGAGGGTCCTGATGCCTACAACTGTGGTGGGGTCTCAAATTATTAATAGCTTCTTTTGAACCAGGCTAAGTACCCTAGAATTGAGTTGGATCTTCTGTAAGATTAGCAAGCAGGCAGGCCCCACTGTGTCTTGGTGTCCTGACCCCAGTTCCCTATACCTTGGAAGTACAAGGACTGGACATCCAAACAGCTACCAGCAGGCCAGGGTGCCTGAGCCTGTTCCCCTGGCAGTGAGAGAAGAGGCTGAGAGGGAGGAATGGAGTGGGCTTGCCTCTCGGGAGTCAGCTCTTCCCTCAGAGCTCTGGCCACAGCTAGGAACAGGCTGTCCTGGGCTCAGATTCCCTTAAAACTTCCTCCCTCATCTATCCTGATGCCAGAGTCCCAGGGGAGACGTTAGAGGTCTTGGTTCCCCTGCCCTACTCTCAGTCCCACCCCTCCCCCACTTGTACACGCAAGCACACAAACACACAGCAGGCCAGCTAGCTGCCTGCAGCAGAGAGCCCTTGGGGAGGTGGGGGTTGTTTCCCTGAGGGTAAGCCCCTCCTGAAGGTGGAGACTGCCAGTCTGCATGCCCAGGAAAGCCCTCTCTTTCCCCTCTTAACCAGTGTTTTCTCTCAAAAGTGAGGAAGCTTCAGAGCAGAAGGGAAGTGAACTTCCTGGGGAAGCAGCCACCACTGTTCCCACAGGCCGGAATGCCTCATCAGTAGTGGAAGATAGGAGATAGGAACAAAAGCCAGGCCTGGGCCCCGAGCCCAGCATAGTGAGAAGTCTCACCCACAGCTGAAGGAATTCTGTTTTGGGAGCTGTGATGTCATTGGGGTCATATTTACTGGATACTGGAGTGTCCTGGCTGACACAAGACAGCGCCTGGGTTTGCTTTCAAACAATCCAAAGTGTGGAGGTAGGGAACATAGAAAGGAGACTGGCAAACAGATGGCGGTGGCTCCGAGCAGGTCTGGTATCAGGTTGGTTGTGCTGTCTCTCCATCGCTCTTCCCATACCTGGGTCAGAGGTAAACTTCAAGTCAAGCCAGGAAGAATGGGTGCAAGGTGGCAGAGGGGTAGTTGGTGGGGTGTGCCAGATCCTGGGCTACCCAGTTCGTATACATCATCACTTTTGCTCCTGGTAGTAAACTGTGAGTTGGGGGTAAGAGTGAGTTGAAACCTACAGTGGGGAAGCCAAGGTTCGGAGAGGATGAGAGACTTGAGAGACTCTCAGAGTTGTTTCTCTACCTCTACTTCCAGGAAACAGCAGCTCTGCTTCCTGCAGCCTCCTTCTGACACGGCCCTGGATTTGACTGTCTGTTCCCTAGCCACCCCCCCACCCACGCTCTGTCCTGACCCCATGGCTCCCTCACACACCCTGTCCACGGGCAGGCTGACTTCCTGCATTGCTCAGGGAAGACAGAGCCTTGGATCTGTCAGCTCTCCTTGGCCCACAGGCTTTTACTCTCCCTTCGCCAGGCACACACCCTTAGTTCCATTCTGCTGCCTGTTTCCCTGTTGAGTTTTTGAAAAAAACAAAAACAAAAACAAACCCCAAAACAACACTCTTGCCCAGCAGACATTCTACTGTGCTCTTTGTCCTCCCGCCACTCCACTCACAGGCCAGGCAAGAATTCCTTCTCGCTGGGTGGTGGCTCACACCTTTAATCCCAGCCCTCGGGAGGCAGAGGCAGGCAGATCTCTGTGAGTTCAAGGCCAACCTGGTCTACAAGAGCTATTTCCAGGACAGACACCAAAGCTACAGAGAAACCCTGTCTTGAAAAACAAACAAACAAACAAACAAACAAACAAAAAAGAATTTCTTCTGCTTTGGGATTGAGTGTGTGTGGGAGGGTGAGTCGGTGGGTGGTTCCCATTTGTACAAATTAGCTGGTCTTTACTGGCCTCTGGTGGCTGAATCTGAGAGGTACAATTTCCTGCTGGCAGCAAAGCTGAATCTGTGAAAGACAAAAGGAGATTTCCTTCTCTGGCTTACAGACGCTTGTGTGTGCGCATACGCACGTGGGCTCGTAAGTGCTACCAGGTTGCCCTTGACTGGCCCTTTTGTTACTTCATTATCATCCTCAGCTGTCCTCAGCACAGAGCCTGACTTCACTTATCCAAGTGCTGGCAGTGTTCCTTTGTCCATCAGCAGAAGGTCCCAGGGGAGAGGATCTTCAGCATTCTCTTTCCCCTTAGATACTGACTTCCTTATCCAAATAACTGTGCTGTTTACATCTCGTGATTGGGTCCCAACTTGTAGGCTCAACACCAGGAAAGCCCCACAGAGATTGGATCTGGGAGTGTGGCTATGCCTTTGAAGGGACAGCTGGACTACCTGCCAGTGGGAAATGGCATGCTAGAAATCCACGGCAGGCAGTGACATCACAATTAATCATGGTATCACCTATGATTAAGCAACAAGAATGTATATGGGAAGGCCAGCTGTCTATGGCACTTTACCATATGACAGTAAGGATGACCATAAGGACTGTGATGGGCAAAATCTTTTGAGGATGCTTGATTGATTACCAAGAGAATACAAAACAGTTCACAGCATAAGTTACAGACTGAGGACCCAAAGTCTTTTCTAATGGGAAAAGACTCCTTTGCACACACTGGGATGATTTCACTAAACACGAAACAAAACCTTAATTGTTTGGGCTGCTGAACCCTCGAGGTCTTTTGAATTCACGGTCCCATCAAGATTTTCACGTGAGAGAGCATAAAGAATGGGATCCTAGGATTTGAAATGAGGACGTGAATGGATTAAAAAGAAAAAAACCCAACAACTTGAACTTTTAAATGCCTGTCTGCCCCTTACCCACTTGTGTCTGAGGAGAATTGACTGCTTTGTGTAAAAATACCATAACTGGGTCTGGAGAGATGGCTCAGTAGTTAAGAGCCATTGTTGCTCTTATAGAGGACCCAAGTTCAGTTCCCAGCACCCAGCAGGCAGCTTACAACTTTTTATAACTCTTGTTCCAGGGGACCCGACACTCTCTTCTGGCTTCTGCAGGTGCCTTCATACACATAGCCCTGACGCACCATCACATAAATCATTTTTTAAAATACCATGAAGTACACTTTGAAAGAGGACACTAAAGACCCTCCACAGAACTCATATGTAGGTCAAATGTTAGCATCTTTCAGAAGGACAGTAGGATCCCAGAGGAAGCATCTTGCATACCAAGAGAATTAGAAGACACTGCTAAGACATCTTTCTAAGAAGACTGAGTAAGAAACAATTCACATTCCATTTAATTCACACACTGAATGGTTGTTAATATGGTCACAGCCATATGTGATCATGCTCAGAGCCAATTCTTGAACATTTTCAACATTGTATAAAGAAAGCTCATAACAAGGACTGGAGATCCCTTAGCAGTTAAGAATGCTTGCTGATCTTGCAGATGACCTAGTTCAATTTCCAACACCCATGTCTGATGGTTCATGACCACATGTAACTCTAACTTCTGAGGATCTGACACCCCCTCTTTTGGTCTCCAAGGATACTTACATACCCATATGCTGTTAATTTTTGCTTTGGGAATAACTAAGTAATGCCTCCCTCACTTATAATCCCAATGACAAACCAGAACTTGATTCCACCAAAGATCCAACTGGGGGAAACAATGAGTATTAGGATCGCTTACAGGGCATGGGAGAAAAAGTATGGTCAGGAGTATGGATGACCCAAAGCGGCCACAGTGGAAGGTCTGTATATAATACAAGTTGATGACTTCCCTGTGACTTCACAGATGGAGTTTCCCAGCTTATACCCGAGTCCTTTCCTGAGACCCCCAAGGCCATGTTCAATTAGAGCAGAGCTGCAAACAACCAGTTGGGGAAAGTGGCTGAATTCTTGGGAGAGGGAGTCTCATGACCCTCCCTGTTCCCTCCTTCAATAATGGAATGTCAATAGTTGTGGGATGTTCTTCTATATATGTGTTGCTTTTATTGGTTGATGAATAAAGCTGTTTCAGCCAATGACTTAGCAGAGTAAAGTCAGGCAGGAAATCCAAATATATATATATATATATATATATATATATATAGAGAGAGAGAGAGAGAGAAGGCGGAATCAGAGAGACACCTTGTAGCTGCTGAAGGAGAAAGACGCCACCAGACCCTTACCAGTAGGCCACAGACTCATGACAAGACACAGATTAATAGAAATGGGTTAATTTAAGAAATAAGAGCTAGATAGAAACACACCCTGAGTCACTGGACAAACAGTGCAGCACTTAATATAGATTCTGTGTGATTATTTGAGTCTGGGCATCCAGGAAATGAATGAATGGTCTCCATTTACAAAATGGTGTCCAATATGGGGCAAGAATTTCCACATAAAATCTAAGAAAACTTAAATTTAAAAAAAAAAAGGGTTTCTAGACACACAAAAATGGGAGTCAATTGCAGCTTCTTGGTAGATGCATTTTTTTTTCCAGATAGGTTCTGTTTACTGGCAGAATCAAAGAGAAGGCTTCCTGACTCAGCATTAGCAGCAAAAACTGCATGGTTTCTTTAAGGCTGGCTTCCTGGTTCATGCTGGCAGCACAAATAGCTCTGATTCTTTTGAAGGTCCTGCACTTAAATGGGGTTTGTGAGTAGTGTGCTACAAGTTGATTAATGGTGGCAAAGATCCACTGTGTCCCTGGAGCTGGGGTGGTGAACATAGCTTGCAGGGGCAATGAACATACCTCTGCCGTGTTGGATGAGGCAGAGGCAACAGGCAGGGCCATGGAGTTGGTCCTAGCCATGCCTGTTTAGTAGTTTAAAAAAAGAAAAGTGCTCCTGGTCAGAAAAAAATTTAGATACACAATAGGACAGATTCAGGGGAGGGAGTGTAATATAGATGGCCAATTTAAGGCTGAGCATTCCACAGTGAAATATTCTCTGTACTTTGACTAGCTGTGAATCTGAATTGACTGACATCTGAACCATGATTAATAAAAACTCAGAGAGAGAAATTGGTGTTCAACCTGAAGATCCGAAAAGCAAAACATCCAGCCACTGGCTCTTAGCTCGACCTCAGCCTGAAATGGTTATCCTGCTTCCCAAAAATCTCAAAATGAGATTGTCTTAGAGCTATCTCCTCCTGTCTTATATTCCTCTTTAGGGCTAGGATTAAAGGCATGTACCACTGGGATTAAAACCATGTACCACCCGGTTTCTATGGCAACTAGAGATTAAAGATGTGTGTTACCATAATCTGGTTTGTAAGGCTGACCAGTGGGACTGTTTTACTCTCAGATCTTTAGGCAGTCTCTATTTATTAAAATACAATTGAAATATCATTACAGACATCCTTTATGACTGCATAAAGAAGCTTCTACCATGAGGGGTGAGGGCTGCACTAGTCCGTGGGTATAAGTGTTTAGAGGGCATCTTAATACTATGTGTCTGTGTTTTGCAAATGTTTCTTTTGTAATAAAAATTCTGTAACGTTGGCGTCTTATTCTAATATTGTATTTACACACCCATATATATGAAATTACTGTATTGTATTAATTGACTTTTCTGATGTTAATACAGCCTAGCCTCTCGAACTAAATTATGGTTTAACATTTAGTAGGCCCCAGCTGGGCTAAGTTATAGTTCAGAGGCAGAATGCTTGTATAAGGCTTTGAGTTTGATCCCCAGTGCCACCACACACACACACACACACACACACACACACACACTAAACTGAAGCAAAAGGTCTCTTGAGTGCAGGAGTTTAAAACCAGCTCAGGTAAAACCCAGTCTCAAGAAAGGAGCTCGGGTACTGCATGCTCTCCCAGAAGCCTGTGAGTCCAGGCCTTGGGCTTTATTATACCTAGGAAACATTTGCAGAAACTTCTTTTCATGAAGCAAAGCCCTGCAGAACCCAGACAAATGTTAGAGCACTGGTTCTCAACCTTCCTAATGCTGTGACCCTTTAATACAGTTCCTCATGTGGTGACCCCCCCAACCATAAAAGTATTTTCTCTGGGGGCTTGGAGAGTTGACTCAGAGGTTAAGAGCATTGCCTCATCTTCCAAAGGTTCTGAGTTCAATTTCCAGCAACCACATGGTGGCTCACAACCATCTGTAATGAGGTCTGGTGCCCTCTTCTGGCCTGCAGGCAGACACACAGACAGAATATTGTATACATAATAAATAAATAAGTAAATAAATAAATAAATGTATTTTCTTTGTACTTCATAACTATAACCTTGCCCCTGTTATGAATCGTAATGTAAATATTTGATATATGACCCCTGAGGAAGTGTCTGTTGACCCCAACGGGGTTGCAACATGCAGGTTGAGAACCACTGTGTTAGAGTCTCCCATGTACTGTGCTAGTGATGCCAGGTACAAAGTAGTAACTCCTGTTTCACACTATTTCCACACAAAGTCCTAGGACAAAGTTCACTTTATGGTGATGGAACTCAGTGGCTGCCTAGAAAGAGATATAGGGAAGACTCAGTAAAGACAGTGAGGTTTTGTGTCTTAACTGACAGCCATTAATCAGATGTGATTTTCAAAAACCATTGATGGTACAATTAAAATGAGTGAATTTTACTATATACAGATTTTACTTCAGTGAAGTCATTCTGAAAAGCTATTGTGTGTCTCAGAAAACTAATGTTTTGGGTTTTTGAAAACATAAGGTGTTTATATGATGGCATCTAGGAATCACATGTATGCATTAAGTACTGAGGGCTACTGTTGTATGCATTGGGTACTAAGAGATACTGATGTATGCATTGGGCACTCAAAGATACTGATGTATGCATTAGGTACTGAGGGCTACTGGCCAGCAACAAGCGGGGTTTTCAGTGTTACTTAAAATGGTGCTGCACAAAAAACAAACAAAAAACTCCCCCAAACCTTGTTAGGCCTCTGAGAGAACAGCAGAGGTCAATGACCTTGTCTTTGCCTTTGGGGAATGGTTTCTAGAAAATTCTTGCATGCCTGCTGTGCCCCTAGATTCCGCTGGATGGAGACACAGCACACATATCCTCAGTGAGTAGGAACCAAAAGTCCTCCCACCTTCTAACTCTGAGACCCCTCAGTAATTGACAGTAGGTAGGTCACGTCCCAAGGAGGCTGGCTTTCCTTTTAACTCGTCACTGGTACCTGGAGCACCCCAGGTCAGCAGGCAACGCCAGCGGCATCAACAGCACACCTCTGACCCGTGCTCTGGAAGGTCATCTACCCAGCATCAGTAAGGCCTGGACTTCACCATGTAGCACCAGAAAAAAATAATACATAAATTGTAAAAATGAATAAATATATAGATTTATAAATAAATAAATACTTTCAAAACACTTTATTTTTAAAGTAAATTGCTTAAAGCGGGTGGGGGATGGGTACAGGCCTTTAATCCCAGCTACTCAAGACGCTGAGGCAGAAGAATTACAAGTTCAAAGTTGGCCAGGGCTATAAAGTAACTTCAAAGCCAATATGGAAAATAAAAAGGTTGAGGTGCTGGGGGTCAGGGCTAGTGGCAAAGTGCCTGTGTGACTCTCTAAGAATCCCTTGTGTGTACCTTCTGCGCACACAAGAACTCAGGGTGCTGCCCTTTGCCAGCTACCTTGGCTGCATTCTCCAGGTGATGACAATCCAGCCCGTGGCCTGTTCACTCACCTGCAAGCTGTCGCCCCCAAGTGCAATGATCAAGTCATTCAGCTGAGATCTGCTTCTCAAGTGAACGCCCTTGGCAGTCCCACTGAAGAAAGCACTGGAGAGTAACTTGTCGACATAGGCCTCCGGGTCCATGTCCTCGCACCTGGGCATTTGAGGATGCTCTCAGAACCGCTTTGAAACTACCGGTCCAATAAAGCTCCCAACCTGTGCAGCTGAGCTCTGACTTCATGGAAACTCCTTGACCCTGAAAGACTCAGTCTGGCCACCATGACCTCAGAGTGACCAGGCCACCCATAACCTCACAGCACCTGACTCAGGGATACTATACCAAATGAATGCATTACTCACCCCAGCCAGAGCCCAAATCCCTCCTCTAGGAGTGTCCCCGCCCATCTAAGGGAACTCTTAGTCATCTGCTCACCCCCCCAATCCTGCCCGCCCTGAGAATTCAGTAATATGAAGAATTCCAGGTTTCAGCCCAGCAAGAACAGGGAAACACACCCCTAACATTCGGTGATCTCAGCTCCTTGCTTAGGCAAGACCCCTTTCCTAAGGATCTGATCCATGGGAAATGTCATCCTCTTGTCATTACCCAGAGCTTGCTATGACGACATCAGGCCCAAGGCCATGCACCTGACATGGATCACACCTGTGAGATCTAGGTGTCACACACACATTATGCAGCTGAGGGAAGCTGAAGCTTGGTCACTGAGCAGAGCTGGGACTCTTCCTGGAGGCAGTGCTCGTCGTGGGGGCTGTGGGGATTAGAATCCTCTGGATCATCTCCACAGCACAGATGGCAACAAGGATGTACTCACAGGTCTCTGAGCTAGTAACTGGGATGCTCTCCACAGAATTCCCCGGCACAGGGCTGAGGGTAGGCCTTGATGTACAAAGGCCCTAGCACCATAAAATAAAACAAACAAAAAACAGTTCAAAGCACAGAACCTTACACATGCTAACTTGAAAGTTGGTTCTGGCTGGATACAAGGGTACATGCCTGGAATCCCAGCAGCATTCAGGAGGATCAAGAGTTTGAAGCTAGCCAAGGCTAGACAGCAAGTTCTAGGTCCGTCTAGCCCACACAGCAAGACTTTGTCTCAAAACAAGCCCCAAACACTTAACTTTCAGATTTCTTTCTAAACCCAGAGACAACAGTATTTTAGAAAATAGGATTTATTATCACATGTGAGATGACCACAAGGACCATTGCAGAAATCTTTTACATATACTATCATTGACAAATTGGATTTCTTTAACACATAGAAAAAGCCTGCCAGGACACATGTTCCTCCTCAGGACAGTATGCGCATGGGCAGGTTTTAACACAGGAATTCACATTAAGCAGACAGCCTCAGCTCACAGGTCTGCCCCCAGGTCCGGCTGCTTCTATCCCACAGGCTCCCTTCAAAAGTCACAGCAGCCAACCAGCAGGATTCACAGTAACTGGGAGGAAAGGCATTGATCTCGAAACTTTCACAAGAGCCCTGAGTTATGTATCCAGAAGCCAGGCTCAGGAGGTTGTGGCTTGTGCCAACTCAGGTCACACACAGTACAGTGCGGTTAGTGTCACAGTTTCGTTTCTATGAGGAAGACAACATTAAAAGCTACTGCTGTCCCCACTGGTCAAGGAAAAAGTCAGGACCCTTCCCTGGATGCTAACTGGTCAGCAGGTCAATGTCCAAGGCACACATGAACGGCAATCAAGGGAACGCTTGCATGTCCCGATGGCCACACTGATGCCCAGAAACAGGATCTGAGGAAGGATGGTCAGTTGAGAGCAGCCTGGTCCTGTGAAGGACTATGTGCCTGAGTAGCCTTCTTCATACGCAGTAGGGGACGTGGCCACACACAGTCCTTTGGGACACCTGTGCTTGAAGCACCTGGGTGAATCAACACACGGGCGGCTGCTCTCCTAGCACCTTGGCTGTGAGTTAGCTCAACTGGCCACAGTCTGTGATGACAATCTTCTTAGACGTCTTCCCACTTTTTGAGCCATAAGATTCTATTTTCTTCACAACATCCATGCCCTCTTTGACATGGCCGAACACAACATGCTTGCCATCCAGCCTGTGAGGAGGGTTGAACTAAGTGAGAAAACACGGAGCACCCTGGCTACCCTGCATAGAATTATTTGCCGAAGGGACTAATTCTCAAAGGAACATACACACACCCCAAAGCGTAATCGAGCTTTGTGAGCTTCCCAGCTGCACTCCAGAGGATGCTGGGCATGTTCTGTCACTCTGGGATTTGACCTGGTACCTGATCTGAATCTTGGTGACCTTACCTATGAGAAGTGAGCTTTTCTTATTTTGCCCAGGAAAATGATGGCACAGAGCTGCTCAAATAGTGACATTGTCCAAACAGACTACTTCAGCGGGCAAACTGAGAGTCAGGTTATGTGGGAGAAGCCTGGAGCTGAGTAACTCCTGATTTTGAGTTTTAAGACCACAAAAGGGACTTAGGGGCAGAACTGCAAGGCCCATTAAGGAGCAAAGAAGTTGGAGCCAGCAACAACATGCCCAGTCCTGGCAGCCCTGCATGGCTTGGACGGCAGAGGCTAGCAAGCGCCATCCTTAGGTTTCTTTAAAGTTGTGCAAACGGGCTTTTTCTAAAGTTCTCAGCCGCTGCCTCTCACGTCCACGGACCTGCGGTCTGGAACACTGAGGACTGTTGTTTAGTGGAGGTTCTACCAGGAAAAAGGCATTTCTAGACGGCAGGGGGCTGAAAGGTGGGGAGCTGTGTGCAGCTGTGCTATCGGTGTTTGAGGAAACTTGCCTCAACATCTAGGATTCCACAAGCATGTTCTGTGGTGGAAGCAAGCCGAGAAAGCATCAGGTTAAGCCAGGCAAAATGGCTTCTACTCAGACGGTGACACTGAAGCACCTTCCCAGATGTGGGGTAGAGGAACCCTTTTGTGTGTGTGGGGTGCAGGGGCAACACAAATCAAACTCTAGTCAACAGCACCACTGGGAAGCATAGGTGTGACATAGTCACAGAACAGCCCAAATTGTCCCTCAATGTTTTCCCGGTCTCTCAGACAGATAGATGTACAGTGAGGAGCAAGTCGCTGGGCCAGAGCAGATGGTCCAGCTGCACACTGCCCTTCCGACTGTGCACTGACCTCCTCTGGCTTCATTCTCGGAGGTCCTACAGTGTGAACTACTCACCAGTCTGTCTTTATTGTACAGATAAAGAACTGAGAGCCATTGGTGTTGGGGCCTGCATTCGCCATGGACAGGACACCTGTGAGACAAGCAGAGAGGGCTGTGTCAGATGAGGAACTGCCTCTGAGCTGCTCAGTGAGCTCAGAACAGATGGCTCACATTCATCAAGGACATGTGAACTTGCAGATGCGGGAACCAGAGGGAAGCAGTGCTAACATCCAGACCCGGGAGCTGTGTGCCTTGACTGTCAGCTAGTCTTCTGTGGGGGGGCTGGGGTGGAAGGACTGCAGGGATCTCAGTGCGAGTGTTGGGTGGATCCCAAGAAACGGCCTCTACACTTTCCCACACTCTGCCTTGGGTTCTGCTTAAGGACTCCCCAACCAAGTTTCCATTGGGAAATTTGGTTTTTGTTTATTGAAACAAGTCTCAAAATGTAGCCCAAGATGGCCTCAACCTTTAGGGTTCCCAGTTTCAGCCTCCCAAGTACTGGAATTACAGCAGAAAGTCTGGTTTTTACAGAGTTAAAAGTGAGAAAGTCCTAGGGAAACCCAATGAGCTGGAAAGGCTGAACTGCCCGGATGCTAACAGAAGGAGCATGGCAGGATGTCAGGCAGCTGTGGACCACACCTTCCCTGGGCGGCCGGGTGTGGCAGCATCCATACGGTACAGAACAGCACAGAGCTTTAGAGAGGAGCTCACAGTCCCACATACCTGGCCCCACATGCTTCAGTGTGAAGTTCTCGTCAGGAAAGCGGCTTCCGTAGATGGACTTCCCTCCCGTGCCATTGTGGTTGGTAAAGTCACCAGCCTACAGAGAATACCTTGTAACTGGTTACCACACAGCTGGCAGTGTGGGTCCCCTGAGAAGGTAGCCCAACCCACCCAAGGCTCACCCTCAGGCTAAGCTAAAACCAAGCCTCTGGAGCCACACCATAACAAGTCTGCTTTCTTGTCTGAGCTAGTTTTTCAGTAATCACATGCCCAAGGGGTTCTGATTTTCAACCCACAATTCCTCAGAGAGTCACAAACGGGTGACCAGGGGTCCTGGTCTCAGAGATGGGCTGGAGGGGAAAACCAGTTCCCCAGGCTGTCCCCTCCTTTGCCTCAGCATCACTCTCCCCAAGGTCAAGCCCAAAGGTTTTGCACACACATGACACAGGGGAGCTGGGAATCTTCCTCAGAGAGCCTGCCCAAGGTCCAGGCAGCCTTGGAAAACCTGAACGGAAAGAGTATAGTAGCAGTTCTGTGCCCAGTTGGTAGTCATGACCGCACTGTGGTTTCTCTGAGACAGGACCCTTCAGTGAGAGGTGTGAGCTGCTCTGTCCACTAAAGCATCCACAGATACCAATAGGCTGTCCCCAGTCATCTTGCCTGTGCCTCCAGAGGCCATTACTCCAAGCCATAAAGAGCTCTCCTAAACTTCAAGTCCCTTCCTGAACTCTAGCTACCGCCTTAGTGCCTACCTCATCCACCAACCCCAGGGGGAGCTGGGAGTCTCTGCAGCAGAAAGGTCACAGAGCTTGGCTGAGTTCAGCTAGAGCCCTGTCCACCTCACCTTCATACGCAATGTGTAAACAGAGAGTCAGTAGGTACAGTCCCAACCCCCTGTTTACTTGATTACAATGGGAAGAATAGGCAGAAAGAACTTCAGAGAGGCCATGACATTTATGCCCATCTCTAGCTCTCGTGGTCTTATTAATCCCTGACCTTGAGTTTGCCCAAGAAGCTTTTGTTGCAATCACCTATCCCAAACCTGACACAGCAATGCTTACATGTATGCAAAATAGGAAGAACGTGTGACTAAAGAACACATTCATTTAACTGGGAAAACCCTTCACTAGGAAGGCATCTCCAAGTCCAAGCATGTGTAATCCCAATTTAGCCGCCTTCCTCCCATTCCCTCTCTTCTACCATGCCCAGTGCTCAAGAGCACACAGAATGCTTAAGTTAGAGACTGTTCTACTCTGGTGCCCCTTCAAAGCCTTAAGATCCACCCCCATGGCAGCCTTCTGCTGTGTCCCTTCCATGCACCAGGTCCCTGCTTGCTTATTAGTGATCCTGGGCATCACCACTGCCAGCTCCATTCACGGCGGAGGCCGTGTTACTGTTACCTGGCACATGAAGGCTGGAATCACCCTGTGGAAGGTGGAGCCTTTGTAGCCAAAGCCCTTCTCACCAGTGCACAGGGCTCTGAAGTTCTCTGAAGAAAGAGGGAGAGGCAGGTTAAGGGCAGGCCACTCCTCCCTGCCAACCTCCCAGGTGATCTGCATGTGTGGAAAGACCCTGCCTCTCCTTGTGAGTTCATTCCTGATCACCCCCTTCCCTGCCTTGACCCAGCAGCAAACACTGTGACTAGAAAACAAGCTCTAAGCTGTGCCAGCCAGGGTAACAGGGCAAGCAGCCCACATACTATGTACCTAACCCTGACCTGTGCCATCATGCTGAAACTGGTTGGAAGTTATGTCTGGGAGCTTTCACGGGCTGTCCCCTGGTTCTGAGATGTCAGACTGGTTAGCAGAGCTGACAGCTAGGTCCAGAGAGGGACAAAAGGCTGCCTCGGGGAACCCAGCAGCTGGGCTTAGGTTGAAACTCCCATGTTATCATAGGCTGAGCCCTTAACCCCTCCTCGAAGCCCATCAGCCTTGCCTGGCTCACTTTCCACCTCTGCCTTACCTGCTGTCTTTGGCACAACATCTGCCTTTAGCTACGGGAAGGAAAAGGAACAAAAAAGAATGGTTAATCCAGAAGCAGGTGTAGGAAAGAACCCCCTCGCCATTCACACCCAGCCGTCAAAGCACCATGAGAAAGAACCACAGGACCATTCTTTTCCTATGACCTCCAACCCTTCTAGAACAGCCAAAGCAGGCTATCGTTTCTGGCAGCTGCTTCCTGAACTCAAGGCTTGCTGGAGGCAGCCTCGTTTCTTATCTATCAGAAGAGACCAGTGTCATCCAGGGCCACTTTCTGGGACAGAATAGGCAGCTGGAGGCCCTCAGCATGAGTCCCTGGACCAAGAGTACCATAGTTAGAACCAGCTGCCACTCCTCAGTACAGAGAGAAACTGAGGCACACAGAAGGGAAGAAGGGGACAGTTAAGGAAAGACCGTAGCCTCATCCACGCTTGCCTCTTGCCTCTCAGCTTCTCTTAAGAATCCCTTGGTGCTGGTGCATGTCTTTATTCCCAGCCATCTGGAGGCAGAGGCAGGAGGATCTCTGAGCTCAAG